>NC_083234.1:74257924-74563549 GCF_032191835.1 Heteronotia binoei
TTGTCCAAAGTATTTGACTGGTTACTTTTCCTTAGATGAGGGTGGGCTACAGATAAGGTGGTATAGTTTTCCTCGAGCATTTTTGAAAACTTGGGAATGTGGGAGAACACTGAAATTCTCATATTTTTAAGGGGAAAACAGTCAGCTAAAAAAAGGTGTATTTCCTTGACTTTATGGGAAATGAGATGATTGAAGGACGCATAAGATGTTCTTTTCTTGTTTGTTCAAACAGGATCTTGATACACCTAAGTAGCATGTTAAACCTTTTTTTTCTTTTTGCATTTTGGACTGGGATTTCATAATGGAATCTGGCAACCAATATATTTTAATTATGGAGACCATCATGAAAAATATTGGGCTTACCCTGCCGCAGGAGTTTGAAAAGGCCACCGGTGACTCAAGGGAAATAAAGAGCACCTCTCTTGAAATGGCTCCAGGCTTCCTTATCCAGTACAAAAGGATGGACTTTGCCTCTCTAGAGTGGGAAATGAAAAGCGCGTTGAGGGCCACTAGAAAGGATGTTTGGCTTCTGAGCCCAGCCCCAACGGTGTGGATCACTTTTCATATCTATAAATTATTGCATTTCTCTTTTGAACTACTCTTCTTCCCCAGTTTGGTGTAGTGGTTAAGTGTGCGGACTCTTATCTGGGAGAACCGGGTTTGATTCCCCACTCCTCCACTTGCACCTGCTGGAATGGCCTTGGGTCAGCCATAGCTCTGGCAGAGGTTGTCCTTGAAGGGGCAGCAGCTGTGAGAGCCCTCTCAGCCCCACCTTCCTCACAGGGTGTCTGTTGTAGGGGAGGAAGATAAAGGAGATTGTATACCGCTCTCTGAGATTCGGAGTGGAGGGCGGGATATAAATCCAATATCATCATCATCAATCATTATCATCAGCATCATTTGGTTACAATAACGTCAGAAAGCATCTTATTTAACAGGCCATTTCCTTAAGAAAGCATTCGGTGTTCTGTATTATATTTTACACGCTTTCATACTTCCTGCTCTGTAATATCTAATAGCCGCTTTTGTTCTCGGCTGTTTAGATGTTACGCAATTGATAATCGCATTACGTTTGTAATGAAGAACCGTCTCAGCCCTGGCTGTTCACCTGAATTTTCCTGGTCACTCAGTAGGGTTTGGGTTACGTTTGCGAATACCTGATGCCCAAATACTTCAGTATCTGAGAAACATCAGACTGAATAATTTAGCGGGTGGTATAACCCTGTGGGTTCAGCAGTGGAAACTGGTAGTGTGTGTGTGTGTTTCCTCTGTCTAAATGACATCCATAGCCTGTGTTAAAATGGCTGATGCTGCTCTCTGGATTGTTGGTCTGTTATAGCCTGTTCTTTCTCTTCTGGTTGCCATCTCTCAGCCTTCACTCTTTCCTGCTTACTCAGAAGTGAATCCTTTCTTCAAAGGGGGCTGCCTTCAAACTGTGTGCGCTTCGAGTTGCAGCTTCATCTGATCTAGACAGACACTAGATAGCAGTACAAAAGGTCACTCGCATCCACTCGCGTGTGAGAGACCAGCTCGCAGTGCGGCCTGAAGACAGCCAGAGTTTTAGTTTCAGAATTGTGGCTTCGTGCCCTAACGTGCGCGTCCTGAATCTTTTAACAAGGAAGGGCTCAAGTTAAAGTAGTCTTAAACATAAACACGATTTTGAAAGGAAGGAAGAGAGTTTAAAAATGAAATAGGCATGGTTTCCAGTCCTGAAAAAAACACAAAATGCTCTACATCTTACAACAGTACTACAGATAAGATTAGAATTTCAATAGCCAATCCATATACAAAAGAGCCTCCTCAGGAAATCTTCTCCATTAGCATGTTGCAGCCTGGGAAATGCCTACAAGATAATCTCAGCCCTACTGCACCTTCCTGAGTAGATATAGGTTACCTGCCCGCCATCTTCTTCTCACTTTGACCCAGAGAGAACTCCAGTTTTCTGGGTTATACTGCTGAGGATGCCAGTCACAGTTGCTGGCGAAATGTCATCTCTCACAATGCCAAGACCACAGGCACACAGCCTGGAAAATCTACAACTAATAGTCTAAGAAGTGTCTGTCTGGGGTTGCTTCTTCACGAATCCATCTCTGCCAGCTATGGGGAAAACGAAATCTCCCTCCCCCTGAAAGCATTTGCTGATTTACAATAATGGAAGAGCATTAATCAGTGAATGGATTTCTGTTTCATAGGTGAATTGTTTGGGCGTGGCTTTGCAGGCCCAACTTCTTCACAGGCAGGGCTGGTCCAAGATGCGCTGTGGCCTGAGGCAGAAAATCAAGATGGCCGCTCTCTTCCCAATAACTAACATGAAATTCAGTTCCCTGGGCTGTTTTCATGCTTGGCTTCTGGTGAAGTGAACAAAAGCTGTGGAGAGGTGTAACGAGGCTGGCTTTTCAGAGTTATCTTTCACCCCCTGGTGCCCGCTTCCCTTTTCCTCATGAGTAGAGTTGCTGTTGTTTGCCAGAGAGGTGACAGTATCCTCGAGCCTGTGCCCTTGCGTCCTCCTCAGAGCCGGTTCCCTGCCAAAACATCCCAAACAACTGTTGGGGTGCAGCGATGGTGTCGCTGCCATGCCAGATCTATTTCAGAGGAAGGCAATTCCCGTGCAGCCTCCCTTGGATCTTACCATGGAAGGGTGCTGTCAGCGGGGCAGCTCACTGGGTTGAGCTGGCCACGCCTGGAGCAGAAGTAATATTTCATTTTCTTTATTCATTTTGCTTTTTTCAGGTAACCTGAGAGGCTTCAACATGGCCGCAGCTCCCGTGCTGCAGCAGTTCTTCCCTCAGGCAACAAGGCATTCCCTTTTGGGCCCCCCACCCATTGGGGTCTCCTTAAAGCCCGCCCGCTTGGCTTTCCCGGCCCTCCCGTTTCAAAGGCAGAACCGCACCTTCTGCAAGGTGAGTTGCTGGGACTGATGGGAGTTGTAGGCAAAAAACATCTGGAGAGCTACTGTTGGCCACCCCTGCGAGAGAGGTTTACAAGATTATGCATGGGATGGAGAAAGTAGAGAAAGAAGTACTTTTCTCCCTTTCTCACAATACAAGAACTCGTGGGCATTCAATGAAATCACAATAGGGTTAGAACAGATAAAAGTACTTCTTCACCCAAAGGGTGATTAACGTGTGGAATTCACTGCCACAAGAGGTGGTGGCGGCTACAAGCATAGCCAGCTTCAAGAGGGGTTTGGATAAAAATATGGAGCAGAGGTCCATCAGTGGCTATTAGCCACAGCATATTATTGGAACTGTCTGGGGCAGTGATGCTCTGTATTCTTGGTACTTGGGGGGGGCAAAGTGGAAGGGCTTCTAGTCCCACTTGTGAACCTCCTTTCTTTTTTGGTCACTGTGTGACACAGAGTGTTGGACTGGTTGGGCCATTGGCCTGATCCAACATGGCTTCTCTTATGTTCTTATTGACTGCCTCAGGAAGGGGAGCCATCTTCAAAATGGCTTCCTTTCAGTCACAGCGACAATCCTTATGGTGGCAGCTGCTGCCAAAGCAGCATTTTTTAAAAATCTGCAGAGCCAGTCAAAAGCCTCATTGAGCAAAAGCCCCACCTGTCCTCACCCATTTTATAAACACATTTTGTGGGCACCTGAAAAGGCAGCACATTATGGGTCCTTGGGTGGATGTTTGCTTAATAACACCTGAGACGCTCTGACCCCATGATCTGTAGGACTTCCTGAGGGTTCCTGAGAGGAAGCGGGAAGCAGATTCAGCGATCTCCTCATCCTCCTCGTCTCAGACGCCAGGAGCAGAGGAGAGGGGACCTCTCGTGGAGGAATGTCTCATCAAAGCAGGGTCTGAACAACCCGGCTCTTCACCATCAGGTAGGGGAAGGGAAGTGCTCTGAGCTTGTTCTCCAGCTCCCACAAAAACAACAGAAAAGGGGTGTGTGTGTGGAGGGGGGGGGGAACCTCTCTCAAACTTGGATGCCGTCTGGACAACAGGTGGTGTGGCTTGCCAGCATGACATTTTCCAGGGAGGGAAGAACCCGCAAGAACAAACGAGACTGTCTTTGGACCATCTTTTAATTTTGTGTGTGTGTGTGCCTTTCTCCAATTGCCTCATACTCAGAGTTTCATCCTTCTGCTGTAACGGGGGACTATTTGGAATGGTCTCCCTGCTTCCTCTGTAGGTAGGGCTAGATTCTGCGGTTCCTTCTTTTCCTGCCTTATTGGGGCAAATTAGAAACCTTTTCCTGCACCTTCTTCCTTCTCTGGATTTAACTGGCGTGGATGTATGTGGTGGAGAGGAGCTATGAATTGCCTTTGGGGAGTCCAGAAGCGACCACCCCATTTTTGCTGCCTACTGTGCTTTGTTGCCAATGCTTCTTTAAAACGACTGACCTAAATGATGTGAGTTCTGTGAACACCAGCTTGAGTCCTCTCGATTATGCTTTCATCTTGTCTTTCCTTCGAGGGGCTCAAGCAGCGTGGTTCCCGCTCCTTTTCCATTTTATCCTCACCGGAATCTCACTTTAGCCTGGTCACCCAGTAAATCTCACAGCAAGCAGAGGATTTGAACCTGAGCCCTCTCGGTTCTTGAACTGCTGCAGCACACTTGCAAGGGCAGTGGGTTGGATATTTCCTTGCCTGATAGATTTTTTTGCTGAAGTTGCATCCTTAAACCCATACAGTTTTGATGTTCAGAGGTGGTTGGCCGTTGCCTGCCTCTGTGTAGCCACCCAGGACTTCCTTGGTAGTTTCTCACCCAAGTACTGACTAGGGCTGACTCTGCTTAGAGTTTCCAGGATCTGACAAGATCGGGCTCAGCTGGGCCATCTGGGTCAGGGCAATATATTATTTCAATTTCATACCTTTATTGGCATAAAAGCAGTGGTAGTTTACAATCAGGAATAGATCCAGAGGCCTGATAAATGATAAAAACAGGAGCATAAAACAGTCAGTTAAAATATTAATCAATGACAGGGCTTTTTTTCAGCAGGAACGCACAGGGATGCAGTTCCGGCTGGCTTGGTGTTGGGGGTGGGGGTGGCATAATATGCAAACGAGTTCCTGCTGGGCTTTTTACCATAAAAGCCCTAACCAGTTATATATGTCAAGAATGAATAGAAGCCCAACGATTAAGGTATGGTGGTGCAATTGGACTTTACTCTGCTCTGGTAAGACCTCATCTGGAGTATTGTGATCAGTTTTGGGCCCCGCAATTTTAAGAAGGATATAGACATGTTGGAACGGGTCCAGAGGAGGGTGACGAAGATGGTGAGGGGTCTGGAGACCACGTCCTATGAGGAAAGGTCAAAGGAGCTGGGGCTGTTTAAGCCTGGAGAGGAGGCGGCTGAGAGGTGACAGGATCACCATCTTCAAGTGCTTGAAGGGCTGTCCTATAGAGGAAGGTGTGGAATTGTTTTCTGTGGCCTCGGAAGGTAGGACCAGAACCAGTGGGTTGAAATTAAATCAAAAGAGTTTCCGGCTCAGCATTAGGAAGAACTTCCTGACCGTTAGAGCGATTCCTCAGTGGAACAGGCTTCCTCGGGAGGTGGTGGGCTCTCCTTCCTTGGAGGTTTTTAAACAGAGGCTAGATGGCCATCCGACAGCAATGAAGATCCTGTAAATTTAGGGGGGAGGTATTTGTGAGTTTCCTGCATTGTGCAGGGGGTTGGACTAGATGACCCTAGAGGTCCCTTCCAACTCTATGATTCTATGACTTAATTTTGTAAGCATCTGCTAAAACAACACATGTAGTAATTTGAGGGTAATGTATTATTTTCTGTTCCCTGGTGATTATTGCAGAGTATCTAATCTCCCAAGTCATCTTGGGCCTGGCAGGATGCTTGCCAGAGGGGCAGAAGAGAAGTCCAGACTTACCTGGGCAACTGTCTATGCCTCCTTCCAGAGCTCTGCTGTGCACCATGAATGGTCCTGAAGGAGTCAGAATTGTTCTCTGGCAATAACCTTTTTTTCTGTGCCTCCAGAGATGCTGAGAGGACCCTCCCCAGATGGCGAGCCCGCAAGCAAGAGGCTAAAAAGGTACCCATAGATTCTGGGGCCCTCACCCTCTGTCAAACAACAGCGTAAGGCCGGCCTTACTGGATCAGACTAAAGATCCCGCCCACACTCCTGTCTCCAGCTGAGGTCAGCCAGGTGCTGCCAGGAACGGGGCTTGGTGAAGTGAGCCAGTTTGGTGTAGTGGTTCAGTGCATGGACTCTTATCTGGGAGAACCGGGTTCAATTCCCCACTCCTCCACTTGCAATTGCTGGAATGGCCTTGGGTCAGCTATAACTCTCGTAGGAGTTGTCCTTGAAAAGGCAGCTTCTGGGAGAGCTCTCTCAGCCCCACCTACCTCATGGGGGGGGGGAAGGTAAAGGAGATTGTAAGCTTCTCTGAGACTCTGAGATTCAGAGTATAGGGCGGGATATAAATCCAATATCTTCTTCTTAGAAGCCCCAGCCCTTCCCAGCTGTTTGCCCCCACCATGCGGCAATGGCAGGTATACTGCTTCTGAACTTGGAAGCTTCATTGAGGTGCGATGGCTCATAAGTTGTGATAGACTTTTCCTCCAGGACCAGTCCTTTAAAAAAAAAAAAGCCATCCAAGATAGGGACCATCATCGGTCCTTGTACTGTTGAATTCTGTACGTTCACGCAGCAGCGGGCACAGACTTTTGCCTTTCCTGTATTTGCTGCCAATCAAGTTGACCTGGCCATTTTTTTTGTCCTTTCCTGTGTTGTCAGTGGTGGTTTAGAGCAGCGTGTTTTAGGTGCAAATGCTCGTAGATTCAGTACCTGGAATTTCCGGTTAAAGGATTGGAGATAGCAAATGCAGGAAAATGGCTTCCTCTTCCTGAGACCCTGAAGAGCTGCTGCCAGTCAAAGAAGCCCCTGTTGTGTTAGGTTGATCAAAGCCAATTCCCCACTAGCCTTGCGCTGCTCTCACGCTTCTCTTTTCCTTGGGGCTTTGGTCAGATTTCACACTATCTGCCCTGGGGCTGCAACTAGCTTCGCCTTTTTCACATGGCAAACAGAAACTGGTTTTTAAGGGATCTTGTTTGCTGCGCGGAAGAGGTAGAGCGAGCTGCAGCCCCGGGGCAGATAGTGTGAAATCCGACCAAAGCCCCGCAGAGAAGAGGAGCGTGAAAGCGGCATAAGGCTAGTGGGGAATCGACCCGAGAGTCTGGTTTAGTATTGGGCAGCTGCTTTTTTGCAATGAGATGACCAGTCCCGCGTACAGTGTTCTTAACTCCATACAAGTCGAATCACGTGCTAAATCAGAGCACAGTCAGTTGGCCCTTGGAAACTTTCCAGGGGATTTCCTGCAAAACGTCTTGCTTCAAAATGTTCTTGGAAATCCCATGTTATCGTTTGCTAGTTTCAGAGGGTAGCGGTGCCAGTCTGCAGCTGGACAGCTAAGATTCGAGTCCAGAAGAAGAATCCAACGAGATTTGGGAGATGTGAGCTTTTGAGAAGCAAAACTCCCTCATTTGCTCTAATTGTTTTTCCTCCCACCCACCCCCACCCCTCTTCTGCTAGTGGAGATGAAGAGTCGATCCCTGACGACGCTCTGTGCATCCAGGAAATGGAGGCTGTGAAATCCCACGTGGAAGGTAAGAACCTTGTTTGTGCTTGCTCCGGTGACCCTAAATGACCGGCTTGCCTGTGGACATTCGGCTTTATTTGTTTTATTTTTTTTTTAATTTTAAATTTTTTTATTGTAAATAACACAAAAATATACACCAAACGACAAACAAAACATACACAACATACGATATACAGTGAAGCCTAGGAATCAAACTCAATTACATACATCATATTCCATCCTTATCTGTTTCAAGGACTTCCATTTCTAAAGCAAATGTATTTATATTCAACTTCTTTCCATATCCTATTTTTTGATTCAATGCCTGTTTTCCTATTTTAACTTACGACCTTCATCCACTCATATAATGGCTTCCAGGTTTCTTTACATTCTTGTAAATTACCTCCTTTCAACTTAACCGTTAAAAAATCCATTCCAGCAGCCTCATACAATTTTTGAAGGAATTCCTCCCTTTTTGGTATCTGTTGGGTTTTCCAGTATCTGGCATACACCAACCTTGCTGCAGTTACAGCGTGTAATAAGAATTTCTTAGTTACTTTGGACACGGGGCTTGTACCCATGCTCAACAAATACAGTTCAGGTGAATACTGAATATTCCTTTTTAGTATTTTTTGAATCCAACTATTAATCGTACATTCTGGACCACTGGTCTGTCTTGGTGTGAGGCAGCTTCATACAGTCTCTCTTTTTTTCCTGGAGGTAGAGGTTTAACTGCCAAACATGTATCTCTAGGGGCCGTTCTGGTCCAAGGTGACAGTAGCATCCAAGAGCAGGGGTGTCAAACATGCAACCCAGGGGCCAAATCAGGCCCCTGGAGGGCTCCTATCAGGCCACTGAGCAACTGGCTGTTATCTGCTTCCTTCTCCCTCTCTCTTGCTCTCTTCTGCATCACAGCTTGCTTTGCAAGGCTTGGTCAATCACACAGGAGCTACAGAGCAAAATTCCTGTTTTCTCCATTGGGAGGAAGGGGGTAGAGCTTACTTTGCCAGGCTGTCTCAATGGCACAGCAGAGCTACTGAGCCAAGCCTCACTTCCTTCTATTGGCTGAGGCTCCTCCCCCTCCTGGTCCCCCTGGGGAAGGGAGGAAAGAGCCAGGGCTTCCTTTGCCCAGTTCCTTAAAGCAGCTTTAAGGCCAGCGAATGCTAATGGTTTAAGCGTGTTTTATTTCAAGTTTTTTAAATGAAAGTGTTTGAGTCCTTTATAAAGTTTATATCTGTGCTGCATAATCTTAAATAGAAACACACATGGCCCAGCCCGACAATGTCTCATTTATGTCAGATCCGGCCCTCATGACAAATATGTTCGACACTCCTGTCCTAGAGAGAAATGGTCTGAGGGAAATACGACCATGTTTCTGTTTTATCGGAAGGCTTAGGTTCACTCTAAATGGGGCACGTGTGGGGGTATTTATTCGGGTCTTTGGATGCATATTTTCTCTTTGGCTCTTCTTTTTCCTGACCACATTGTTGGTTTTTGCAGAGGCAGACGATGGGAAAGAGAGTTTGGTAGCAGACACTTCAAAAGAGAAGACCTTCCCTGAGGAACTGAAGCCTTCTGAGGTGAACCCACAAACTTCCGTAGCCCACAAGAAAAAGGTGGCATTGCGAATGTTCCTTCTGCTTTTGCCCCGAAGGTTTTTAAGTGATCTCCACATCAGTGTTCCCGCTCACAGATTCTTAGCCTGCCACACAGTTTTGTCTTAGCTCAGGAAGGATGACCCCAGAGCACAATAACTTAGGCAGGAGCTCACTGCTTTCATACCAGTAGCTCACAAAGTGGAATTTTTGCTCACAAGACTCTGCAGCTTAGTGCGAACATTGCTTTTAAGGCCTAGCCAGGTATCTCTGGGATGCCTGCAAGCAAGTCAGTACCGTCCTCCTGCGTTTGCTCCCAGCATCTGGTCTTCAGATCTGCACTGAATCTTTCATCTGTGGTTATTTCCCATCAAATGATCTGTCCTCCGTGAGCTTGACCAGCTGCACCCCGATATCTGCCCACCTTGCCCCTCTCTCTGCGGTTCTGTCTGGTGCATCACTCTTGTAACGTTGGATACGCTCCCCCAGACTACCTCTCTGTGGTCTGTCCCCTTGCTCCAGAGTCCTGTAAGAATCAGGGGCAAACATGCATTCCCTTTGTTCAGTTGCCCTGTCGCTTTTGGCAGGGGAACGGTCCCTGTGCTGTAGACCTCTTCCAAGTGCCTAGATGAATGTAGAGCTGATGTCTAATGATTGTAGTTGCAGCCAGTTTAATGGTGACCCCAGGAGCATGGCGTTTTCAAGGCAAGAGATGAGGTTTGTCATTGCCTTCCTGAGCATGGCAGGCCTAGCCATCATTGATGGTCTCTCATCCAAGTATTAACCATGGCCATTTCTGCTTAGTTTCCGTCAAAATCAGGCTGGCCGGGGCTATTCAGGCTCCTTCTCTTGCATGCTAATCGTGTGCTGGAGGGGTTGACTTGTGGGCGGAAGAACCTGGCGGATAGCCTCAGCCTGTGCCTTTTTTTGTCTTCCCAGGTGGTTAGCTCTGCCGGGTCCCTGAAAGTAACGATTCAGCAGAGCAGCGAAAGCCGAGCAATCAGCACCGCAGCCCTGAAGCCCCCGCACTGGACCTCTGAGATGGGCACAGCTGAGACCAGTCCCGAGGCTGCTGTGAAATTCTACTGCTACATTTGCAAGACCGACTGCTGCAACCAGCAGGTAAGGCTGTGCAAAAAAGCCAAGGATGCATTTGCATCGCAGGGGCTTGGCGACCACCTCCCCCTGCAGCCTTGTTTGCAGACTGCAAAAGCCGTTTGCACCAGCAGTGGGCGTGTAAACGTAGATGTGCTTCTCAGGAGCAGGGCTTGGCGAGGGAGGGCTTTGCAGGAACCCAGCCGGTGCCAGCTCCTGAAGAGCGATGGGTTTGATGGCTTATCTGAGAAATCAGGAACCGGAATATAAATCAGCGTCCATAGGAACTGTTTGTAGGTTAATAAGGCCTTTGAAAAACATGGATTCCAATCCAGCTTTAGTTATGGACTCGGGATCAGCTTGTACTTTTTATGCAGTAATGCTCATGTGTTTTGGGTGGGCATGTGCCAGCCTGCCCTCATAGGCCACAGCTCTTAGTGTATGACCAGTAGATATGTACTAGTTACAACCCCTGTTGTTTAGGATATTCCTTCCACAATATTATGGGTATTCACCTAGAGACAAGTCAGTGAGCAAGCAACAAATTTCACGTGTTGCGAAGGAGATGTGCAGCTGGAATCAAAGTGCAGCTTTCTTTCTGTTTAACACACACACACACACACCCCGTGCTTCTGCCCAGTAAATATGTAGGATATTGTCGTTTTGGAGAGCCAGTTTGGTGTAGTGGATAGGAGCATGGACTCTAATCTGGGAGAACCGGATTTGATCTCCCACTCCTTCACATGCAGCCAGCTGGGTGATCTTGGGTTAGCCACAGTTCTCAAAGGAGCTGCTCTCTCAAGAGCCCCACTGCACCCCTCATTGCATAAAGGTAAAGGTAGTCCCCTGTGCAAGCACCAGTCGTTTCTGACTCTGGAGTTACGTTGCTTTCACGTTTTCATGGCAGACTTTTTAATGGGGTGGTTTGCCATTGCCTTTCCCAGTCATCTGTACTTTCCCCCCAGCAAGCTGGGTACTCATTTTACCGACCTAGAAGGCTGAGTCAACCTCGAACTGGCTACCTGAACCCAGCTTCCACCGGGTTCAAACTCAGGTCATGAGCAGAGCTTAGGACTGAAAATGGGCTTTCAAACATTTGTTTATGATAAGGCTCAAGAAGAAGACCATAGATTTATACCCCGCTTTTCTGTCTGAATCAGAGTCTCAGAGCATCTTACAGTCTCCCTTATCTTCTTCCCCCACAACAGACACCCTGTGAGGTGGGTGGGGCTGAGAGGACTCTCCCAGCAGCTGCCCTTTCAAGGACAACTCCTGCGAGAGCTATGGCTGACCCAAGGCCATTCCTGCAGCTGCAAATGGAGGAGTGGAGAATCAAACCCGGTTCTCCCAGATAAGAGTCCACACACTTAACCACTACACCAAGCTGGCTTTCTAGGGTGTGTTCAAAGGAAATGATGGAAATCTGTGAGTGTACTTAAACTTTTTTTTGTGGATCCTAGTCTGGGATTTTTGGACAAGCAGATCCACTCTTGAGCCTCTTTTGTAAACAGCAGTAGAAGAACAGTGGCCGATGGGGACCGAAAGAGACATTCTAGAGTCAGAGGCTAATTGCAATGGTCTCCTTCTCTTGGGCCCAGAATTTCCAGGCTCACATGGCAGGAGCGGAACACCAGCAACGACTTCAGGAGATCCAACAGATGAGCAACATCTGCTTTGTCTCGTTACTGCCCATGGTGAAGGAGCAGAGGTCGCTGGCCGAGAAAGACGGGTATGTGCACGCTGCAGCCCGGCCCTCCGGATCCCTCTAAGCTCTCTCCTCTCACCCCGTTACAGCCAGAACAAACGCTGCAGGCTGCTGAGTTGGACAAAGATGCCATTCAGTCTCATCAGCCTGGCATAATTTGTTTGATGCCTGCTTTAGCAGGAGTCAGAGGGATGATACCGGCAGCCTGGCCCAGCCATGCAGAAGGCTGAGGCTGCAGAGAGGGGCTCTGGTTATACCCCTGGGATATTATTGTAAAGTAAGAGATCCCCAAGTTTTTAAAGCAGTGGTGTCGAACTCATTTTTTACAAAGGCCAGATGTTACATAAATGAGACCTTGTTGGGCCAGGCCATGTCAGGTGGGCTGGGCCACGTCAGGCCAGGCCATGTGTGTACATATTTAAGATTTGGTAGCAGAGATATAAGCTTTATGAAGAACATAGACAAACACAATTAAATATATATATATATTTAAAAACCTTAAACATGCTTACAACGTTAGAACTTGTTGGTCTTAAAAATGATTTCTTTGTATTTCTCCCATGGGATCCAGGGAACTGGGCAAAGGAAGCTCTGGCTCTTTCCTTCCTTCCCCAGGGGACCAGGAGGGGGAGGAGCCTCAGCCAATAGAAGGGAGAGAGGCTTGGCTCAGTAGCTCTGCTGTGCAATTGAGAGAGCCTGGAAAAACAAGCTCTACCTCTCCCCCTTTCTCCCCAAGGGAGGAGCCTCAGCCTATGGAGGAAATAGAGGTTTTGCTCTGTAGCTCTCTGTGCGATTGAGCAAACCTTGCAAAGCAAGCTGTGATGCAGAAGGAAGCAAGAGAGAGGGAGAAGGAAGCAGGTGACAGCCAGTTGCTCGGGGGCCTGATAGGAGCCCTCTGGGGGCTTGATTCAGCCCCCGGGATTCAAGTTTGACACCTGCTTTAAAGTCTCTGGGCAGCTTTGGTATTCTGACACAAAATGATGGGTGCAGCCACAAAATGGCCACCGTAGAAAAGACACACACACAATCAGGAGAGGAGTCCCAAATGCAGGGGTAAGAGAAGCAATTTTAGAAAATACCCCGGGAAAGAAACAAAGAACAGAACGAACACATTGAAACAACATCACTTTAATCTGCAGAACCAATCCGATCTCCAGTGGCCAATCAGAAGCCCCACTGGAGAGCCACGGCCACTTCCTAAAAACTCTTGACAGGTGGCAGGATGTCAGCAAGCACCGTTGGGCCCCGGGGCACCATGCTGGGGATCTGTGCTTTAAGTCTCTCTGGTGCTTGCACAGGGGACCTTTCCTTTCCTGTTAAAAACAACAGAGCTGTTGCAAGTAGAACAACACCAGCACGTTTTAGCTGGGCTGCTTCGCCATGGACAGTTTGAATGGGAAATGTCCAGGCTGTCAGTTGACAGAAGCAGCAGATCCTGGAGGTGATGTCAAGACAGTTGGCAGAGGTGTCCCTGCGATTGTCCTGCCTTAGCTGGGATTCTCTTTTCTTTGCAGGGAGAGCCAGCAGCGATGGTGCAACACCTGCCAGCTCCATTTCACAGGAGACCTGATAAAGCATCGGCGGACTCAGGAGCACAAGGTGGCTGGCGACTCACCTTCTTTCCTTTGGAGAACATAGTCCCAAGTCCAGTGACTACCAGTGTTCCCTCTAAGCTGAGTTAGTGTGAGCTCTAGCTCAGTTTTTTTAGCCTCCGCCTCACACATTTTTGTCTTAGCTCAGGAAGGAGGGCCCCAGAGCCCACTCATTTATGCAGGAGCCAAATCACTCAGTGCGGTGATTGCCAGTAGCTCACGAAGCAGAATTATTGCTCACAAGACTCCGCAGCTTAGAGGGAGCATTGGGGGCTGCCTACCTGAATCTCTCTTCTTTCCCTTGGATTTTCAAGGAAGGCTGTGCGGGAGGAGGGGAGCACATGAGCTGCTTATTCCAAAAGTAAATGAACAAAAAGGAAAGGATGCATGAGGCTTTGCAGTCAAAAATCTTAGCAGCAATTCTTGAAAGTACTGGGTGGTTCTACAGGCCCTGCTTTCTCTGGTTAAAAACTGTGCGATAGTAGTACTAACTTGGTTCTTGGACCCAGCTGCACAATTATATTACTTTAGAAAGCATGACTTAAAGCTCGTCCTCGTTAAAAGAACCTTAATTTGGGTTCCTTCCACTTCCCCTTTGCACAGAGCCTACGCAGTCCACTCGCTGGAGCCGTAGCAGTCCGCTCACTGGAGCATTTAATTTCCTTTAATTTCCTCTCTTGGAAAGCTCTCCTTCCTCAGAGGTTTTTAAACAGAGACTAGATGGCCATCTGACACCAATGCGGATCCTGTGAATTTAGGGGAAGGTATTTGTGAATTTCCTGCATCGTGCAGGGGGCTGGACTATATGACCCTTCCAACTCGTCCGATTCTAAGCATCATGAGCGTGTTAAATTAAACTGAGTCATGTTCTGTAGGTATGTCTTTAAATGGTCAGTAGGTGGCACTCTTTCCTTAACACGTTCTGAAGAATACTTCCGTAGGGAACAACACCCCCTCCTCTGTGAATGGAAGATGTGGGACCAGAAAACTGTGATGCAAAAGAAATACCCAGTGATTTTGCTGAATGTCTTGCCTTTAAAAACTTCAAAAGTTTCTTTTTAGGCCCCATGGTTTTGATGCCCAATAAAATCTTTGTTCACAACACAGCACCCTCCCTGCTGGTAGAGGTAGCGAAATAAATCCCTCCAACTGAGTGCATCTGTGCAGATTTGCTTTTCGCCTCCTACCATCGTAGGATTTGGTTTTATTTGGCACAGCATTTTGGATTCTCTTTGTGTTTAATTTTGCCACGGACCCAGGATGGGCCCAGCTTGGCAAAGAATTAGTCATGGCCCAGACAGCATGCGGTTGTCACCTATATTGTCCCCTCGCACCACTTCCTGGGCATTTGAGAGCTGGGGGCAGTTGTGCCGGTCCTTGGGCTTGGTGACGCATTGCTGCCTTTCTAACCATCGCAGTGCAAGCCCGCGCAGAATTACACCCTTCTCAATCCAGCAAAGGGTGCAGCTCTGCTTAGGATTGCGTTGTCAAAGAACTTCAGCCAGTTTAGCAGGGCTCTGTATGCTCAGCCCTGTAACTTGTCCCTTTTGAATCTTGCACATTGTGCATTGGAGGCTGGTGCGTGAGCTCCTCTGGGCATTGTGGGCACACCCGCGGCTCTATAAACAAACAGGTGTTATTTTAGCATTTATACAGCCAGGACTCGCCCTGGACTGTCTGGCATCCTAGGCAAGGCAAGCTTCTGGCACCTCCCCCCCTCTGCACTGATAACATCACCAAGTCACATGGTGGGGGTGCCCAATTTGGTGCCCCCAGAAGGCTGGCACTCTAGGCAGTTGCCTAGTGGCTGGGCCAACCCTATATGCAGCACTTCCCCTGAGGGCTTGAAAGGCTTTGTGTGCGTTAATAAATCCTTCCAACAGCCTTGTTAGTTGGTCCAGTTTTATTATCCTCATGGAGCAACTGGGAAGCTAAGGATTATGGCTCACCGGAGGCTGCCCCCGAGCTTTTCAAAGGCGCAGCCAAGTATTGCCCTGAATGCCATCTTTTCATAAGAACATAAGAGAAGCCATGTTGGATCAGGCCAATGGCCCATCCAGTCCAACACTCTGCGTCACATAAGAACATAACAGAAGCCCTGTTGGATCAGGCCAGTGGCCCATCCAGTCCAACACTCTGTGTCACATAAGAACAGAAGAGAAGCCCTGTTGGATCAGGCCAATGGCCCATCCAGTCCAACACTCTGTGTCACATAAGAACATAAGAGAAGCCATGTTGGATCAGGCCAATGGCCCATCCAGTCCAACACTCTGCGTCACATAAGAACATAACAGAAGCCCTGTTGGATCAGGCCAGTGGCCCATCCAGTCCAACACTCTGCATCACATAAGAACATAACAGAAGCCCTGTTGGATCAGGCCAATGGCCCATCCAGTCCAACACTCTGCGTCACATAAGAACATAACAGAAGCCATGTTGGATCAGGCCCATGGCCCATCCAGTCCAACACTCTGCGTCACATAAGAACATAAGAGAAGCCCTGTTGGATCAGGCCAGTGGCCCATCCAGTCCAACACTCTGTGTCACATAAGAACATAAGAGAAGCCCAGTTGGATCAGGCCAGTGGCCCATCCAGTCCAACACTCTGTGTCACAGAAGAACATAAGAGAAGCCATATTGGATCAGGCCAATGGCCCATCCAGTCCAACACTCTGTGTCACATAAGAACATAACAGAAGCCCTGTTGGATCAGGCCAATGGCCCATCCAGTCCAACACTCTGTGTCACAGAAGAACATAACAGAAGCCATGTTGGATCAGGCCCATGGCCCATCCAGTCCAACACTCTGCGTCACATAAGAACATAAGAGAAGCCCTGTTGGATCAGGCCAGTGGCCCATCCAGTCCAACACTCTGTGTCACATAAGAACATAAGAGAAGCCCAGTTGGATCAGGCCAGTGGCCCATCCAGTCCAACACTCTGTGTCACACAGTGGCCAAAAATTTTATATATATATACACACACACATACACTGTGGCTAATAGCAACTGATGGACCTCTGCTCCATATTTTTATCTAACCCCCTCTTGAAGGTGGCTATACTTGTGGCCGCCACCACCTCCTGTGGCAGTGAATTCCACATGTTAATCACCCTTTGGGTGAAGAAGTACTTCCTTTTATCCGTTTTAACCTGTCTGCTCAGCAATTTAATTGAATGCCCACGAGTTCTTGTATTGTGAGAAAGGGAGAAAAGTACTTCTTTCTCTACTTTCTTCACCCCATGCATAATCTTGTAAACCTCTCTCATGTCACCCTGCAGTCGACGTTTCTCCAATCTAAAGAGCCCCATTTTCTCTTCCCTTTCCCCCTCTGCCCTCCTCCAGCTTGCCAAGCGCTCCCTCCGGCCTTTCTGCACTGCATGCAGCCGCCATTTCAAAACCCCCCGCAAGTTTGTGGAGCACATGAAGTCTGCGGAGCACAAGCAGAAGGCCAAAGAGGTAATGGCCGCCAGGGGTGTGTTGGTGATGTGCTTGATAGATACTCCGGTGGGAGGGACAGTGTCTCAAGGCCTATGGGGAAAGGTTGAAGGAGCTGGGCATGTTTAGCCTGGAGAGGAGACGACTGAGAGGTGATACAGTCACCGTCTTCAAGTTCTTGAAGGGCTGTCGTATAGAGCAGGGGTGGCCAACGGTAGTTCTCTAGATGTTTTTTTGCCTACAACTCCCATCAGCCCCAGCCAGCATGGCTGGCTACCGTTGGCCACCCCTGGTATAGAGGATGGTGCAGAAGCCCTTTCTGTGGCCCCAGAAAGTCAGAACAGAACCAATGGGTTGAAATTAAAGAGTTTCTGGTTGAACACTATGAAGACCTTCCTGAAAGCTACAGCGGTTCCTCAGTGGAACAGGCTTCCTCGGGAGATAGTGGGCTCTCCTTCCTTGGAGGTTTTGTTTCGTTTTTTAATTTTGAAACTTTATTGTAAAAGTTTCCTTATATTGCCTTATACATATTGGTTATAATATGTATAAGGCAGCACTGCTGGGAGAAATGCATCATTGATGTGGACGCTTCATTTATTTTATTATTTTATTTTATTCGATTTTTAGCCTGCCCTTCCCATAAGGCAGGCTCAGGGTGGGTTACATCATAAAAACAATCAACAATAAAAGACCAGTTTAAATATATAACATCTAAAACTACAGAATGACAATAGACTAAAACGGCAGGTTCTGCCTCACAGACGCTCCGTATTGTCCAGGTCCAGTAGATCTTATAGCACTGGGATGGAATGAAGGGAGGAGGCCGGTAACAAGTGACGTCCACTGGCTTCAGCTGAAAGCCTGGCAAAAGAGCGCTGTTTTACAGGCCCTGCAGAATTGGTGCAGATCCCGCAGGGCCCAGATCTCCAGGGGGAGCTCATTCCACCAGGCAGGGGCCAGGGCTAAAAAGGCCCTGGCCTTCGTTGAGGCCAGAATGACGTCTCTGGGGCTGGGTACTACCAAAAGGTGTTGGGTCGCTGATCATAAAGACCTCCGGGGCTCATACAGGGAGAGGCGGTCCCGAAGGTAAGCTGGCCCCTGGCTGTTTAGGGCTTTGAAGGTAAGTACCAACACCTTGAACCGGATCCAGTACTCAATAGGTAGCCAGTGCAGTTGACGCAGCACAGGATGGATCCGTGCCTGTGCAGGTGATCCTCTTCCTCTGATTGTCTTCTGTGTTGTGTCTGGCCAGGCGAGGTTAGGAGAGAAGGAGCACGGCGGCCCGGAAGACTCTGAGGAGCTTATAACGGTAGATGCAGTTGGCTGTTTTGAAGACGATGATGACGATGAGGAGGAGGAGGAGGAAGAAGTCGAAGGTGGGGAAGACCCTGAGGTGGGGCAGCCGGATGGTGAAGATCCTCTTGGCAGGCAGGTGCGTGGTCTTGAAGTGAAGGGAGCCTGCAAGGAACTGGGATGCTCAGCCAGTGTGATGTGTCAAGCTGGGATCCAGAAGACCCAGATTCAAATCCTCACTCTGTCATGGAAGTTCACTGGGGTGACCTTGGGTCAGTCACACTCTCTAACCGCAGCCTATTTCACAGAGCTATTGTGAGGATAAATGCAGGAGAAGAGAACAATGTGAGCTTCTTTGGATCTGCATTGGGAAGAAAGGCTTCCTTTTGGCTTCCATGGTTTCCTTTTGGCTCCACTGTTTCGACGCAAAGCATTTGCAGAATTAGATTCACTTCTGGAAACGCTTTGGGTAGAAATTGTGGGCCCCAAAAGAAGCATAGCTCTGGGAGTTTGTTAGCGCTCACCAGATCAAAAGATAGAGGAGGATTATAAAACGATGAAAGAATTAAAGATAGCGGCTAGATGTAAAAACAGTGTCATAATGTGTGATTTCAACTACCCTCACATTAATTGGGTCAATATGTGTTCAAGTTGGGAGAAAGATATTGCATTTCTAGACACTCAGTGACTGTGCTATGGACAGAACCTATCAGGGGAGAGGAGTCCTAAGTAATGCCCAAGACCCAGTGAGAGATGTAAAAATGATTGTACCACTTGGGAACAGTGCCCATGTTGTTGATTTCACCATTTGTACAAATAGGGAGTTGCCCAAAGAGACCAACAAACACTTTTAACTTTAAAAGGGGTAACTTCTCTGAGATGAGGAGGCATGTGAGGATGAAATTGAAAGGAAAGGTGTAAAAAGGGTCAAAAATCCTTGGGGAAGCTTGGAGACTATTTAAAGCTATAATTCTAGAAGCCCAGATAAAGTACCACAGATAAGAGAAGGCACAAATAGGTACAGAAAAAGGCCTGCATGGTTAACAAAGTACTGGAAGCTGTAAAGGTAAGATTCCTTTAGGCAGTGGAAAGCTAGCCCAAGTGAGGTTAATAAAAGGTCACACAGGCAATGGTAAATCAAATGCAGGTCTGTGATCAGGCAGGCAAAAAGGGACTATGGGGAGCATATTGGGAAAAAAAAAAACACGTAAAGACCAACAGTAAAAATTTCTTCAAATACATTAGAAGTAAGAAACCAGCCAGGGAGGCAGTGGGGCCCTTGGATGACCAAAGGGTAAGAGGATTACTGAAGGAGGATAGGGAAATGGCTAAAAAGCTGAATGCTTTTTTCCTCTGTCTTCACTGTAGAAGATAAGTGTTTGCCCACTCCAGAACTGCTGATTTCAGGAGGGGTGTTGAAAGACCCAAGTCATACTGAGGGGACGAGAGGGGTCCTATGACTGATAATTTAAAAACCGATAAATACATCCAGGAGTTGCGAAGGAACTCAGATGTGAACTTGTGGGTCACCTAACAAAATATGTAGTGTTTCATTAAAATCTGCCTCCGTTCCTGAGAACTGGAAGGTAGCAAATGTCACCCCCATCTTTAAAAAGGGTTCCAGAGGAGATCCAGGAAATTACAGGCCAGTCAGTCCGATATTAATACTAGGAAAGTTGGTGGAAATTGTTACTAAAGAGAGAATTAGTAGGTACATTGATGAACTAAAACTATTGAGGAAGACTCAGCATGGGTTCTGTAAGGGAAGATCTTGTCTCACTAACCAGTTAGAGTTCTTTGACCATGTGAACAAACATGTGGACAAGGGGAAGCCAATAGATGTTGTTTACCTTGACTTCCAGAAAGCTTTTAATGTTCTCTTGTGGATCAAAAACTAGCTAATTAATAGGAAACAAAGAGTAAGTATAAATGGGCAATTTTAATAGTGGAAAGGGTACCATAGGGCTCAGTACTGGGTTTGATGCTTTTTAACTTGTTCATCAATGATTTGAAGTTGGGAGTAAGCAGTGAAGTGGCTAAGTCTGCAGATGACACTAAATTGTTCAGGGTGGTGAGAACCAGAGAGGATTGTGAGGCGCTCCAAAGGGATCTGTCGAGGCTGGGCCAGTGGGCATCAACATGGCAAATGAGGTTCAGTGTGGCCAAGTGCAAAATAATACACATTGGGGCCAAAAATCCTAACTATAAATACAAGCTGATGGGGTCTGAACTGGTGGAGACTGATCAAGAGAGAGATCTTGGAGTCATGGTAGATAAGTCATTGAAAACGTCAAGACAGCATGCAGCTGCAATTAAAAAGCCCAATACGATGCTGGGAATTGTTAGGAAGAGAATTGAAAACAAATCAGCCAGTATCATAATTCCCCTGTATAAATCAATGGTCCAGCCTCATTTGGAGTACCATGCACAGTTCTGATCACAACATCTCAAAAAAGATATTATAGCATTGGGAAAAGTCCAGAAAAGGACAATTACAATGCTTAAAGGGTTGGAACACTTTTCCTATGAAGAAAGTTTGAAGCACTCGGGGCTTTTTAGCTTGGAGAAACGACAACTGTGCATGATATTGGAGAGAACTCTTGCATTGAAAGTGATGGTGAAAACACAGAAATACAATAAATAAAACAGGAAACACAGGAAATAAATAAATTCACCACAGGGGGGGGGTTGGCATCAGGGTAGATGAAGAACAATTAACCATGGCCATGTCTTTATGCCTGCTACTCTGCCCTTTTGCCAGTCCCCAAGGGCAATTCAGAAAGGGGCAGGGTGAAAGCAAACGGTGGGCCATGAGTACTGCTATGGCAAGACAAAAATGTGGTGGCTAATTTCTTGTCCTGCCTCTTGCACAGGTTGGGCTAAAAGAGGCGTCCTTGGGTGATACTGAAGGAAATGAGAAGTACAGTGCGGATACTGTCTATGGTAAGCAAACAAGTCGAGTTGAATCTTGCAAGTACGTTCTGGTCTTGTCTCTCCCCTCCACCCCTTCCCAATTCCCCTGTTTTCTTCTTTCATCATTGCAACGGAATCCCAGCGATCTCTGACTGGTTCCCAAATATTTTGGTTGATAGTGCTTGAGAAGGAGAAGACTCGACTTATTATTGAGACTATGCATAAGTTTCTGTTTTCCCTCTACTTCATTTTGTAGAGTAGCAGTGTAGATGATCCACCCAGCTTGTGCACAGTAAAAAGGGGGAGATTAACCGCCTCATCTACCAAGGATTTTCATGGAGAACAACAGTTACCCATGATAACTGGTTTTTAATGGAACCTCCATATTCAGGCACAGTATACCTCTGAATAGCTGTTAACGTTCACAAACCCATATGGCTTTCATACCATATGGGTTTCTAGAGCAGGGGTGGCCAAACTTGCTTAACGTAAGAGCCACATAGAATAAAAGTTTGAGAGCTGCAAGACAGGGAGGGAGGAAGGGAAAGCAAATAGATGGGGAGAGGTGGAAAGAAAGAAACTTTAAATACATTCTCCAAGTGTCAGCTGGCATGGCCGAGTGATTTAAAGAGAGAGAAATGCCTTCTCCAAGCTGACTGATGAGGTGGTGGGAGCTTCAAGAGCCACACAATATTTGTGAAAGAGCCACATGTGGCTCCCGAGCCACAATTTGGCCACCCGTTCTAGAGGATTTTGACTAGCCACTGTTGGGGGAGAAAAATCTAGACTGTGTGGATTTCCTTGCTTTTTCTTTTTGATCTTATCCAGGGAGATCATTTTTATATCCTTTTTGAGAGGTGGAGCTGTAAACAGAAAACCTCATTTTTTGATGTTCTCTGGAGAGACTAGCTTACTGAATATATTGTCCTTGTCAAGGAAAGACTGATGGCTCTTTGTTTCTGTCTCTAGCCAGGCTTTGGGAAAGGTCAGGATGCTTGTTTTGAATCCCTAGGCGAGTTCTCTTCTGTAAAGGCTCTTGACCTGAGGGGGTCTAAGCATATTGGGTCAAGAGAGAAACAAATGTTTCAGTTGTTTGAAAAATTATTATAAATCTGACTTTTAGAAAACTCAGTCGTCTTTCTCCTGCATCCTATAGACACCATTTCCTGTTTCTAGCTGTATACAATTTCCCCATCGCAATCCTCTTTTGTTGTTACCCCCGCCTTTTGCTTTCATGTCCTGAGGCTCCCTTTTTAAACCCATCTAGAGAGCCAGTTTGGTGTAATGGTTAAGAGTGCAAACTCTAATCTGGAAGAACCGGGTCTAATTCCAACTCCACCACATGCAGCTGCTGGATGATGTTGGGGCAGTCACAAGTTCTCGCAGAGCTGTTCCTCTCAAGAGCGGTTCCCACGGAGCTCTCTTAGCCCCACCTACCTCACAGGGGGTCTGTTGGGAGGGGAAAGGAAAAGAGAGTGTAAGCTGCCCTGGGACTCCCGAGTGACAGGCAGTGTATACTTCTTTTTCACCTACTGAGAGCCCTGAGGTCAAATGTGGCTTCATCCACTGTGTCGTCTGGTCCACAAAGAAGGCCCCCAAATGAGACCGACACCTTCCTTTCAGTGTGCCAGCAGGCCTTCAGGCAGAAATTGAGAAGCAGGCTGTGGAACGGCACACCCCACCGGCAGCTGCTTTGTCCCACAAGCCGCCTGCAACAAATGCAAAGTCCTGGATTGAAGCAGAGCAGGAATCTCCCAATGTGACACTGGCCAATGTGTTTCTTGGGACCCATTTTCTTTCCCACCAAAAGTCCTCTTTCCAAAAGTAAGGAGCCAGTTTGCTGTAGTGGGTAAGTGTGTGGACTCTTATCTGGGAGAACCGGGCTTGATTCCCCACTCCTCCACTTGCACTTGCTGGAATGGGTTTGGGTCAGCCATAGCTCTCGTGGGAGTGGTCCTTGAAAGGGCAACTGCTGTGAGAGCTCTCTCAGCCCCACCCACCTCACAGGGTGTCTGTTGTGGGGGGAGAAGATATAGGAGATTGTAAGCTGCTCTGATTCAGAGAGAAAGGCAAGGTATAAATCTACGGTCATCATCTTCTGTCCTCTGCATTACAACAGGAGGTGCTTTGGAAGACCCCAGTCAATTTTGGGTTCGTAGGGAGAGTCCACTCAGAAACAGCTGTCCTCATCATAGGAGGACATTTTGCTTGGGAACCTCCCAACATCTTTTCTTTGGCACTCTCCCCACCCATCCATGGCAGCCATTTTGTGGCATTGACCGCTACCCTGTCTTCTCAGAATTCCAAAAGCTACCTCCATGAGATTGTAGACCCTGAGGCAGAGAGGTGAATTCAGATGAACACCACTGCTAGATGAACCTGCATGACTTGGAGGGAACAATACTGTCCCCTGTGTGTCTCTCTATCGCACTGGAGGAGCTGTGGCTCAGCGGTAGAACATCTGCTTGGCATGTGGAAGGCCTCTGGTTCAGTTTGCAGCATCTCCAGTGAAAGGATCTAGCAGTAGCTGATATGAAGGACCTATGCCTGAGACCCTGGAAAGCCGCTGCCAGCCTGAATAGAGAGTACTGGCTTGGATGGACCAGAGGTCTGATTCAGTATAGGGCAACTTCATGTGTTAAGAACATAAGAGAAGCCATGTTGGATCAGACCAATGGCCCATCCAGTCCAACACTCTGTGTCACACAGTGACCAAAAAAACCAGATGCCATCAGGAGGTCCACCAGTGGGGCCAGGACACTAGAAGCCCTCCCACTGTGCCCCCCCAAGCACCAAGAATACAGAGCATCACTTGCCCAGACATAAGAAAAGCCATGCTGGATTAGGCCAGTGGCCAATCTAGTCCAACACTGTGTCACACAGTGACCAAAAACCCCCCAGGTGCCATCAGGAGGTCCACTAGTGAGCCAGGACACTAGAAGCCCACACACTGTTCCCCCTCCCAAGCACCAAGAATACAGAGCATCACTGCCCTAGACAGAGTTCCAACGATAAACTGTGGCTAATAGCCACTGATGGACTTCTGCTCCATATGCTTATCCAATCCCCTCTTGAAGCTGCCTATGCTTGTAGCCACCACCACCTCCTGTGGCAGTGAATTCCATGTGTTAATCACCCTTTGGGTGAAGAAGGACTCCCTTTTATCAGTTCTGATCCGACTGCTCAGCAATTTCGTTATGTGTCCATGAGTTCTTGTCTTGTGAGAAAGGGAGAAAAGTACTTCTTTCTCTTCCTTCTCTATCCATGCATAATCTTGTAAACCTCTCTCATGTCACCCCGCAGTCAACGTTTCTCCAAGCTAAAGAGCCCCAAGTGTTTTAACTTTTCTTCATAGGGAAAGTGTTTCAACCCTTGAATCATTCTAGTTGCCCTTTTCTGCACTTTTCCCAGTACTATAATAGTGTTCATGTTGAGGCATTTGTCTGCCCTGGGAAGGGAGCGGAGCATGAGATTTGCAAAGGCCTCTTGACCCCACCACCGTGGGAGGACGCCCATGTTCTTTCCAAACGGCCAGTGCCGCTATTCTCAGGGGTGACTTTCTCTTCTCAGGGTGCCAATTCAGGGACCAGAGGTCCATTTTGCCAGACTCCCTAAATGGCAATGGGTGTCCAATAAAGCTGGCGTGACGTAAAAGGCTGTTCTGTGCAAAGCTTGGAGAGAAAGAACGTGCATTGATTTTCTCTTTCTTTGAGAGTCTGACTCTGTGTCTTGATTGAAATTTGGTAGAGCTACTGGGGGTGGGTGGGTTCCGGATCTGAATGAAATGGATGAAATTAGCCACAGTTAAATTCAGGACCAGTTGTTGGACACTTGCCCAGCAGGGGGTGCCCTACAGGTTCCTTCCAGGCCTGCTTTGCTTCCGTCTGCCTTCCCTGTCCGAGCAAGCGAGCAGCCTCAGGTGGGCAAGAGGCGGAGGGAGTGGAATCTCCCTTCCCTTTGGGGTGGAGGGCAGGGGGGAGACTGCAGGCTGGAGGAGGTGGGCCTGCCGGAGGGTCTGTCTGCCCTCTTCCCAAATCACAGCAACATCAGTGTCTGAACCAGGTGTCGGGGGCTCAAATGGCTGTTCTGCTCTTTGAATACTTGCCATTAAGGCGTGTCACTGTTGGGATGGCTTCAGACAGCAAAGGAAGGCGGGTGATTCCTGCATTTGGTGCTGATCTTGCACAACCCCCATAGACTTTTGTGGGTTCGGAGGAGTCGCTGTTGCCCTTGGGCGTCTCTTTGACAAGAGCCCAGAAGGGCATTGCCTGAGCTACTGGTTTATTTTCTCCTTGCTGGGGCTTTGTTTCATTCAGGGGTCAGGCAGCGCTACTTCTCAACTCATCGAAAGCTGCGCTGAACCACGGAGCACACCAAATATGAATAATCCCCCCCCCCTAAGCAAATGGAAGGGAGCCCATGGCGCAGAGTGGTAAGCTGCGGTCCCAAGTTCTCTGCTCACGACCAGAGTTCGATCCTGGTGGAAGCTGGGTTCAAGTGACTGGCTCCAGGTTGACTCAGCCTTCCATCCTTCTGAGATCGGTAAAATGAGTCCTCAGCTTGCTGGAGGTGGGGGGGGGGGAAGTGTAGATGACTGGGGAAGGCAATGGCAAACCACCCCGTAAAAAGTCTGCCGTGAAAACGTTGCGATACGACATCACCCCAGAGTCAGAAACGACTGGTGCTGGCACCTTTACCTTAAAGCAAATGGAGAATGCGTTTTCCTTCCCTGCCAGCCACAGCCTGTGCCAGCACACTCAAGTTCAGGGGCCCAGGAACCTCCCATTCCCATAACTGAAGCACCTTCACTGCGTTGTGATTCCCCACTCCCACCTCCCCTATCCCCATCGCAGTTTGTCTGCTGCTGTCTCTTTAAAATGTTTAAAATAAAAAGCCAGAGAATAAAGAGGCAGCCCATTTTGTTGGGATTTCTGTCACCTCAACTACAGGCTCTCCCCACCCCCCCAAGTTCATGTCCTCCCACCTCTATTCCCAGGCAGATGGAAGAGTGAATCATGCTGTGCGTGTTTTGCTTACCTGAGTTGTCTTTGTGGTTTGGCCTCCCGTTTTCCTTGGACCATGTGTCCTCTGTAGTTTTCCATATCTCCTTTTTATATTTCTTTCTGCTTGCTTTGTAAAGTCTTCCGTTCCAGTTCCTAGATCCATGCTTGTTTTTTTTCCCCCTCCCACCTGTGCAGCTAGACTGACCAAGACTATCTCTTGCGTTAACATTTTCCTCGTCTTTTAACAAAAGCACGACCGTCCTGTTTTTTTTTTAAACCAAAACCCGCAACGCGCCGTCTTCCCTTCCATACTATGTTTATGTGAGGTTTTATTTGGCTTAACTTTTTGTTTTTGGTTCCGTTCAATGTGATCTGTGACTTCCCTTCCCCTCCCTCGTTTCACAGGCCCGGATTTTCTCGTCCCCGTGACAGGTTTCCTCTGCAGGTTGTGTCACACATTCTACCATAGCGACTCAGCTGCCCGGCTCGCGCACTGCAAGTCCCTGATGCATTTTGAGAACTTTCAGGTTAGATCCTTCCACCTTTAGCTTTTCTCGTCCTGTGGCTGTCTGCTCCGCCCCCTTGGTGGCTCCTCCCCTTTCGGCTGCCCATGTAACAGCACTTCCCCCATTTGTCCTCTGTGTCTGTCAGCTTCCATCTGTCGTGTGCTTTGTGCTTCTCTTAATAGTTTCCCAGTAGAACGCTTCTTTCCCCCCTTGGCTGATGTCCTGGGTTGTTTTTGACTTGTCCATTCATTCGCAGGGCTGTGCTCAAAAGCAAACGGTTAGCTGAGTCTCTTGGGGAGGAATTGTGCCTTCTGTACCACGTGTGTGTTTCTAGTGCAGTGCAAACACATTCCTTTTCTTGTGCATTTGTCACATGTCTTAACATGAGAAGCCATGTTGGATCAGGCCAATGGCCCCTCCAGTCCAACACTCTGTGTCACATAAGAACATAAGAGAAGCCCTGTTGGATCAGGCCAATGGCCCATCCAGTCCAACACTCTGTGTCACATAAGAATATAAGAGAAGCCATGTTGGATCAGGCCAGTGGTCCCTCCAGTCCAACACTCTGTGTCACATAAGAACATAAGAGAAGCCCTGTTGGATCAGGCCAGTGGCCCATCCAGTCCAACTCTGTGTCACACAGTGGCCAGAAAACCGAAGTGCCATCAAGAGGTCCAACAGTGGGGCTAGAAGTCCTGCTACTGTATCTTGTACCCTTCTTCCCAGAAGCTTAGGATTGGTTACATGAGCATAACTCCATTTTCACCAGTGAGGTTGGTTAAGGGGAAATGGTCACTAGCCCAGGGTTCGGGAAGAACAGAAGGAAATACTACTTTACACAGTGAGTGATTAAAATGTAGGGTTCACTTCCAGAGGGATGGCACACAGGCGTAGACAGTTTTAAAAGGGGATTAGATTCATAGAGGATACGTTTATTAGAGGCCACTAGCCATGATGAAAGAGCCCCGTGGCGCAGAGTGTTAAAACTGCAGTACTAAGCTCTGCTCACAACCTGAGTTCGAACCCCGGCAGAAGCTGGGTTTTCAGGTAGCTGACTTGAGGCTGACTCAGCCTTCCAGCCTTCTGAGGTCAGTCAAAGGAGGACCCAGCTTGGTAGGGGGAAAGTGTAGATGGCTGGGGAAGGCAATGGCAAACCACCCCGTAAAAAGTCTGCCGTGAAAACGTTGTGAAAGCAACGTCACCCCAGAGTTGGAAATGACTGGTGCTTGCACAGGGGGACTACCTTTACCTTTTTACCTACCTTTACTAGCCATGATGACTAAAGGGTGACTAAATGCTCAGTGACATTAAACCTCTGAATCCCAAAGGCAGGAGGCGATATCGCGAAGGCCTCAGCCACTATGGCTCTTCAGAAGAACCGGTTGGCCACTGTGTGTGACAGGATGCTGGGCTAGATAGATTGGTCTGACCCAGCAGGGCTCTTCTGATGTTCTTTTCCACATTCAGAGGCACTAATCCTCTGAATCCCAGAGCCAGGAGGCAAACTCAGGGGAAAGCTTTGGCCCCTCTCTGGCCTGTTGTAGGCCCTCCAGAGGAACTGGTTGGCCACTCTGTGAGGGAGGATGCCGGACTAGAAAAGCAGGGCTCTTCTTATGTTCTTATTTTGGGAGTTATGGTCCAAAGCCCAACCGCTCTTCCCGCTACACCACAAGAACTCACTCTTCCACCACTACGTCCAGTAACGTTGGAGGGAGGCTATCGCAGGCTTCTCCTCCAGCTTTTCAGAGAGAACGTGGTCCTTCTTCAGTAGTGAAGGGAAGGTCTCCTGAGAAGGGTTACTCTTCCCATTTGTCCCAAAGTAGCGACATTGCAGATCTTCCTGAAGTATATCATGCTCCCAGGCGGGGCCCACCCAGTTTGGGTCCTTCTTGCTCTGCAGTGAGACTCCCTCCCCTGCCAAGAGCACCTGCTCCATCCTCGCTGCTGACCTTGTGTCCTGTGGGTTAACTAATCCATAAGCACATAAGCCATGTTGGATCAGGTAAGTGGCCTATCCAGTCCAACATTTGGTGTCACACAGTGGCCGAAAAACCCAGGTGCCATTAGGAAGTCCATCAGCGGGGCTGGGACACTAGAAGTCCAGGGAGCAAGGGAAATCAAAGGGTTGAGCAAGCTGGTGTCTTGTAACAGCCCAAGCTGTGCTTCCTTCGCTGGAACAGGAAGGGCTTTTTAACATAAAGTGCTTATTCAGAAAAAGTAACTGGTCATGTGGACGTGGCAATATTTGGTCACATCCTGAGGGTTGAGAACCCTGCCGCTGAGCTGAGTGGGCTTTTCTTCTGTGTCTTGTTCAGGTCTGGAACTCTTGAATGTGTTCGTGACAGGCCTCATTTTGGGCAGGGCTCAGAGTGGAGCTCCGGAACCTCTAAATTTTATTGTGCTCTTTAACTCCCCTCCCCGCTCCAAAAAAACCCCAACTTGCTTCTGGGCTCCATTGTTCTGACAAACTTTCTCATTTCCCCCACAAAAAAAATAACCAAAACATAGAAAGCAGACAAGACGGAAATTTTCCTCATGCCGCTGTGGCCCCATAGGAGAAAGTCATTTAAAAAGTACGATGAGAGTAAGGTTTTCTTACGACAATGATAATTCAAGAAGCATTTTAAGGTAGCTGCCGAGCGGATATCATTTAGTACACCTTCCGGTGATGTCAGGGGTGTGTGGCCTACGCAAAGGAGTTGTGCTAAAGAGCTCCAGCACCTCTTTTTCTACGAAATGACTCCTGGTTCATGTTGTTTCTGAGCATGAGTGGATCTCCTCTTCACTCGCCATTGGTAAACGCTCACTTCTTTTCAGGCTGCAGCGTTCAGGGAGGGTTCAGTCCTCGCCTCTGTGTGAGCAGCCAGGCATTCCTCTTCTTCCCAAGCTGTCCGTCTGCTGTTGCTGAGAAGGAGCTAGTCCTCCTAGGCTGTTCTTTGTGGGCATTGGCCTGCTTGCACACAGGCTGGGAGACTGTGGCTCTCTCAAAACAAGAATCGGTGTCAAAGCTAGCAATCTGATGGCTAGCAGTGATGAAATCTAACATCTAAATGTATGGACTAGATTAGCCTGTTCCAAGTGAAGTTCCAGGGGAGGGGGAGGACCAGCGGAGCGAGGTTTTTTGAAGAGAGGTGAAAGGCACCACGGTGCCATTTATGTATCCGAGGCTCCATTCCTACCAAAAGCATACTGCTCTAGGTCATTTAACGTCTGTATGTTACCATCAATGCCCATGACCCTTTACGAAATAACATAAACTTGAAAGAACGAAGTTTGAGTCCAGTGGCACCTTTAAGAAGACCAACGAAGCTTAATTTTGGGTATAAGCTTTTGCGCACACACACACAGAGAAAAACTTAATTAAACTTTGTTGGTCTTAAAGTTGCCACTAGAGTCAAACTTCCTTCTGTTGCTTCAGACCAGAGGTGGCCAAACTTGCTTCACGTAAGAGCCACATAGAATAAACGTCAGATGTTTAAGAGCTGCAAGACATGAACATCAGATGTTTAAGCATCGCAAGGAAGGAAGGAAGGTGGGGAAGGAGAGGTGGAATGAAAGCAACTTTAACTTTTAGTTACTCTCTCCAAGCCACCAGCTGGCTTGGAGAAGTGGTTTAAAGAGAGAAATGGAGAGCCAGTTTGGTGTAGTGGTTAAGTGTGCGGACTCTTATCTGGGAGAACCGGGTTTGATTCCCCACTCCTCCACTTGTGCCTGCTGGAATGGCCTTGGGTCAGCCATAGCCCTGGCAGAGGTTGTCCTTGAAAGGGCAGCTGCTGTGAGAGCCCTCTCCAGCCCCACCCACCTCACAGGGTGTCTGTTGTGGGGGAGGAAGGTAAAGGAGATTGTGAGCTGCTCTGAGACTCTTCAGAGTGGAGGGCGGGATATAAATCCAATATCTTCTTCTTCCAAGCTGGCCAACAGGGCAATGGGGGCTTCAAGAGCCATACAATATGTCTAAAACAGCCACATGGGGCTCCCAAGCCACAGTTTGGCCATCTATGCTTCAGAACAACCTGGCTCCCTAACTAAATTTATAAACACAAAAGGGCAGTGCCTGCTGTGAGGAACTTGCCAGCCTTCCTTTTTGACAGTGGGAGGGTCAATAGAGGACAGAGATTCTTGTTGTTGTTGTTTTTTTAAAAAATGGTAACGGCATCTCAGATGGCTGGCTGGAGGCAAAATTCCAACCATTTGAACCTGCTGCTCCAGACTTGTCCAGAATATGTACAGCAGCTCAGAAGTGAGCAACCCCTTGAGAACGAAAGAGCCGAATGATGTCAAAATTCAGAGGGCGCGATCAGCGAAGAGCCAGCGGAAGAGCGCCCATGGGCGTAACTGAAACTGCACAAGTTTAACAGGACTGACGTTTTGACGTGTTGATTAGCAGTCCATAAAGTTTCTGCAGCCCCAAACACTGTTTAGTGTGTGTCGTTTATTAGGAAGTGACGCTCTTGAGTTCTCATGGGAGCACCCTGAACAATTGTTTTAAGGCACTGGTATCAATGTGTGCATGGTTTGCACTTTACCGGCACCCTAGAGCATCTTTAGTTCCATTCACATACTGGGTATTCTGATCTCCCACCTAACCCCTCCAGGAGGCCTGAACCTAAAGATTTCATTGTCTTTGTTGGAAGAGCCACATTTGGCTCTGGAGGCACACATTGCAGGGTGCCCCCCCCCCCAGCATAACTCACTCTTGCAGATGCAGTACAGAGGCTCAGCAAAAACTGAAGATGCTGCAGCAGCTCACACTGCAAGGGTGGCAGTGCTGCTACTGGTCGAGATCCTCCAGACAGACCTTTTTAAAGACCAGCTGTATTTTAACCTGCAATTGATTATAAGACCCTTTATATGAGATGCAGTATGAATCCTAAATAAATGACTGTTGGCTGAAGTAAGAGAGGACCACCCCCACAGCCAGCGCTTGGCTCCCTGATTCTGCTGCAGACAGTTCCTAACACCAAAGAGACAAGCGGGCAACTCCATCTCTGCTATATGCTGGTGTTTAGTTGCCCTGAGTCCAGGGAGAGGACAGTATTAGCTGCTGTTTCTTCCCCCCACTGGAAGGCAGGTGCAAGACGAACTGGCTCATCCAAGTGTTTGCGGTGGCTTAATTAACCATTCATTGACTAATAGACAGCACTTAGGGTGTATGACGCCTAGCTTTAGTTATGCTTCTGGTCTCCAGGTTTGGCTAAGCTTCGCTGGCTGTATGTGCATCTTGAGACCAGCTGATTAAAGTTTGACCTGCATCTGCTTTGATAACTCTAATGGGTTATTAAAAGATCTTGTAAGTAAACATGGATCTGTCATGTTGGTTCTTTGGGAACTTCTGTGAACCTATGGAGTCCCCTGGGAAGGGTCCATAACAGTAGAATCATAGAGTTGGAAGGGACATCCAAGGACATCTAGTCCAACCCCCCTGCACAATGCAGGAAACTTACAAATACCTCCCCCTAAATTCACAGGATCTTCATCGGTGTCAGATGGCCATCTAGCCTCTGTTTAAAAACCTCCAAGGAAGGAAAGCCCACCACCTCCTGAGGAAGCCTGTTCCACTGAGGAATCGCTTTAATAGTCAGGAAGTTCTTCCTAATGTTGAGCCAGAATCTCTTTTGATTTAATTTCAACCTATTGGTTCTGGTCCTACCTTCTGGGGCCACAGAAAACAATTCCACACCATCCTCTATATGACAGCCCTTCAAGTACTTGAAGACCTCTCCGTCATCGGTCTCCTCTTCAGGCTAAACATACCCAGCTCCTTCAACCTTTCCTCATAGGACTTGGTCTCCAGACCCCTCAGCATCTCTGTCGCCCTCCTCTGGATCCATTCCAGCTTGTCTACATCCTTCTTAAAATGTGGTGCCCAAAACTGAACACAGTACTCCAGGTGAGGTCTTACCAGAGCAGAGTAAAGCGATACCATCACATCACGTGATCTGGGCACTATACTTCTGTTGATGCTGCCCAAAATTGCATTGGCCTTTGTAGCCACTGCATCACACTTTTTTTTTTTTTACATTTAAATATTTTATTGAGGCATAAAAGTAGCTTACAATCCATAACGCAAGAAGTTTACCGTGAAGGTTAACAGAAATAACATCGTAAGCTTAATAGACAGAATACAGAGCAAAAACAACATTTAAAAACAAAATAAACAAAATACAAACTGAAGGTAATAATAATTATAGTTATTATAACACAGTATTTAAAAATAAAATAAGATCAGGGAAAGGAAAAAGGAAGATATAATACACTTTAAATAACTTGAAATTAACTTGTTAAAAAAATTTTATAGCAAAAGGAAATCCTTATACATTTTATTTTTAGAATAAGAGTTAGCATAAAATGGGTCGATGTCAAGCTTTTCTAGAATGGGAAGCCAAGTTGCCAGATATTTAGTGTAGGCTTGGTATGGGTCTTTGTGGTCTATGGCTGCCTGAATTTTATCCATTACAATGTGGCTGCCAGTTGTCAAGTGTCAAATTCAATGAGTTTTCCCAGGACTGCGCGATCGTGGTTTTAGCAGCTGTCAGGAGTTTAACTATCAAGGATTTTTTAGAAGATGAGAGACGGGTATCAGACCAATGATTGAGAAGTATCCTTGTTGGGTCATCTGGGATCAAGACCCCAGTTAGGGAGGAGAGATGGGCACAAATTGAGGTCCAGAATGGTCTGATTTTGGGGCAGTCCCACCAGCAGTGAAAATAAGAGGCTTTGGGCCCACAGTTTCTCCAGCAGTCTGAAGAGCCTAACTGGGTCATATGGGAGAACTGGTTAGGAGTAAGGTACCAACGTGCAATCAATTTAAAGTTTTGTTGAGCTATATTTATAATAGTAGATTGTAGGGCATCACTAGCCCATATAGAGTCCCATTGGTCGGGGGAAAGGATGATGCCACAGTCTTTATGCCATTGAGTGGTGTAAGAGGGTAAGGTTGCTTCGAGTTTAGACAATAGGATTCGATACAGCCGTGAAATGAGACTTTTAGGCGTTCTCTCTTCGTGAAAATGAAGAACCAGATGTTTGTAGTCAGATGAAGGGCGAGAAAATGAAGAGATCACTTTAGGGTCCTGAAGAAAGTGCCTGATTTGAAAGTATTCAAACCAAGGTGCTGGCTTAGTCAAAACTTGGTCTAGGTCATTTTTAGGTAGAAGTTGTTTAGAAGATGAAAGAAGATTAAAGAAAAAAACTTTTGAGGAGTCTCTCCAGACCTTGAAAGAAAAGGGTAGTTGGGCAGGGAGGAAATATTTTTGTCCTATAAAAGATGAGATAGTAGAGAGTCCTGGGGCCAGAAAATGACTCAGTAGTGCAGGTGAAACAAAGTTTGAGTCCAGTGGCACCTTAAGACCAATCTTGCGCAGGCACACTTCTTTAACTACTGCAGCTGGAAGCCAGTTTCTGGCTTGCATGCACAATTCCTTCCTGTTTGTGACCTTAGGCCAGTCAGTCCTTGAAAGAGCTGTTCTCTCAGAGCTCTCTCAGCCCCACCTTCCTCATAGGGTGTCTGTTGTGGGGAAAGGAAGGGAAAGGAGACTGTAAACCACTCTGAGACTGCAAGTGAAGGGCAGGATATAAATTGTCTTCTCTTCTGTTCACACAAAACAACTTCCAAGAGTGTAGACTTGCAGATGTATTATATGCGCCAAGCTCCTTTCTCTGCTAGGGCTTGGATTAAATGACCCCATCTAACAATGCTATCTAGTACACGAAACCATAGAAGGCTTTGTGAGATAGTGTCCTTAAGAATTTATTGGCCTAGAAAGATCTTCTCTTATCTCTGTGCCTGACTTTTTAACTTGTACAGGGTCACACACGCACACACACAGAGACACAAAAAGGTGTACGAGTGAAAACATCCCTTTAGAGCAGGGGTGGCCAATGGTAGCTCTCCAGATGTTTTTTGCCTACAACTCCCATCGGCCGCAGCCAGCATGGCCAACGGCTAGGGCTGATGGGAGTTGTAGGCAAAAAAACATCTGGAGAGCTACCGTTGGCCACCCCTGCTCTAGAGTTACACCATGATCACATTACCACTAGGTGCTGCAAACTCTGATTTCACTGTTGTTGAGAATAAGCAAGAATATGTGTAGTGGCTGTTCAGCGGTCTTAAAGGAATTGCCCACCAGGGCCATCTTCAAAAAAAAAAAAACCCTGTAGAAGCATCTCTTCCAACTTTGAATCTGGCGGGAAATTTATCAGCTACCATGGCAGAGTTACAAGAAACAAACGAAGAAGAAACAGTTGCGCGCAAACAAAAATGCTGGTTTGGGGCAATCTTAAATTGCATGCCAATGACATCTGAATTCTGCGAGCTGCATATAGCAGGGGTGGCCGACAGTAGCTCTCCAGATGTTTTTTGCCTACAACTCCCAACAGCCCCAGCCAGCATCGCCAATGGCTGAGGCTGATGGGAGTTGTAGGCAAAAAACATCTGGCGAGCTACCGTTGGCCACCCCTGGCATATAGTATGCTGATTGGCTCAAGTTGCATTTTTTTTATATATATTGCAACTCCACACTATTCTGATTTTTGCCAATTACTGCATGACCAAAGAAACATAGCCCCAAATTGCAAAATAAAAAACACCCTTCCTGGGTGACCCTATGGGCTCCTGGGATTTCAGTTGGCTTTGGTCATACTCTTTCAAACAAATCTTCACCACCATAAGGACTGGAAACTGGTGTCTAATAAAAGCCAGGATTCTCAAGAAATACCTAGCCCAATCTGGTCTGATTTGACTGGCAAACTACCTCTGAATTTGTCATGTCTTGAAAACACTACAGCAGGGGTGTCAAACTCATGAGGGCTGGATCTGACATGAATGTACCTATTTAAGATTAGGTAGCAGAGATATAAACTTTTTAAAGGACACACAAACACGACTAAAGAGTCTTTTTTTAAAAAAAACTTAAACATGCTTCAAACATGAACACTTGTTGGTCTAAAAAGTTCCCATGGGATCCAGGGAACTGGGCAAAGGAAGCTCTGGCTCTTTCCCTCCCTCCCCAGGGAGACCAGGAGGGGAAGGAGTCTCAGCCAATGGAGAAAATCGAGGTTCTGCTCTAGCTCTTGTGCAGTTGAGCAAGCCTTGCAAAGCAAGCTGTGATGCAGCAGGAAGCAAGAGAGAGGGAGAAGGAAGCATAGACAGCCAGTTGCTCGGGGGACTGATAGGAGCCCTCTAGAGGGCTGATTTGGCCCCTGGGCCGCATGCTTGACACCCCTGCCTTACGGGGGCCTCATGAGTCAGTGGCACTTTTCACCACAGCTTTTCCAGGCCTCAGCGGCATTGCCAGTTAGTTAGAAAAACCTAACCTTTTTATAGCACTTTAATGCAAAAATCAGCCACTGGAGGTTGTCATAGGATGGAGCGAAATATTACCATCCGCTGCCCGCTGTTCTAAAGTAGGAAGGCTCACAGCCCCTCTCCACGCAAGGCTTACCTCACCAGTGTCGTTTCTCTCCCAATTTAACAGTAATCCGTTGTTTTCTCCTCCCATTTGCAGAGGTACAAAGCCACAAGGCTGCAAGCCACGGCTGCGCTCCCAGAAGCCATCCCAAGTCCTCGGCAGGGGCTGGCTGAGGACCACCGCACTCCTTCCGCAGCTCAGGCGGACAGAGCAGAGGTGGAAGAGGCGGCTGTGGCATCAGTGGCAACCGGCGAAGAAGCTTGCGAATCTCTGAAAGGGGAGGACCGCTCCTCGGCTCCAAGAGACAGTTCAGCAACGCTTCAAACTGATGACACCATGATGACACTCCAAGATGGAGAGGACGACAAAAATGATTTCTCTGCACTGAGCGACCACTCGTCGCTCGGAGATGCTGCCGCGGGGACAGGGGAACCGATGGGACTGGGCGTACAGGAAACGGAGCCCAGCGATGAAAGCATCCCAGAGAGCCCAGATGGAGCCACAACAGACCACGGAGATCCCAGAGCACACGAGACGCTGGCCAGTGGAGGCCTGCCGGAGGAAACCAGCCCTTCCTCTCTGGTCAAAGGGGAGGCCTCGGCTGGATGCAGGCGTTCTACTCGGCGTAGAGCCAGATAAAGTAGCCTTAATAGGAGAGTTTCTCCCCTTTTGTGTAGATTTTTGAAGAAAGATTTATTTTTCCTCCCCCGTTTCCCAAGTCTTCTACTTTTAGAGAAAAGGTATGCTATGATTTTACTGCCATTTTTTTATTCTAAAAAAAAATTAAAAGGAAAGAAATCCATTTTGTCTGCTGCTTACGAGATTCGGTCCTCTCAGATGCGTGCTTTGATTCAAGCGTTTAGCCCCTGCAAAACTGACCGTGTCCGGGAAAACGATGCACCCTTTGCTGATTTAAAACAGCTGAGAACTGGTCCCTCTTTGCTCTTCCTGCTTCTAGTAAAATGGCCGAAGCAATTTGCGTTTCCAGCATTTCCAAGTGTGACAGCCGCCCTGCACCCTAAAAAGCTGCTTCCGGGTGTTTCCCCATTTTTATTTATACATTCTAGGAGGAAGCTCTTTACAATTGTGTTGGTCCAGAAATAAAATCCAAACTCCCCCAATAATGCAGTCCATGTACTTACTACCTTTTACAAGGACCACCCTAATGACCCGCATCAGTGTGCTGCTCTGAGATTCACTAGAACTTTTCTGCAAGTTGGAGGTTACAAAAAGAACAGATTATTTAGAAAGGGCTTGGGGAAGGGGGAGTAGTTCAGGGCACTGTTTTAACAGGACTTAACCCTGCGTTCTGAAGCCTTCACCCCTTCCCAAACCCTGTAGTATTATTATTATTATTATGGTCAGGAGAGTGTCCTGCTTGAAGAAGAGTTCTGGTGAACCTGGAAGCTCGCAAACTAGTGAGAGGGCATTGGGTTTGTCAAAATAATACAAATCAGGTACAGGGTTTGCCAATCCCCAGATGGGCACAGGGGATCCCCTGGTTTGGAGGCCCTCCCCCCCCCACTTCAGGGTCATCAGAAAGTGCAAGGGGGGGGGTGTCTGCTGGGCACTCCACTATTCCCTATGGAGACCGATTCCCGTAGGGTATAATGTGGAATTGATCCACAGGTATTTGGGGTGGCTGTTTTTTGAGGCAGAGACATCGCATTTTCAGCACAGCATCCAGGGCCTCTCCTCAGAAAACCTTCCAAGTTTTAAAAAGATTGGACCAAGGGGCCCGATTCTATGAGCCCCCCCAAGAAGGTGCCCTATCCATTATTTCCAATGGAGGGAAGGCATCTAAAAGGTGTGCGGTCCCTTTAAAGGTGATGGCCAGAACTCCCTTTGGAATTCAGTCGTGCCCGTCACACCCTTGCTCCTGGCTCGGCCCCCAAAGTCCCCCGATATTTCTGGAATTGGACCTGACAGCCCTAATTAGTTATGGTTACACTATGAAAGGGATATGGAGCGTGCAGTTGGCCCTGCAAGATTCACAGCACTATGACAGATCATGGAGACCACATTAAGAACAAGGAGAAGAAGATAGAAGAAGATATTGGATTTATATCCCGCCCTCCACTCCGAAGAGTCTCAGAGCGGCTCACAATCTCCTTTCCCTTCCTCCCCCACAACAGACACCCTGTGAGGTAGATGAAGATATTGGATTTACATCCCGCCCTCCACTCCGAAGAGTCTCAGAGCGGCTCACAATCTCCTTTCCCTTCCTCCCCCACAACAGACACCCTGTGAGGTAGATGAAGGTATTGGATTTATATCCCGCCCTCCACTCCGAAGAGTCTCAGAGCGGCTCACAATCTCCTTTCCCTTCCTCCCCCACAGACACCCTGTGAGGTAGATGAAGATATTAGATTTATATCCCGCCCTCCACTCCGAAGAGTCTCAGAGTGGCTCACAATCTCCTTTACCCTCCTCCCCCACAACAGACACCCTGTGAGGTAGATGAAGATATTGGATTTATATCCCGCCCTCCACTCCGAAGAGTCTCAGAGTGGCTCAGAATCTCCTTTACCCTCCTCCCCCACAACAGACACCCTGTGAGGTAGATGAAGATATTGGATTTATATCCCGCCCTCCACTCCGGAGAGTCTCAGAGCGGCTCACAATCTCCTTTACCCTCCTCCCCCACAACAGACACCCTGTGAGGTAGATGAAGATATTGGATTTATATCCCGCCCTCCACTCCGAAGAGTCTCAGAGCGGCTCACAATCTCCTTTCCCTTCCTCCCCCACAACAGACACCCTGTGAGGTGGGTGGGGCTGGAGAGGGCTCTCGCAGCAGCTGCCCTTTCAAAGACAACCTCTGCCAGAGCTCTGGCTGACCCAAGGCCATTCCAACAGGTGCAAGTGGAGGAGTGGGGAATCAAACCCGGTTCTCCCAGATAAGAGTCCGCACACTTCACCACTACACCAAACTGGCTAAATAAATACATCCAGCTATGTATACTATCTAAAAACAAGACAGGGAAGGACAACTGGATGGAAAGTTGTCCATGGAAGGGAATCTAGTTCACTTGAAAAAGACTGCAGATTTATGCCCAGCCCTTCTCTGAATCTCAGAGTGGTTTACAATCTCCTATATCTTCTCCCCTGACAACAGACACCCTGTGAGGTAGGTGGGGCTGAGAGGGCTCTCACAGCAGCTGCCCTTTCAAGGACAACCTCTGCGAGAGCTATGGTTGACCCAAGGCCATTCCAGCAGCTGCAAGTGGAGGAGTGGGGAATCAAACCCAGTTCTCCCAGATAAGAGTCCGCACACTTCACCACTACACCAAACTGGCTCTCAGGAGGCAAAACTGAAGCCGATGCACTTCTAGCTTTCTGAATTTAATGGACTTTTTAGGAAACCTGTGGCAGGGCTCCTCAGAGAAAAGTGGCTTTTAGGGACCGTGGTCATGTGTTCCCCTTCCCCTGGATATTTTGAAAGCATTGCACATGGGTTACTAATTAAGCCTGGCAAGGAAGACTGGAATCAAGACACATTAGCATGTTTTAATCTTCTGACATTGCAGCAAGTGATTTTACTGTTATTCAATAACAGCAGCTCCCAGTTAATACCAAACAAAGCCATCCAAGTTTTAGAGGAAATTACAACCCTGCCCCTGTGTCATCACCCTTCCCAATCCCACCCTTTTAAAGCTCCATCCCATTGAAAATCTGCTTCTGATCTGCTGTATTCCAAATGAGACAAGTCTAAGATATGCTTTTGGAGAAGATCGTTTTCTAAACCAGACTTGTTGAGTACCAAAGTAGATTATCTAATATCAGTTATTCAAGATGGCATTTTCCCAAGCCATCTCATCAGAACTGAAAAGGGAGGGACAGTGGTTCAGTGGTAGAGCATCTGCTTGGTAAGCAGAAGGTCCCAGGTTCAATCCTCGACATCTCCAACAAAAAAGGGGCCAGGCAAATAGGTGTGAAAAACCTCAGCTTGAGACGCTGGAGAGCCGCTGCCAGTCTGAGTAGCCAATACTGACTTTGATGGACCGAACGTCTGATTCAGTATAAGGCAGCTTGATATGTTCATATGAAAAGCAGCTCTTCATTATTTTCACCCTTGATTGATGAGATTTACTGATTGATGAGATATACCTCAGCACCAATCCCATAAATTCATTTCATTTGTCCTTGTAATTTACCTGAGAACTTCTCCTCAGAGACACTGAAATAGTTTTATTTAACTGAGCATGTGACGTTTCTCTTCATAACTTGCAGAAACAGCATTTAGATAAGAGAGCTCGCCAGCATCTGCTAGGGACTACCAGTTTACAGTAACACTCAAGGCCGTATTGTTTTTGTGCTTGGAGGAAGGAAAATACAGTCACCAATGGCATCTTTTTACAAATCAAGCAACAGTTGCCTGTGTTTAAATCTAGCAAATTCATTTCTCAAGGCGGGGGGGGAGGGGGGGAGCATCTGGCTATTCATTTTTGGCAGGTGTCCCCAAACTTTTCAAGCCTATAGGCCCCTCTGGAATTCTGACACTGTGCAGCACAAAATGGCTGCCACGAGAGGCACAGTCAGCCACAAAATGGCTGCTGCAGCTTACCTTCAGTCAGGATGAAGATCCTTGTGGTGCATAGCAGCAGCTGCTGCCAAAGAACGGTTAGAAAAATCCGCACAGCCAATCAGATCTCTAACGACCAATTAGAAGCCTTGCTGGGCACAAAGCCCTACTTGGGCCCGAAAGCCCTGCCAGCCTCCAGGTGGGATAGGAGGATCCCCTGGGATTACAGCTCCTCCCCAGACTAGAGAGATCAGCTCCCTTGAAGAAAACGGATGCTTTGGAGGGTGGGCTCTAGAGCACTGTACCCCACTAAAGGTCCCTGTTTTCCCCAGGCTTCACCCCCAAATCTCCAGGAGTTTCCCAGCCTGGATCTGGTAACCTTACCCCCCATCCCCTGCTGGTGATATGGTTGCCAATCCCCAGGAGGGGGCAGGGGATCCCCCAGTTTGGATGCCCTTCCCCCACTTTAGGGTCGTCAGAAAGCAGGGGAGGGGAGAGGAGAGAAATGTGTGTTGGGCACCCCATTATTGCCTATGGCGACTGGTTCCCACAGGGTATAATGGAGAATCAATCCATTACACCCTATGGGGGCACACCATTATACCCTCTGGAGGGAGCTGTTTTTTGAGGTAAAGGCACCAAATTTTCAGCACAGCATCTGGCGCCTCTCCTCAAACCATCCCCCAAGTTTCAAAAAGATTGAACCGGGGGGGGCCCCATCCTTCATTTTTTCCAATGGAGGGAAGGCATTTAAAAAGCTTGCAATCCCTTTAAATGTGATGGCCGGCACTCTCTTTGGAGTTCAACTATGTTTGTCACACCCTTGCTCCTGGCTCCACTCCCGAAGTCCCCAGATATTTCTTGAATTGGACCTGGCAACCCTAGCTGGTAGCCAGGGAGAACCCGGCAACCCTAGGCCCCACCCATTGCGGGCACCAGAAGAAGTGCACAAAATGATGGTAAGCAGGGTTAGGTTGAATATTGTTTGGTTCATGTTCACATTGGCTGAAACATCTACATTTTCCTACAGAAATGCCCAATGGGGGCAGGGAGGACTGGACAGGAGGTATGACTACATTTTGGCTGGTTTTAAACATGCTAATTGCAATGCCTTTTCTCCTGGGAATTCTGGGAATTACAGTTTGGGAAAGGTATTGAGAATGTTCTGGAGACTTGCCATGAGGAATTAAATGGTGACATGATTCCCCCAATATACAGGGTTAACATCCAAAGAAACACCAGGGAAAAGAAGCACTGCATTGATGGTAAGTTCCCACAAACCACCTCCTTCTCTCATGCTGGACTGTCATCACTGATTTTGCTTATATATTTCAGAGATGTATAAGGCTGAGTAGAAACGAATCCTCAATGGCTTACAGGAATCAAGGTTCTTTCGGGCATTTCAGCTCACAAACACAGCTTGAGACACAAAGATCGACAAGTTTGGAAAGAAGTACCTTTCCTCCAAACGCAATCTACAACGCGCATCCAGAAAACCCACTAATTATAAAAACCCAGCAACTTTACCCTGATTTCATAAGCTAAAGGATGTGAAATGACAGGCTAAACAGATCTCTCTGGTCCCCACCCACTCCCCCGTTTCTCACAACCTTGGTTCCCCTTCCATTTTCTTATATCGCAGCTACATGCTCCAAAACCATGCATCCAAAAGCAGAGTGGGATGAGACGTTAAACACACAAAAACCAAAAGCACCTCCTATTTAAAGTTTAACATCCAATCCATGGATAAGGATGGTCCAACTGGAAGCAGCAATGATCTACCAGCTTCTATCCAGCTGCAGGCAGACAGATGTTAAGTATCTGGCTCAGATCCCCGTATCTCAGCATCTGAGTCTTCCTCGTCGTTCAGCTGCTGCTGGAATTCCAGGCGCGTCTGCCGGTTGGACTCCAGCAGTTCCTTCAGCTGGGCATGCAGATGGTCATTCTTCTCCTCCAGGTGATCCAAGCAAGAGTTGATCTGGTCCAACATGGAATTTATTGCTGCGTATTCTGGGGGAGAGAAGCCAACATTTAGCATGTGGGGGAGGGGGAAGAATTCATGAAACCAAGACCTGAAATTTGAACAGGAAATACATGGACATGCCTGGGATAGAGAAGAAGAAGAAGAAGATTTTGGATTTATATCCCGCCCTCCACTCTGAAGAGTCTCAGAGCGGCTCACAATCTCCTCTACCTTCCTCCCCCACAACAGACACCCTGTGAGGTGGGTGGGGCTGGAGAGGGCTCTCACAGCAGCTGCCCTTTCAAAGACAACCTCTGCCAGAGCTATGGCTGACACAAGGCCATTCCAGCAAGTGCAAGTGGAGGAGTGGGGAATCAAACCCAGTTCTTCCAGATAAGAGTCCGCACACTTAACCACTACACCAAACCGGCTCTGGTAGAGATGGTAGAGAAAGATGTCCTTTTCTTCCTTTCTCACAATACAAGAATTTGGGGAGACTCAATGAAATGGCTGAACAGTTGGGTTAGAACGGATAAAAGGAAGTACTTCACCCAAAGAGTAACACATGGAATCCACTGCCATGGGGAGTGGTAGCTAAAAGCACAGACAGCTTCCAGAGGGGATTGGATTAACATAAGAGAAGCCATGTTGGATCAGGCCAATGGCCCATCCAGTCCAACACTCTGTATCATACAGTAGCCAAAAAAAACCCAGGTGCCATCAGGAGGTCCATCAGTGGGGCTAGGGCACCAGAAGCCCTCCCACTGTTGCCCCTCCCAAGCACCAAGAATAGAGTATCAGTGCCCCAGGTAGAGTTCCAACAATACACTGTAGCTAATAACCACTGATGGACCTCTGCTCCATATGTTGATCCAATCCCCTCTTGAAGCTGGCTATGCTTGTAGCTGCCACATATGGAGCAAAGGTCCGTCAGTGGCTATTAGCCACAAGGTATAGATGGAACATTTTGTATGGGGCAGTGATGCTCTGTACTCTTGATGCTTGTGGAGGCAACAGTGGGAGTGCTTTTGGAGTTCTGGCCTCGACGGTGGACCTCCTGATGACACCTGCGTTTTGGCCACTGTGTGACACAGTGTGTTGGGCTGGATCCTTGGCCTGATCCAACATGGTTCCTCTTACATTCTTACCACTACTGTGCTTTGTGCACAACTGCATTCAGACATCTTGATAAACTAGGTTTTCTAAACTGCAATTTGCCCAAATCCTGCTTAGTTGCGATGCCTGAAGGCAGATAATCCAACAAACCAGGCCGGAGTTTATTGGTGGGCTCCAAACTGGGATTACAAGCCAGAGTTCACAGCTAGCGGATCATTCCTAGCTTGTGTTAATTGTGGTTTGTTGCGATGTCTGAATCCACAAACCACAGTTTTGTGAGTTGCACCATCCTCATTGGCTGCAAGAGAGAGGCCCTCCCTGCTGGGAGGCAGCGAGGAGACCAGAAGCAGCCGGATCAGAATTTATTCCAGTGCCCCAACATAACCCTGTGGTGTTATCCGAAACAGAGTTAACCCCCTTCTAAGTCCACTGAGGCGCAGAGCGGTAAAGCTGCAGTACTGCAGTCCGAGCTCTCTGCTCACGACCTAAGTTCGATCCCAGTGGAAGCTGGGTTCAGGTAGTCAGCTCAAGGTTGACTCAGCCTTCCATCCTTCCAAGGTCAGTAAAATGAGTCCCCGGCTTGCTGGGGGGAAAGTGTAGATGACTGGGGAAGGCAGTGGCAAACCACCCCGTAAAAAGTCTGCCATGAAAACGTTGCGATGTGACGTCACCCCAGAGTCGGAAACTTGCACAGAGTGCTTGCACAGGGGACTAGCTTTACCTTTTTAAGTCCACTGAAGCAAAGAGGCTTAGAAAAATGTTAACTCTGCTTAAAGTTGGAAGTGCCAGTCTTGGAAGGTGGAATAAAATTAAGTGGGATAACCAGAACAAAGTTAGAGAGTCCAGTGGCACCTTTAAGACCAGCAAAGTTTTATTCAAGGGTGTGAGCTTTTGTGTGCAAGTACACTTCCATTGGACAATGAAATGGGATTTGAAAAGGCTGTTGTTCATGCAGTTAAATTAGCATGCCAAACAGTGAAGATGTTTCTTTAACGAATAACAAGGATAACAAACTTGGTTTATGTTATCATTTGTTTGGATTCAAGTGGGGTGAATAACACAGATAATAAATAATATAGGTAATATTATTAAAGATGTTTAAAATTGCTACCATTTTGCCAGCTAATTTACTACCCACCTTCTACATGTATGACTGCCTTTCCTAATCCCATTTCATTGTCCAAGGAACTGTGCTTGCACATGTAAGCTCACACCTTGAATAAAATGTTGTTGGTCTTAAACAGGGGTGGCCAAACTGCGGCTCTTTCACACATATTGTGTGGCTCTTGAAGCCCCCATTGCCCCATCAGCCAGCTTGGAGAAGCCATTTCTCTCTTTAAATCACTTTGCCAAGTCAACTGGCAGTTTGGAGAATGCATTTAAACTTAAAAGTTGCTTTCTTTCCACCCTTCCTTCCTCCGGCTCTCAAACATCTGACATTCATGTCTTGTGGCTCTCAAACATCTGATGTTTATTTCATGTGGCTCTTACGTTAAGCAAGTTTGGCCACCCCGATCTTAAAGGTGCCCCTGGACTCTCACTTTCTTCTGTAGCTTCAGACTGCCTTGAGAGCCAGTTTGGTGTAGTGGTTAAGTGCGCAGACTCTTATCTGGGAGAACTGGGTTTGATTCCCCACTCCTCCACTTGCACCTTCTGGAATGGCCTTGGGTCAGCCATAGCTCTCGCAGGATTTGTCCTTGAAAGGGCACCTGCTGTGAGAGCCCTCTCAGCCCCACCCGCTTCACAGGGTATCTGCTGTGAGGGGAGAAAATATAGGAGATTGTAAGGCGCTCTGAGTCTCTGATTCAGAGAGAAGGGCGGGGTATAAATCCGCAGTCTTCTTTTAACAGTCTGGCTCAAGAAACAGAATATTAAACTTGGAGCTAATCGTGAGATCTGGGTCAGTCCCAGAGCTGCTCTTTGACAGTATCCTTTATTGCCCCAGAGGTCATTACGATCGGCCAGCTAGCATCTTCTGATCATCCCTGGCCCAAAGGACGTACGGCTTGCCTCAACCAGGGCCAGGGCTTTTTCGGTCCTGGCCCCGACCTGGTGGAATCAGCTCCCTGTGGAGGTTCAGGTCCTCCAGGATTTGTTGCCATTCCAGAGGGCCTGTAAGACGGAGCTGTTCCACCGGGCCTATGGCTGAGGCAGACGGACGTCCTATCATTTAAATGGGCCCCCCCTGCACCGATTCCTTAAAACGATATAGCTGAGATTTGAACATCTAGGTTGAGACAAGCATGCCTAATCGATCTGTCCATACCATCTACGCCGTTTTAACTAATGTGAGTTGTGGCTTAATCGTCTTACCTTTAAACTGTTTTATTTTTATTTTATTTATTTATATTTCGATTTATATCCCGCCCTTCCCACCGAAGTGGCTCAGGGCGGCTTACAGCATATAAAATCTAACATAGGTTTAGCTTTAAAACATCAATTAGCAACAGTTTAAAACAGTAAGTTAATAAAACATAAAACCAGCGGTCTATCAAAATGCACCCTACCATCCAGAATTCCCAGTGTCGGTTAGTTGTAAGCCAGCCGGAAGAGGACTGTCTTGCAGGCCCTGCGGAACTGCCCAAGGTCTCGCAGGGCCCTCACCTCTTCCGGCAGCTGGTTCCACCAGTAAGGCGCCGTTACCGAGAAGGCCCGATCCCTGGTAGATTTCAAACGGGCCTCCTTTGGCCCGGGGATTACAAGCAGGTTTTGAGAATCCGATCTCAGTACTCTCTGGGGAACATGTGGGGAGAGACGGTCCCTAAGGTAGGCAGGTCCTAGGCCATATAGGGCTTTAAAGGTAATGACCAGCACCTTGTACCGGACTCTTAAACTGTTCTGATTGTTTTGTTATGTTGGAAACTGCCCTGAGCCCATTATGGGAAAGGGCGGCCTATAAATCTACAAAAATAAATAAATAAATAAAATTGCCAGATGACAGAGGCTGGACATGAGGTCCCTCTAAACTGTCCCAGGGCTAATGCTTAACAAGCGGTGGAAGTGGGAGAGAGGGCATCAGGCAGATACTCTGACAAAATACTGTTAAGAGTGTTAATGTTTTAAGCAGGTTTGTATTTTGAGTAAAAACATCATTAATTGGGTTTGCCTGTGTCCTTTTATAAAGTTTACATCTCTGGCATTACATTTTATAGCACACACGGCCTGGCCTGACGAAGTGACATTTATGTCAGGTCTGGCCCTTGAAACAAAGAGTTTGACTCCTCTGCAGGGCTGGGACAGAATCTTCTCCCTGACACATCCATTTTCTTTCTGCATGCAGGAATTCCAGAAGTTTCTACAGAAAGCTAGCATGTCAGGGAGAACTATTGCCAGTGGCCTCTCCCCTTCACATGGTCGGTTTTTACACACAGGGATTTCCTGAGTACAAAGCACTTTTAAAAATTTCCTGGATGACCAAGGAGCCTATCAGAGAGCCAGTGTGATGTGGTGGTGAAGAGTGTCAGGCTATTCTCTGGAAGACCCAGGTTCAAAGGGACACTCCCATCCTCTCAGCCTAACCTACCTGGCAGCACTGTTGTGAGGATAAAATGGAAGAGATGAGAATTAAGTGAATTGTTTTGGGTCCCCGATGGGGGAAAATGCGGGGACATATTATACAAATGAACTAAACAAGCACCCAGAAGGGTCTGAGCCTAGCCGGAAGTCACCCGAACCAGCTACTTTCTCTGGGCTCCAGAACAAAAGCGAAGCCTTCCATCGCTTCCACCCCTATCCTGCAAAATGAAGTGGGGAGGGACCGGTGGCTCAATGGTAGAGCATCTGCTTGGTAAGGAGGTCCCAGGTTCAAGCCCCAGCATCTCCAACTAAAAAGGGTCCAGGCAGATAAGCATGAAAAACCTCAGCTTGAGACCCTGGAGAACCGCTGCCAGTTTAAGTAGACACCGATTTTGATGGACCGAGGGTGTGATTCAGTATAAGGCAGCTTCATGTGTTCATATGTCCTGGGGAGGGACAGTGGTAGAATATCTGCTTGGTAAGCAGAAGGCCTCAGGTTCAATCCCTGGCATCTCCAACTAAAAAGGGTCCAGGCAAGTAAGAGTGAAAAACCTCAGCTTGAGACCCTGAAGAGCTCCTACCAGTCTGAGTAGACAATACTGACTTTGATGGACCCAGGGTCTGATTGAGTATCAGGCAGCCAGATAGACTGATTCATTTGTTGGGGAGGGATGGTGGCTTGGTAAGCAGAAGGTCTCAGGCTCAATCCCTGACATCTCCAACTAAAGAGGGTCCAGGCAAGTAGGCGTGAAAAACCTCAGCTTGAGACCCTGGAGAGCCGCTGCCAGGCTGAGTAGACAAGACCAGTGTTCCCTCTAAGCTGAGTTAGCATGAGCTAGCTCACAGAGTTTTAGCCTCCAGCTCGCACATTTTTACCTTGGCTCAGGAAGGATGACCGCAGAGCACAATAACTTACGCAGGAGCTCACCACTTTAACGCCAGTAGCTCACAAAGTAGAATTTTTGCTCACAAGACTCTGCAGCTTAGAAGCAAAGTTGGACAAGACTGACTTCAGCCTGATTCAGTATAAGGCAGCTTCGTAGGTCCATATGCGAAGTGACGCCACACCACTTCTTGGGGAGAGCAGGGCTTACTCCCGAGTAAGCGCACCCGAGGGCTGGAGATGAGCTACCCTACTAGCCTGCAGCGTCCGCCAGGCAAACACGGAAGGCGCCAGGAGGTGGTTACCTGCTTCCCCGAAGCCTCCGTCTTCGTCCTCCTCGCCCCGGCCGCCGCCCAGAGGGAGGTGCGGCTCCCCGTTGGGCCCCGACATGCTGCTGCTGCTGCTCCTGCGCCCGGCACTGCTCCCAAGGCAAGCCACGCCCCCTCCGGCCCGGATGGAACGCGGCGAAGGGCAAGCCACGCCCCCTCCTGCCCGGATAGAACGCGGCGGAGGGCAAGCCACGCCCCCTCCTGCCCGGATAGAACGCGGCGAAGGGTAAGCCACGCCCCCTCCGGCCTCTTCCATTCGGTCCGCAGGGGGGAGTCGTGCGATTGGTTGGAAACCCGGGGGAGGGTAGACCCGTAGGCGATGCAAAGGTCACGCGCGCAGCTGGCAGTTGGATAGGGAAGCGTAGAGTTAATAAGCGGAGCGAGAAGTGCGCGGGCACCAATGTTCCCCCTAGGCTGAGTGAGTGTGAGCCAGCTCAGTTTTTTAGCCTCCGACTGACACATTTTTGTCTTAGCTCAGGAAAAATGGCCCCAGAGCACACTAATTTGTGCAGTAGCTCACAACTTGAAATGCTTACATTCTAAATACACAAAACTTAGTTGGTCTTAAAGGTGCGCTTCTCTACTGCTTTGTTCAACTTGAATGCCAGTAGCTCACAAAGTAGAATTTTTGCTCAGGAGACTCCGCAGCAACGTTAGTTTATGTTGTTGATCTGACTCGAAAAGGTGTCCCGCCTGCACTCTGACTTTGTTCTATGCATCAGAAGAAGTATGCATGCCCGCAAAAGCTTGTGCCTAGAATAACATTTTGTGTTGGTCTTAACGGTGCCCCCGCGCTCAGACTTTGTTCTGTTGCTTCAGACCAGTAGGGCAATCTACCTGGATCTAATCCGACCTTTAAATAATCTTGCCTTTAATAATTAAATAAACTGGAGAGCCAGTTTGGTGTAGTGGCTAAGTGCGCGGACTCTTACCTGGGAGAACTGGGTTTGATTCCCCACTTCTCCACTTGCACCTGCTGGAATGACCTTGGGTCAGCCGTAGCTCTGGCAGAGGTTGTCCTTGAAAGGGCAGCTGCTGTGAGAGCCCTCTCAGCCCCACCCACCTCACAGGGTGTCTGTTGTGCGGGAGGAAGATAAACGAGATTGCGAGCCACTCTGAGTTTCGGAGTGGAGGGTGGGATTTAAATCCAATATCTTCTAACATCTGTCTGATGAAGAGCTCTGCTAAACTTGGAAGCTGGCACAGTGTTTTGTGTCCAAGAAAAGATCTTGCATGGATTTCGTTTCCTCTCCTGGATGTTGCCTGGGCCAATCCAGCGGCTGACAACTCTTTCCAGATCCTTCTGCCAGCTCTGGAGATCTGCTGCTATTAAGAGAAGATTAAACTGGGCTGGTGACTCCAACCGTCTGACCTTGCAAATTAGCCTTAAGCAGGAAATCTTGACTTTCTTCTCTATATCGCAGCTATTCTTGCAAACCCCGCCGCGCTGCAAAGGCCAAAGACAGAATGCAAAGAACTCAGACCGAACAGCCACCCATTCACAGCCACAGAGTTCCAGACAGACCGAAGCACGCGGTTTTAATAGGCCCCGCCCCGCTGCTGTTTAAAGTTTGTGGTTGTAGGATGAGGGGATGTCTGGCGATTGCGCTGCAGGGCAATTCCTTGCCCTTGCATTTAGAAGGCACTCTTTGTTAGCACAGGTGCGGCGGGGGAGGTTTTTTGGCAAAGAAAAGCGGTCTGATATTGACCAGGTTTATAAGCAGGGGTCATTTCGTTAAAAAGAGGCGCCGGAGCTCATTAGCACAACTCATTTGCATGGGCCACACACCCCTGACATCACCGGAAGGTGGACTAAATTATATTAGCTCAGCAGCTACTTTAAAATGCTTCTTGAATTGTCATTTCCACATAATAAAACATGAGTCCCACCGTACTTTTAAAATGACTTTCTCTCCTATGTGGCCACAGTGGCATGTTGAAGATTTCCATCTGTGTGCTTTATAAGTTTTGGTTATTTCCCACTTTTTTGCAGGGGAAAATATTAGAACGTTTGTCAGATCTTAAGAGTTCATCAGAATTCTCACAGAGGGTTTAACCCATGGAGCCCAGAAGCAAGTATTTGGGGGTGGCGGGGGGTGGGGGGAGAAAGGGAACAATGAAATTTAGAGGTTCCGGAGCTCCACTCCTGTGAGCTTGCACAAATGACGCATGTTTATAAGTACGATCCAGTGACTTAAATGGATCCTGGCTTTGCAATCCATTCTCACAGGAATAACAAGCTAAGTTTATGTGGTCAACATTTGTTTGGATTTAATAAAGGAAGAAGATATTGGAAGATATTGGATTTATATCCTGTCCTCCACTCCGAAGAGTCTCAGAGCGGCTCACAATCTCCTTTACCTTCCTCCCCCACAACAGACACCCTGTGAGGTGGGTGGGGCTGGAGAGGGCTCCCACAGCAGCTGCCCTTTCAAGGACAACCTCTGCCAGAGCTATGGCTGACCCAAGACCATTCCAGCAGGTGCAAGTGGAGGAGTGGGGAATCAAACCCGGTTTAAGTTAAAGGAGAGGGGGGGACAGTGAAGCAATAACTGTTGCATGATAATTTGCTGTTTGGCCTCTGCCTATGTTTTAACTAGGAGTCCAGTAGCATCTTCAAGACCAACAAGGTTTTATTCAGAATGTAAGCTTTTGTATGCATGTACACTTCATCAGACAATGGGATGGGGTACAGTGAGCAGAACTACATACAGCTGGCGGGCAGGGGTTAAGAATGGAAAGTGGTAGGAAGTCAGAATCCAATGGCAAAATAGTTAAATTAACAAACTGGAAGAACATTTGGTCTGGATAGCATTTGCATGGGAAACCAATAACACAGTAACATGTCAGCATGGGAGAATGATAGTGAGAGTGTCATGAGGCAGCAAATGCTGTCTGTTAATTGCTCTATTGCTTGCAAGTCTGGGTTAAACTGAGGACACGTCTTTCCCAGAGGTGTTCCTGTCTTCAAATTGCCAAACTAACCTTTCCTCCACAGTCCAGATGCATTTCTACTCCAAGGGACCAACAGGGGAAGTGCTTTGCAGCTTTCCCTCCCTCCAGGCGCTGAGCCACTGTCCAGCCACCCCTCCTGGGCCGGGCGAGTGCCTGCTGAGGCTGAGGGTGGCAAAGGAGAGGAAGTGGCAGAGTGGCAAACTTATACCCAGAATTAAACTTTGTTGGTCTTCAAGGTGCCAGTGGACCAGGGGTGGCCAAACTGTGCATGGGGAGCCACATGTGGCTCTTTCACACATTTTGTGCAGCTCTCAAAGCCCGCCCCGCCCCATCAGCAGGCTTGGAGAAGGCATTTATTTCATCAAATCACTTCTTGAAGCCAAGACAGCCAACAGCTTGGAGAATGTGTTTTAAGTTAAAGTTGTTTTCCTTCTACCTCCCCTTCCCCCATCTGTTTGCCTTCCTTCCTTGCTTGCAGCTTTCAAACATCTGATTGCAGGTCTCAAGCATTTGACATTTATCTTGTGGTTCTTACACTAAGGAAGTGTGGCCACCTCTGCTTTGGACTCAGTTATTTCATCCCCAAATAGATCCGGGTGGGCAGCTGTGTCAGTCTGAAGCAATAGAACAAAGTAGGAGTCCCCCAGCAAAGTTTTACTCAGAATGTAAGCTTTCATGTGCATGCACACTTCTTCAGAATTAGGTACAGTGAGCAGAGCTACATATAGCTGGTGGGCAGTGGTTTAGAATGCAAAGTGGTGCAAAGTTAAAATCCAATGGCAGAAAAGTAAAATTAACAAATTGAGAAGACCTTTGATCTGGGTAGCACTAGCATGGGAAACCAATAAAACTGTAACGTGTCAGAATGTCTGTTAATTATTCTATTGCTAGTAAGCCTGGGCCAAAATGAAGGCATTTATTTCTAAGTTTTTCCGGTCCAACTAATTTACCTTTTAACATGTAACATACATATAGACATCGTTATAGTTATTGGTCAAACTGTGGCTCTTTCACACATATTGTGTGGCTCTCGAAGTCCCCACTGCCCCATCGGCTGGCTTAGAGAAGGCATATCTCTCTTTAATTGGGGAGGGACAGTGGCTCAGTGGTAGAGCATCTGCTTGGGAAGCAGAAGGTCCCAGGTTCAATCCCTGGCATCTCCAAAAAAGGGTCCAGGCAAATAGGTGTGAAAAACCTCAGCTTGAGACCCTGGAGAGCTGCCAGTCTGAGAAGACAATACTGACTTTGATGGACCAAGGGTCTGATTCAGTATAAGGCAGCTTCATATGTAAATCCCTTCTCCAAGGCAAGACACCTAGCAACTTGGAAAAGGCATTTAAAATTAAAGTTGCTTTCTTCCCACCTCCCCCCCTTCCTGTCTTCCAGCTCTCACATATCTGACATTCATATCTTGCGGCTCTCAAACATCTGATGTTTATTCTGTGTGGCTTTTATGTTAAGCAAGTTTGGCCACCCCAGTATAGTGGGTAGGATCGGGTTGTGCGTATGCATTGACCTTTGAAAAAGCCAGGCCAGATGGGTAGGCGGTGTGGATTCCGCCCCGCCTCTGGAGCGACTGTGCCTAGTTTAGTCTCCCCACACCCCATCGCCGTCTTTGGTTGCAGGGCCTTCCCGCGTGGCTTTTGCGGCACGGCCAAGATGGCAGCGGCGGCGGCGGCTTGCAGCGGCTGGAGGTGCCTGGGGCGGTTCACATGGCGCCGCTGCGGCGGCCCCGGGCGGCTGAGCCTGCAGGAGACGCAGAGCCCGGCCCGGGGCCTGTCCGCCTCGTCGGGAGTCCGGAGCGGCGTGCAAGGCTGGGCCAGGAAGAGGAGCTCTCTGCTGCTGGGCGCCGCCTTCGCCCTGGGGGGCACCTTCGGCCTCTACCAGACCCTGCGGCACCGCTTCCACCGCCGCGAGCAGCTGGCCGAGCAGCAGCACCAGCAGCTGGTCGCCGAGGTAAAAAAATCAACTTAAGAAAAAGAAATCGCCCTAAAAAAAAAATAAGAAGCCCGCCGCCTCCCTTTGCTGCAGCCTTTGCAAAACTGTCACTTGCTCGTGCGGAGGGGCGCTTTCCTTGCAAGCTGCGTTGCTGATTTTTATTGCTAATTTATTCCTTGCAAGCTGCGTTGCTGATTGTTATTGGGGGCAGCAGGGGATCCCCCGGTTTGGAGGCCTTCCTGCCGCTTCAGGGTCATCAGAAAGTACGGGTGGGAGGGAAATGTCTGCTGGACGCTCTATTATTCCATATGGAGTCCGATTCCCGTAGGGAATAATGGAAAATTGATCCGTGGGTATCTGGGGCTCTAGGGAGGCTTTGTTTTGAGGCAGAGGCACCAAATTTTCAGCATAGCTTCCGGTGCTTCTCCTCAAAATAACCCCCCAGTTTCAAAAAGATTGGACGGGGGGGTCCAATGCTACGAGCCCCCAAAGAAGGTGCCCCTATCCTTCATTATTCCAAATGGAGGGAAGGCATTTAAAAGGAGCGCGGTCCCTTTAAATGTGATGGTCAGAACTCCCTTCGGAGGTCAGTAATGCTTGTCACACAACCTTGCTCCCGGCTGCACCCCGATGCCTCTCGGCTTCACCCCCAAAAGTCCCCAGATATTTCTGGAATGGAACCCTAGAGGGGCGCTTTCCTTCCATGTTGATTTTATTGCATTCCTAGCAACATCTTATGCTGGGGCGGAGAAAACGCAGGGCTTGGAAGAATTAAAAAGGGCGCAGCTGGAGTTTCTCACTCTGGCTCCCGGCCACCCGTTTGCAGCCCCAAACTTCACTTTATGATGATACAGTAACGTCAGATTGTAAACATCGCAATGCTGGGAAGGCACACCTGAACCAGGAAGTAAAAAGAGCCCTGTTTGGATCAGAGCATCCTGGGCCTACTGAATTCAGTATCCTCTTGTGTAAGGAGTTGGAGGGCGGGGGGCGCCTCTAAGCAGGGCATGAAAGCAGCAGGCCTTCTCGCAGTTTGGGCCTCAGGGTGTTATATTTAGAGATATAATGCCACTAGGCAGGGAGGCTCTATTCCGCATCCTTGTTCAATAACCACTGCTGGGCCTTTTTGATCTCGGGTTAACTAATCCCCCTTTAAAACTCACTAATCCAGTGGCCATGTCAGCGTCTTGTCAGTTACTTTCATAAAGGAATTCTGGGCCCTGTAAAAAAGAACTTTCTTTATGCCAGTCCTGAATTTACCGCTTGGCTTCGGTAGTAACTTCTGGGACAGAGGGAGGGAAATAGGTGTCTGTTACTGCACCATGCCCTATTATATAAATATATATTCATCCACCTGTAGGTGGCTTTTTTTCCATATCTGAAGAACTCCAGATACTTCAAGAGAAAGTGTGCCATCCCCTTTATTATTTGAGGGTTTTTTCCTGCACTTTGTCCTGGGCTTCACGATTGGGTTGACTAGAACTGTATGTGGTAGTCTAGATGTGGTGGTTCTGTAGATTGAAATAAAGGTATTATGAATCTGGCTATTCCGTTTTTTATAGCCTTTTCTAATAATCCCTAGGATAAAATAACCACTTTGACTTGAATCTTGTTCGTTATATTTGTTATTATGGACAGGATCTGTTAATAGCGGTTATTGGTATACTACCAATCAATTTTTGTTAGCCTAACCACCTTACAGGGTTGTTGTGAGGACAGAAAGGGAAAAGCGGCGTGTATGCCATCCTGATTGCGGAGGAAGGATGGAATGAAAACACATTATCCCTCCCTTCCTCCATAGCAGGGGTGGCCAAACTTGCTTAACTTAAGAGCCGCATAGGCTAATTGTCAGATGTTTGAGAGCTGCAAGACATGAACATCTGACGTTTGAGAGCCACAAGGCATGAACATCAGATGTTGGATGGAGGGGAGGGAGGAAGGAAAAAATAGATGAGGTGAGAGGAGGGAGAGAGGGGTGGAAAGAAAGCAACTTTAACTTTAAATGCATTCTCCAAGCCACCATGTGGCTTGGTGAAGTGATTTAAAGAGACAAATGCCTTCTCCAAGCTGGCCAACAGAGAAGCGGGGGCTTTAAGAGCCACGCAATATGTGTGAAAGAGCCACATGTGGCTCCCGAGCCTCAGTTTGGACACCCCTGCTCCATAGAGATAAGAACAGCATAAATGATTCTCCCTTTTCTTATTTGCCCTCACAACAACCCTGTAAGGTAGGGTAGGCTGAGAGAACATGATTAAGCAGCGGTGCTAGTGAACTTCATGACTCAGTCGTGTTTTTGAACTCAGGACCTGGTCTGGCACTATGCCCCTCCTGCTACAAATATGGGAATAATTTTACTGACCTACTTTACATGGTGGGAAATAATCAAAGCTCTTAGGGGGAAACCTAATTGAATACAGAATATTGTTTTATATTGTTCAGTGCATACATTTCCTCTATGACGAGTCTATTCAGAGCTTAATGAGATTGCCACCTGTTTAATGACAGGCAGAAATCCTGCATGTGTTGTTTTTCTTAGGCATGACAAAGCAGCCATGAGAGCCAGTTTGATGTAGTGGTTAAGTGTGTGGACTCTTATCTGGGAGAACCTGGTTTGATTCCCCACTCCTCCACTTGCAGTGGGTTTGATTCCCCACTCCTCCACTTGCAGCTGCTGGAATGGCCTTAGGTCAACCATAGCTCTAGTAAGAGTTGTCCTTGAAAGTGCAGCTGCTGTGAGAGCCTTCTCAGCCCCACCCACCTCACAGGGTGTTTTTTGTGGGGGGAGAAAGGAGATTGTAAGCTGCTCTGAGTCTCTGATTCAGAGAGAAGGGCGGGGTATAAATCTGCAGTCTTCTTCTTCATTGGGGGAAGGGAGCTTTTATTTTTTCATTTCTGCTTATCACGTGGCAAAGAGAAGACACTGGAGCTCTGCTAGGAGGGTGACAATACCCATTTTATGGTATTCCTAAAAATGAGCCAAGGATAACTAAGAAACATATTTCAGAATCCACGTTGAGTGTTTTGTCAAGATGAGAACCCAGAATGTGCGTTTCCCTTTGCCCCCAGTTAACTTGTGTACTAAGCTGAGAATTGGCAATAATTCTCTGGTGGCATTCTCTCCTATGGCATCTCTATGGTGAAAGCCACGTGTATTATGGGCTGACTCACAGAATGGACTGTACCATTCCAGGCTCTGCCATTCCATCTTAGAACATTTTCAAATGCAAAAGGGATAAATTTCCCTGCCAGTAGAAAACTGACCTAGCAGGAAGTGGGGTGGAGCTAGATATATCTCCTTTGTTTTTTCTTGCAAGAAACTTTTACAGGGAGGGGCGTTCTAAAGTAGTGTTTTCACTTACGGTATACTGGGATATAGGCCCATTTCCCACACGGTGGGAAAGGCCGGAGGTAGTAAAACTTTGCATTGCTTCAGATTGCAGGTGGTGGAGTCTCATTTTGAATATTCATTTTTGTGGACAAAGCCTGTGACCTCCATGCAAATAGAAAATTAGCTCTCTCCCTTTGCTTGCTATTCTTGCATTCTCTTTGCAAGATGTGGCTTGCTATTCTAGCATTCTCTTTGCAAAATGTGGTCCTTCACCTGCAGTTTGAAGTGATGCTATCCCTTCTTCCGTCTCAACGTTTCTGTGACCATTTCATTTCCCCTGGGCTGCCTTCTCTCTTCTCTCTCCAGGATTCTACCACCTAATTCTGTGTGCACTAGTAGAAAATGAGTTTTATAGCAGAAATGCAATGAGACCATACCCCTTTGGGGAAATGACATTTGGCATGTTTGCATGGGAATAAGGGGTCAGAGGGACTTACTGTACCTTTTAATTTTAGTCCTCATGCTGTCCCACACTTGGAGACAGGATACTCTGCATCGCAGTGGGTGTAACACAAAGGAATTCAAAGGGAAATTGAAAGGGGCTGATTGGCAGAGGCAATGGGCTGTTTCTGCATTATAATTCACTCAGTGCTTTGTTCCATTACTAGAATGGTTAGTGGGCTCCTCTATGACAAGAGTTTGCACTTTTTACCTATTGTTACAGTGAACAGCAGTTGCCAACAATTGTCAATTGCCAACAATTGTCAGCAATGACAGGCTGAATCAACAACCATCTTTGAAGGTGAATGTTAAAGGTCGAGCACCAGCACATTGTAAGGCCTTGAACCTGGAGCAAGGAAAGTTACGACATTTAGAACAGAATCATAGAACCTCAGAAGAAGATGAAGATATTGGATTTATATCCCGCCCTCCACTCCGAGTCTCAGAGCAGCTCACAATCTCCTTTCCCTTCCTCCCCCACAACAGACACCCTGTGAGGTGGGTGGGGCTGGAGAGGGCTCTCACAGCAGCTGCCCTTTCAAGGACAACTTCTGCCAGAGCTATGGCTGACCCAAGGCCATTCCAGCAGCTGCAAGTGGAGGAGTGGGAATCAAACCCAGTTCTCCCAGATAAGAGAGCTATGGCTGACCCAAGGCCATTCCAGCAGCTCCAAGTGGAGGAGTGGGGAATCAAACCCGGTTCTCCCAGATAAGAGTTCATGCACTTAACCACTATACCAAACTGGCTGTCTGGGAAGGGGCCATACAGGCCATCTAGTGCAGCTCCCTGCTCAATGCAGTATTGACTACTCAGACTAGCAGCGGCTCTCCAGGGTCTCAGGCAGACCTTTTTCACATCAGCTACTGCCCCGTCCTTTTTAACTGGAGGTGCCAAGGGTTGAACCTCGGATCTTCTGTATGCCAAGCGGATGTTCTACCACTGAGCCACACCCCTTCCCAGATGGTTGGCCAGCCTTGTCTAAGACCACCCGTGATGAGAGCAGTGTTTCCTCTAAGCTGGGTCAGGGTGAGCTAGTGCACAGTTTTTTAGCCTCCAGCTCACACATTTTTATCTTAGCTCAGGAAAAATGACCCCAGAGCAAACTAATTTATCCAGTAGCTCGCAGCTTTAATGCCAGTAGCTCACAAAGTAGAATTTTTGCTCACAAGGAGATGATATTGGGTTTATATCCCACCCTATACTCTGAATCTTAGAGTCTCAGAGCAGTCACAATCTCCTTTACCTTCCCCCCCCCCCACAACAGACACCCTGTGAGGTGGGTGGGGTTGAGAGAGCTCTCACAGCAGCTGCCTTTTCAAGGACAACTCTACAAGAGCTATGGCTGACCCAAGGCCATTCCAGCAGCCGCAAGTGAAGGAGTGGGAAATCAAACCTGGTTCTCCCAGATAAGAGTCCATGCACTTAACCACTACACCAAACTGACTCTCAGCTTAGAGGGAGTATTGACTGGGAGTGTCCTTATTTGTAGTCTCTGAACATAAGCAGAAGGCATTTTTTCCCCTCGCCACTGAGAGCCTGCAAGCAGCCCTGCGCTATCTGGCCTCAAGAAGCTGGGTTTTTGTGGTTCACATTCAAGTGGGTCTTGAACCACAGAATGTCTTATTATTATAAATCGTTAAACACTATGGGGGGTGGGGGGGGAGTTGTGTCCCTGAAGCCAGATCAGTGACCCATTCTCTTTCCCTCCAGCTCCCCGAAGGCACCCTCCAGCTGACTCTGTACCAGTACAAGACCTGTCCCTTCTGCAGTAAGGTGCGAGCCTTCCTCGATTATCATGGGCTGCCTTACGAAATTGTGGAGGTGAATCCAGTCATGCGGAAGGAGATTAAGTTCTCTTCCTACAGAAAGGTGCCTATTCTTCTGGTCAATGCTGGAAGTGCCCTGGTAAGTCTCTGGCTTGGCTGAGAGTCAGGCAGCTCTTCCGATTCTTCACCTGCTCTGACCTGTAGGCCGATAACGTCATGCCTGTAGCCACTTTGGCTGACGTTAATCCTGTGTTGTAACGTCTCCTCCTCTCTTTCCGCAGTTTTTTCCCTTGCTTCTTTCCCTCTCTCTCTCGTTCTGTGTTCTAAATTTCGATTGCTTCCTTCTCTCGGAGCCTTTAGATAGCATTGCTCTGAAGTGTTTTATAATACTCTGTAGATAACAATCATTTGTTTCTCTTTTTAAAAAAAAAGTGTGATTTTTTTTTTACCCATTCAAGTAATGGCAACTAGCCCTGTGGCGCAGAGTGGTAAGCTGCAGTATAGCAGTTCGAGCTCTCTGCTCATGACCTGAGTTTGATCCCGGCGGAAGCTGGGTTCAGGTAGCCGGCTCAAGGTTGACTTCAGGTAGCCGGCTCAAGGTTGACTCAGCCTTCCATCCTTCCGAGGTCGGTAAAATGAGTCCCCAGCTTGCTGGGGGGAAAGTGTAGATGGCTGGGGAAGGCGATGGCAAACCACCCTGTAAAAAGTCTGTTGTGAAAAGGTCGTGATGCAACGCCACCCCAGAGTCGGAAACGACTGGCGCTTGCATAGGGGACGACCTTGACCTTTTTAAATAGAGTTCTTATTGGTGGCATGCTAAGATTTCTTCTTTCTCCTGGTATATTTCAACTGAGCTTGAGCAAAGCCTGAATTTTATTTATTTATTTGAATTTTTGACTGCCCTTCCCAAAACCGGGCTCAGGGGAGTGTTCAACCATTATAATTATAACACAATAAAATTAATATAAATAAACAGTAAAAACATTACAGCTCCCTAAAAAACAAGACAGCATCAAGTCGTAGTGGTACCACTATCTTGCAGAGAGTGGGATTGCTGAGATGAATGAATAATCAGTGTTCACTTGGTTAGACAAATAAATTGCTGGAGGTTGTTTTCTCTTTAGCGGGTCTTTTTGGAAGCTATACAGACCCCAAAGGCTGAAGGGCTTTTACCAAATCCTTCCTTGCTTTGAGTTGAGGGGATGTACACAGCAAAATATTGCCTATTTTTACAATCCCTGATACGAAGCATGCTTATCTGAGAATAAGCCTGCATTAGATTTCTCCTTGACCTTTGGGAGCCACGCAATATGTGTGGAAGAGTCACATGTGGCTCCCAAGCCACAGTTTGACCACTCCTGGTCTAGTGGGTCATCCTTCTCCACATGATTGTTCACCTTATCAAAGAACTCTAGAAGGTTGGTGAGACAAGATCTTCCCTTACAGAATCTATACTGATTCTTCTTCAATAGCTTTTATTCAGCCTAGGGTTGCCAAGAACAATTCAAGAAATATCTGGGGACTTTGGGGGTGGAGCCTGGAGACTTTGGGGGTGGAGCCAGGAGACGTTGGGGGTGGAGCCAGGAGCAAGGGTGTGACAAGCATAATTGAACTCCAAGGGAGTTCTGGCCATCACATTTAAAGGGACAGCACACCTTTTTAAATGTATTCATTCCATAGGAAATAATGAAGGATAAGGGGCACCTTCTTTTGGGGCTCATAGAATTGGATCCCCTGGTCCAATCGTTTTGAAACTTGGGGGGTACTTTGGGGAGAGGCACTAGATACTATACTGAAAATTTGGTGCCTCTATCTCAAAACACAGCTCCCCCAGAGCCCCCGAAACCTCCAGATCAATTCCCCATTATACCCTATGAGAATCGATCTCCACATAGGGAATAATGAAGTGCTCAGCAGACTTCCCCCCACCCCTGTTTCTGGTGACTCTGAAGTGAGGGATTGGCCTCTAAGTCACATGGTCCTCTGGGGGCGGGGCTTCCCCTCGCCGGCCAGCTGACTGGGGGCGGGAAGAAGCCTGCGAAAGCAGAAGAACCCCCGCTGGGACCTGGGCATTGGCAAGCCTAATTCAGCCATTTGCCTACTAATTCTATCTTTGGAAATGAATTCCACTTACCCAGGATCAATGTTAGACTGAGTGGCCTGTAATTCCCCCTATCTCCTTTGAAACCATTTTAAAAAGATGGGAGTTATTATAGCTACCTTACAGTACCTTGGTTATTATAGCTACCTTGGGAATGGAGGCAGATTTTAGTGCTAGGATGCATATTTTTGTCAGCAGATTCACAAGTTCGCATTTGAGTTCTTCCAGAACTCATGGATGTATGGGCCTGGTGATATGTCAGTTTTTAATTCATCCATCAGTCATAGGAGCTCCTCAGATGCCACCTCAGGTCTTTTGACACCCCTCCCAAAATCGCTGATTCTGGAGAGGGCAAGCACCTCCCATCTTCACCCTGATCCTTCTGACTGCAGACGCCAGGGGCTGAACCCCTGTTGGGACCAGTGCTCTCTCTGCGGAACCTTCCGTGCAAAAATTCTTCTTTGTGACCTGTTGGCATTAAAGTTGTGAGCTACTGCATAAATCATTGTGCTCTGGAGTCATTTTTCCTAAGCAAAGACCCAAATGTGTGAAGTGGAGGCTAAGAAACTGTGAGCTAGCTCACACTAACTCAGCTTAGAGAGAACATTGGCTGGGACCCTTGCCGACTTGGTCCGTTACCGGGAAGGTGCCTGGTGAAATTTTCCTGGGAAGCAGTCCCACCACGGCTGGTAATAATAGATTAACAACAAAGCTGATGGGCAATAGGTTCAGGACAGACAAAAGGAAATGCAGCTTTACACAGAGAGTAATTAAAATGTGGAATTCACTGCCAGAGGATGTAGTGATGGCCCCAGGAATCAACAACTTGAAAACAACAACAACAACAATTTTTATTTGTATCCCGCCCTCCCCGCCGGAGCAGGCTCAGGGCGGCTAACAACATTATTTCATACGTTAGTCATACAATCAATAAAACTACATTGACAATTTAATTAAAATTCTAATTAAAATCTAAAATTAATAAGTTAATAAAATATATACTGGTGCTATGATTACGTTTTGTCAGTAGTGCGAGGAAGTCCCGCAGTATGAGTGTGCTGATAAGAGCAGCCTCGAGTAAAAGGTCAGGGTCATTGCCATCATCAGCCAAACGGACAGAGTAACGGTCTCTGTTATCAAATAGCTCTCCACGTCTCCAACACTCCTTCCTCCTCATCCACCCAAGGCAAAGTCTAAGGACTAGGTTGCTGGTTCTTATGGTAGAGCTGGCCTATCATGTTCCACCCCACTTAACTAGCTTCACATGCCTCTCATTAGTATAGTTGGAGTTACATAATGTTGCATCAGCAGTTTTTCACCTTAAAGTGCCTGGTGCTAACACGTTTACATTTATGATGGCGAGTTCTTTAGCAGTTTCCCTCTTAATCGGTGAAGGCCAACCGGAAGAGGGTAGTCTTGCAGGCCCTGCGGAACTGTTCAAGGTCCCGCAGGGCCCGCATTTCCTCTGGAAGTTGGTTCCACAGGCGTGGAGCCATGGTAGAGAAAGCTCGGTTGCAGGTGCTTTGCAACTTCACTTCTTTCGGATTAGATAGATTCCTGGAGAATAAGTCTATCAATGGCTGCTAGTCAGGGTGACTGAGGGGAACCTCCACTTTCAGAGGCACTGATCCTCTAAACCCTAGAGCCGGGAAGCAACATCAGAAGAAGGCCTCGACTTCTGTGCCCTGTTGTTGGCTGTCTAGGAACTGGTTAGCCAGTGCAGGATGCTGGACTAGGTAGACCATTGGTCTGATCCAGTAGAGTTCTTCTTATGTGCTTCTCAAGGGAAGGCCTTGGCCCCCGTGCCCTGTTGTTGGCCAACCAGTGTCGTCATGCCCCTTGTTTGGAGTACTGTGTACAATTCTGGTCACCACACCTCAAAAAAGATACTATAGCATTGGGAAAAGCCCAGAAAAGGGCAATTAGAATTATTAAAGGGTTGGAACACTTTCCCTACGAAGAAAAGTTAAAACGCTTGGGGTTCTTTAGCTTGGACATTGTACCCTGTTGGGGTCCCTGCTGTACACTCCAAAATCTCCAGGCATTTCCCAGCCCAGAGCCCTAATGACTAAACAAAGCTGCCCTTTGAGAGACTGCCTTCTGGTTAGATCTTGAACGCTTCCAAAAGTTTCCTCTAATTCCGGTTGTTTGTCTTGTTTCTCCTCCAGCAATTGAATGACTCCTCAGTGATCATCAGTGCCCTTAAAAGCCATCTCATTTCCAGGTAAGGAAAGAAACTTCTGATCCTTCCACCCCACACTGTTGTTTCCTTAGTCCAGTTTATGTTGCAGAAAAAGGCAGCAAAGCATTGCCACCTCAGCCAGCCATGCAGCTGTGCATAATTTTGGAGTCTTAATTGCACTCATAAGGATGACCGGCTGGTCAGATCTTGAACCCAAGTCCACCCTTGCAGGAGCACTGCTTGAATCCCTAGATTAAAAAGGAGAGGGTCAGGAGGGGGTCTGTTGTGGCAGTTTAGAAGCTGGGATCGGGGCATAGGTGCTTTCAGTGTTCTCTCGCTCTTTTCTGCATTCTCTTTTTTTAATCAAACTTTAAAAAATGATATACAGTGTGCAGTCAAATATTCACAAAATCTTAACCTTTTAAATCCGCTCTCCCTCTGACAAAAACCTAAAAGTTATTTATTTATTTATTTATGATTTAGATTTTTATGCCGCTCGCTCCAGAAGCGGACTCTGAGCGGCTAACAGCCGTGATAAAACAAGTTAAATTACAATTATAAAAGCATAAAAACATATACGGACCATTTAAAACACAATATTAGGTGCTATAAGAAAGATTTTATAACATAGTTAGTTTATCAATATCTCAGTTCTGTTCCTTTGTTATTCTATTCGCCATCTTATAGATAGTATTGTTCAGCAGAATAGCGGTGGCAGCCTCTTCCCACATTAGTTGTTATAGGCCTGTCGGAAAAGTTCAGTTTTACAGGCCCTGCGGAATTGGGAGAGGTCTCTCAGGGCTCTCGTGGCCTCTGGGAGAGCATAATAACACATCTATACCATTATCCTCGGATCAGATTCAGCCAGGCGAAGTTCAAGAAGTAGATACGACAAGACAATATGATCAAAATAAAAAGCTGCAAAAGAAACTCCCTACATAGACATGACTGGGTAGAAATGGCGTCAAATGACCACTGTCTCGGTTTTAGGAGAACCGCTCCTTTTTTTTTTTTTTTTTAGTCCCCTGGAAAAAAATTAAGCATCCCTGTTTGCCTGTTGCCTTTTCCTTCTAGGAAGAGTTTGGATGAGATCGTGTCCTATTACCCTTCTATGAAGGCCCTGAACGACCGGGGGAAAGAAGTGACGGAGTACAACAATAAATACTGGCTCATGTTGAATGAGCAGGAGACAATGCACCTTTACCCCATCAAAGCTGCAAGGACGTAGGTATTATTTTGATGTGGAGGGTACGTTCTTGTTGATGTTTCCCATAATGCTTCTCTTCAGAGCTTTGTCAGAGGAGTTCAGTTCAGCCATTATTCTAAGCCCTCTTTTGTGCTAACCGTGGTATAGAATGCAAGCCACACAATGGGCTTCCAATTCCACATAAGAACATAAGAGAAGCCATGTTGGATCGGGCCAGTGGCCCATCCAGTCCAACACTCTGTGTCACACAGTGGCCAAAAAAACCCAGGTGCCATCAGGAGGTCCATCAGTGGGGCCAGGACTCTAGAAGCCCTCCCACTGTGCTTCCCCCCAAGCACCAAGAATACAGAGCATCACTGACCCAGACATAAGAACATAAGAGAAGCCATGTTGGATCAGGCCAATGGCCCATCCAGTTCAACACTCTTGTGTCACACAGTGGCTAAAAAACAGGTGCTATCAGGAGGTCCACCAGTGGAGCCAGGACACTAGAAGTCCTCCCACTGTTGTCCCCCCACAAGCACCAAGAATACAGAGCATCACTGCCTCAGACATAAGAACATAAGAGAAGCCATGTTGGATCAGGTCAGTGGCCAATCCAGTCCAACACTCTGTGTCACACAGTGGCCAAAAAAACCCCAAGTGCCATCAGGAAGTCACCAGTGAGGCCAGGACACTAGAAGTCCTCCCACCGTGCCCCCCAAGCACCATGAATACAGAGCATCACTGCCCCAGACAGAGAGTTCCAATGATAAGCTTTGGGTAATAGCCACTGCTTATTGTTGGAACTCTCTGTCTGGGGCAGCGATGCTCTGTATTCTGGGTGCTTGAGGGGGGCACAGTGGAAGGGGTTCTAGTCCACAAGTGAACTGTGCTAGTTTTTCATGTTCTGCCTTCCTCAGTATGCCTATTTCTATCAGTCAGGGATCCGGGGTGGGGGGAATTGCTAAAATTCTGGTTTTGCAGGTGTTTGATTTGAGGTTTGCTGACTGATCACAAATGATGGCTTGTCAGTTCGGACACTGCTTCACACTGTGGTATTTTACTGTAATTTTTTTTTGAGTACTTGAAAGTTTTGCAATCTTGTTATGGCCTATGGCTAATACAATAAAGTTTGACTTGACTGTAACTAACCCTCCTTAACTGTGGTTAGGTAGGATTTCCAAATTAACAATAAACAGAAAAAAACTCCTCTCTGCTTTATTGCGAAAGGGGGGGGGGGAGATAATTTACCAAAAACTTGGCAGATATCCTGCTTTTCTCCTATGCCCAGTTGAACATATGAACATATGAAGCTGCCTTATACTGAATCAGACCCTTGGTCCATCAAAGTCAGTATTGTCTTCTCAGACTGGCAGCGGCTCTCCAGGGTCTCAAGCTGAGGTTTTTCACACCTATTTGCCTGGACCCTTTTTTTGGAGATGCCAGGGATTGAACTTGGGACCTTCTGCTTCCCAAGCAGATGCTCTACCACTGAGCCACCGTCCCTCCCCCAGTTCCAAGTCTTGGAATATCTGGGGCATCCCCAGTGATTTTGCTGAGGGTGCCACAGCCTAATTTTAGCGCAACTTCAATTTATTGTGGTGAGATCAACAAGCCAGCAACAAGATGGCCGCCGACAACAGGGCATGGAAGTCAAGACTTTCCCCTGATGTTGTCTCCTGGCTCTGGAATTCTGAGGGTTAGTGCTTCTGGAGGTGGAGAATAAGAACGTAAGAGCCCTGCTGGATCAGACCAGTGGTCCATCTAGTCCAGCATCCTGTCTCATGCAGTGACCGACCACTTCCTCCGGACATTCAGTAAGAGGGCCTAGGGGTTGAGGCCTTCTGACAATGTTGCCTCCTGGCTCTGGGATTCTGAGGCTTAGTGCCCCTGAATGTGGAGGTTCCCCTCAGTCACTGTGGCCAGTAGCCATTGATAGCCTTATCCTCCATGAATCTTATCTAAACCCCCTTTAAAGCTGTGTATTCCTGTGGCCATCACTACTTCCTCTGGCAGTGAATTCCAGATTTGAATCATTCTCTGGGTAAAGTAGTATTTCCTTGTTTCCTACTGCCCATCTGCAGCTTGATTCAATGTCCTCAAGTTCTAGTGTTTTGGGAGAGAAAGGAAAACTTCTCTTTGTCAGCTCTCTCCACCCCATGTATAATTTTATAAACCTCTCTCATGTCTCTACCTTATTTGTCTCATAAGAGCATACTATATACACACACACACACTCACACACACATATATACACCATACTGGACTTTATGAATATCATAGATGAACTGCGGCAGACATTCCCAAGTCTTGCAGCGTTCTGTTCTAAACTGCATATGGAATGATAATATGAAAATTCTTCCTGTGTTTTTTCTCTTGGGGAGAATCCCTCATTTAGGATGCCTCTCAGCCTCTTAGCACCTGTTTCTTCCTCCCTCCCTGTCAGGTCGGCAGATTCAATAACGAGTCAGTCGTTGTTGATACAAAGAAACTACTTTATTGATACTGATACTTGAGGCTAAGCCAGCATTGAAAGACTAAAGAGTATATCATGATACATTGCATATAAGGGATACTTCAGAGGAATTCCTAAGGGGGGGGGGATTATGTAGTGAACATTCACACATTGATGTTACCATTTCGTTCTCAGGCTTGAATGGCCTTGATCGTCTTGGGCTCTTGACTCCCTCCTGAGAGCCAAGCCTGAGAAGGCACAGATAAGACTTTCACATCTTTCCATTTCAAAGCAAAGTTACCCACTACAGGAAAGGAGGGGGTTAGGGAAGGTTTGAGCTAGCAGCATTTGGTTATACTTTGGTTCTACCCAGAATGCTCTTTGACTGAGCCAGAGTTTACAGACAGACTTGACACTCCCTCCCTTGGCTTAGGGTCGCTGTGTCTGGATTGGGAAATACCTTGAGATTTGGGCTGTGGAGCCTGAGAAGGGTAACTTTGGGGAAGGAAGGGACTTTAATGGGATATAATACCACCTTCCATAGCAGCCATTTTCTCCAAGGGAACAGATGTCTGCTGCCTGGAGATCAGTTGTAATCCCAGAAGTTTTACAGCCACCACCTAGAGGTTAGCAACCCTCAACTCCCCATCTTTTAAAAACAGCTCTACTCTTCCTTCGTTTTTAGGGAGGAAATGAAATGGCGGAAATGGGTGGATGACTGGCTGGTACACCTCATCTCGCCCAACGTTTATCGCACGCCCGGTGAGGCCCTGGCGTCTTTTGACTACATTGTCCGTGAGGGCAAGTTCGGTACACTGGAGGGCTTCTTTGCCAAATACCTGGGGGCTGCTGCCATGTTCTTCATTGGTAAGAGGCTGAAGAGCAGGTGGGTATCTCCAACGTCCTCTCCCAGGCTTGTTGCCTTATTTTAGGTGTGAGGAGAGCCCGGCTGCCGTAGGTGACTGAGGGAGTTCCATACCTGTGTTTAGTGTTTCTTTACTTAAAAGGTTTTTATCCCACCTTTAGGATCCCAAGGCGGCTTACACCTGGGCAGATTTAACAACTGCCCACATATGTGCATTCTGCATTGTATATACAAATAAGAGTATTGCAAAAGCCCCAGCTGACATGAGCAAAATTGCCACAGCAGAGCAGAGGGAGAGGGGCAGTCCTGCAAACAAGGGGGCCCAGGGCTACATGGGGTTTTGTCTGCGATCACCAGTACTGTGAACTGAGCCTGATAACAGATGGACAGCCAATGGAGGGTCTGCAGAATGGGAATCCCAAGGCACGCTCCTGCTAATAGCTGAGCTGCATTCTGGACCAGCTGGAGTTTCTGAGTTGGTTTTGAGACTGAGCGACGGACAATCCACTTGAGCGCTCCCTGTAATCCTCTTAAAATGTCTTTTATATTGCTTAAAAACCCCATCTAATGCACTTTGAAGCGTCTTTAGCAGTAGATTTGTCCTGATTTTAGAGGTTTGGCTAGAACATAAAATGGAAAGCTAAGAATCCTCGTGTCTGCATGTGTGTGTCTCGATGTTCGGAAAGCAAGACAAAATGAACACATTCCTAAATGCTAAACTTCCTCTTTGCATAGGCACCATCTGCAGGACAATGTCAGAGAAGATCTGTACGAAGCAGCCAATGAATGGGTAAAAGCCATCGGCAAGCACCGGATGTTTATGGGGGGATCCCAGCCGAACCTTGCTGATTTGGTAAGGAATTGGCCGGAGCTGGTTAGAGTCAATAGTTTTGGACTGTCTGTTCTCTCCTTCACTACAGATGGGCTGTTGGTGACCAAATACTGATTTAATACAAATTGCAATTTCTTTCCATAATTTATTTTCATTAAAATAAAGAGGGGGGTGGGTGGGAAACAGACCCCTTTCGTTCAACCCTGTTGTATAGAAACAGTCTTCCAATGAATGAAGCTGGATTTATATGGAAACTCTTAATACACAAAGAGCCCGTTTTTCTTGTCAGAGAAGTTGAGGAAACAGATCCATTTCTTCGTTGGATCTCACTGTGTCTGTTTCTGCCAGATCCGGAACATTAATCAGCTGTGCCTGTTTGGCTGGTATGGCAGAAAACCAAATGCTGGGATACGCTTAACAGGGGTGGCCAAACGTGCGTAATATAAGAGCCACATAGAATGTAAATCAGATGTTTGAGAGCCACAAGACAGGAAAGAAGGAAAATAGAGGAGGGAAAGAGGTGGAAAGAAAGCAACTGGAAGTTTAAATGCATTCTCCCAGCTGCTGTCTTGCAGGGCAGTGGGGGTTTCGAGAGCCACACAATATGTGTGAGAGAGCCACATGTGGCTCCCGAGCCTGAGTTTGGCCACTCCTGTCTTAAACCAGAAGGCGGCCTAAGAAATCATGGCATCTTGCCTGCCTTATTTATGATGCGTATATTAGAAATGTGATAGCTAGAGTCACTAAACTGCAGGTAGCTCCTGGAGAGCTCCCCCAAGTAACCAAGATCAGTTCCCCTAAGAAAATGGCTGCATTGGAGGGTGGTCTTGTACACTGCTGAAGTCCCACCCCACCCCTCCCCGAATCCCACCCTGACCAGGCTCCGCTCCCCAATTCTCCAGGCATTTTCCAGACCAGAACCAACAATCCTCCAATAACCTGGTTTAAGAAGGGAGGTAGGCCCAGCAGTCAGATTATCAATGAAATTTTGACAGTGCTCTGTAAGCAGAGGGTACCTCACTGCAGGCCTCATTTTGGGTAGGAGCTCACAGGAGCAGAGCTCCAGAACCTCTAAATTTTATCGTGCTCTTTCTTTCTTACATTCCACCCCCACCCCCCAAAAAAACTTGCTTCTGGGCTCCATTATTCAAACCCCCTGGGAGAATTTTGCTGAATAATATTTTTGTCCCCGCGGAAAAAAAACGGGAAAATAACGAAAACGTATAAAACAGACAGATGGAAATCATCATGCCCCTGTGGCCGCATAGGAGGAAGTCATTTAAAAAGTATGACAGGAGTAAGGTGTTATGTTGACAATTCAAGAAACATTTTCAGTTAGATGCTGAGCAGATAGAATTGAGTCCACCTTCCAGTGATGTCAGGGGTTTGTGGCAAATGCAAGTGAGTTGTGCTCATGAGCTCTGGCACCTCTTTTTCTTCAAAACGATCCCTGCCTCACTCAGATTTCTGTAGGCGGAAGGTAGTCACTCAGATTTTATCAGTGCAACTTGTCGTTTCTTGTGTTGATTTAATCCCTGCATGATGGTACCATGTAGTCGCTGCACTTGTGGGTGGGGGAGGCCTGAGAGCAGATGGCAAACACCAGCAGTCTTATTTTATTTACTTCGTTTTTACCCCGTCTTTCTCCCCAACAAGGACTCAAAGTGGCTTACACCATTCCCTTCTCCTCCATTTTATGCTCACAGCAGTCCCTATGAGGTAGGTTAGGCTGAAAAGGGTATGACTGGCCAAGATTACCCAGAGCTTCCAGGGCACAAGTGGGGATTCGAACCCAGATCTTCCAGATTGTAGTCCAACACGCTTAGCCACTACACCATGCTGGCTTTCTCACTGCGATGTTGGGGTGTGTCCATTCACAAAAATAATCTTGTGGCCTGAAGTTGAGAAGGATAAGCTCTCCTATAATGGGTCTTGTCAGGGCTTTTTTTGTAGCAGGAACTCCTTTGCATATTAAGCCACACCCTCCTGATGTAACCAGTCCAACAAGAGCTTCCAGAGGTCTTCGTACAGGGCCTACTGTAAACTCCAGGAGGATTGGCTACATCAGGGTTGTGTGGCCTAATAGGCAAAGGAGCTCCTGCTACAAAAAAAAACCCCTGGGTCTTACTAAAACCTACTCTCTCCCATGGTAAAAATTGCTGCCCCTTTCTGTCCTGTATATCACAATGAGCTGAGCTTCTGCTTATCTAATCCTGTATTGCCGGGGTGTCAAACATGCAGCCCAGGGGCTGAATCAGGCCCCCGGAGGGCTCCTATCAGGCCCATGAGCAACTGGCTGTCATCTGCTTCTTTCTCCCCCTCTCTTGCTTCCTTCTGCATCACAGCTTGCTTTGCCAGGCTTGCTCAATCACACAGGAGCTACATAGCAAAACCTCTATTTTCTCAATTGACTGAGGCGCCTCCTCCCTTGGGGGGGAAGGGGGGAGGCAAAGCTTGTTTTGCCAGGCTCTCTCAATCGCACAGCAGAGCTACTGAGCCAAGCCTCTCTCCCTTCTATTGGCTGAGGATCCTCCCCCTCCTGGTCCCCTGGGGAAGGAAGGAAAGAGCCAGAGCTTCCTCTGCCCAGTCCCATGGGAGAAATACAAAGAAAGCACCTTTAAGACCAACGAGTGCTAACATTTAAAGCTTGTTTTAAGGTTTTTTTCTTAAAATCTTTAACTGTGTTTGTCTGTGTCCTATATAAAGTTTATATCTCTGATACCCAATCTTAAATAAGTACACACATGGCCTGGCCAACATGGCCCGTTCCAACCTGACATGGCCCGGCTCAACAACGTCTCATCTATGTCAGATCTGGCCCTCATAACAAATGAGTTTCACCCCCCTGCAGTATTGTATCCTCTGACAAGCAGTGGCTTTCCAAGGGCCTAGGCAGAGAGAGGTCTTTTCCGACCCTGCTCCCTGAAATCATTGAATTAGTGGTTCTAGGGATTGAACTAGGCATGTACTTGCTGAGCTACGGCCTCTCCAGGCTAGACTTACATATGATGGCTTTGGAACTAGCTTTATAGGATTTCTCCTTTTCTTATCTGCACAGGCTGTCTACGGAGTCTTACGGGTCATGGAAGGACTGGAAGCTTTTGATGACATGATGACTCACACCAAGATTCAGCCTTGGTACCGTCATATGGAGGCGGCCATTGGACATGCCGGAGCTGCTAATTGATGTCTTCTACTGCTGACTTGCAGCCGTCGCCTGCAGCCCAAGGCCCGCTTGTAGAGAAAAACATTTTGAGTTGCAAGCAAAAAAAGACCTTCACGGAGACGGGACTGAAATGAACTAACTGAAATGCCCAATGGAGACATAGTAAAGATTTCTGGGGCAGCCAGGGCCACATTTTCTAGGAAGCATAGAGTGTTAGAGGTACACAGTAGACATTATGCTTGGCAAGAGAATTCTGGTTTTAAATGTGCACGGAGAGCATCTGCGATTGTACGGACCGCAGCGTTGGCTGTTTTTGTTCCGTTTTTGAGATTTGACTTCCGATTCTGTTTCTGACTTGACCTACACATCTTCCTGACCGTTTTGAAACACTGTTAATGGCGCAGAGACTTGCTGAAGGAGATCAAGGAAACGAGGCGCTTGGCAAAAGAACCACCTGGTGCGATGGTAGAGAAGGGATACCTGTAGAAGAAACGCACTTCCAGCTCTTCAAAGGCAATGGGTTTGGAACATTTCCCCCCTCCCCCTATAGATTCCAAAGTGGTTTAATTTCTTCCTCTGGGATGCAGTCTCTAGTTACGGGCTTCTGTGTTACCTGCCGGCAGACTCAGATAGCATAGTATATGCTGGCAGCAAACAGTTATGGAATGTTCCTTTGAAAATGAATTACCTTTCTGGAAATGCGTCTCCTGACTGGAACAAGTGAAAACTGAGTACCTCCTCCACTCATGAATTGCTGCCTAGCTAAGAAAATGGGTTGTGCGTTCCTAAGTTCCTGCCTAGAAGATGCTTCCTTGTCAGAATGAGTGTTGGCATGCATTAGGGCTTAGGGAGATCCCTGGCCTTGACTGGGAACTACGGTAAGCCAAAGAGACACGCCTCTTGGCTAGCAGGGAGGACACATTACCCCTTTATAGAGCTGCTGCTGAATTTGCAGCTGACCCGTGCCATCTCTGCGTAGGACAGACAGTGGAGGTGATTAGCCGGTAAAGCTGCTCCCAGCCTCTTGGGAAAAGGCTGGGGGGGGGGGATGTGTGTAGTTTGCAGAACTGCTTTTGTAAGGGCCTGAAGGTGGTCCCCACCTGGGCAGGAGGGAAGCCACCTGGAGCAGGGGGAACCAGGTGTCTACAAACTTCCTTCCCTTCGCTATCTGGGGTGATGCATCCAGGGTGAGGTGAGGCCAGAACTGCCCACACATACACAGACCACATACATGAAGACTGTACCTGCAAGAATGGCAAATATGTAAATTTCTACATAGATCTGATTATCACACATTATGGTTTAAACACAGGCAGCACGTAACTTATATATGGAAGTGTGGTAAAATGTAAAATATCCCTGACGGTTAGGACAGTTGGCTTACTCTTTGATTGTTAGATTGGTTTAACGGTTATTTGCTTAATGAGCAAGAAATCCTTGGAATTGCAGAGCGGCAAGAGGAGTGTTGGGTTTCTTCGACTGAATTCTCAACTTACTCAGCGGTTTTGGGGGAGTGGAGGGGATTGGGAAGATGTACAACAGCATGGTTATAAGTCTGTAGAATAGATGCAGCTTCAAGCAAATTTGCCTTTGTTGGTTTCTATGGGTTATGGTAGTCTTCAGCGTGAATCGCAGAATTAGCCTGCCGTGTTTATGTCCGGGAAGGGAGTCACTACACTGGATCACAGTGGGGCTTGCTTTTTAAATAAACATAGATAGGATTGTGCTGTGGATGAAACCGTGGATGTCAGTGGGACTGCTCTGTGAAAAGCAGCCCTTTGAAGCTGTGCATCCTTCTGTGTTTCTGAGCGGATCAGCACTCGAAAGTTGGGTTGATTGGCAAGCCAAAAACAATTCTGCTGAAGGTAATGGGGTTACTTCATTGCATACGACCGGATGATTGCTGCTGAAATTGAATCTGCATTTGCTTTTCAGTTGGCCTAATGCAAAATTCAGAAATGAATTTGATGTCTTCCCCCCTCCATCCCTCTTCATTTTCAAAGCAGTCCTTCCCTTATAATCTACTATTGTGTGTGTGTGTGGGGGGGGAGTTCTGCTGAAATCAAAGACTTGCTTCCATGCTGATACTCTGAGCAACAGCAGAAAAAAACCCAGCAGGTTTCTGTGATACCCAGCCTCCAAATTAATAAAAGGAAAAATAACAAGACAAAGATTATATATTCTCTCAAATGCTCTCATACAAAACACTTAAAGACATTCATACCCTGGCAATAGAACACTCAGTAACATAAATATAAGGACCAAAATTCCAAGTACTTCAATGACAACTTACTGTCTATTAATCAAAGTGTGGTCCTCCAATTCTTCAAGGATCCCCAGTTCAAAATTGTTCCTGAGGAGTCCAGAAGTAGTAGTAACAGAAACCTGTTGGGTTTTTTTCTGCTACTCTCCACTGTGATTCTCTTGTTGGTTTCAAATACTCTGAGCAATGGCATGTTGAGTTGCAGCTTCCCTTCCTGTGAGAATTCTTCTTTATGCGATTGTCACAGGCACTGACAATTTGGGGAAGTTGGGAGTTGGTGTGTGCATTGCCAGTCCTTGAAGCAGAAGTTCGCACTGTCTGTGAAAGGAAAACGCCTCCCCCTCCATTTTCCTCTTGTTCCATAGACTGCTTTCAGTAGAGTGAGTTGACTGTGCAAAGATATCAGGGATGCACCCACCTACGGATTTTTCTCTGGACTTGAAGAAACGATATTTGGAATAAAGTATATTTGTTGCTGTTTGGCAGAATCTTGTTCTCGTCTCTGTTTTTGTATGCAGCATTTCTGCAGTGAATTATTATTATCGGGGTTGGTGGTATTTTTGTATTTGGTGTGTGTATCTGTACCTCATGGCAACCTCTGGTGACTGACCCCTACAAGGGGCCTGGAGGATATTCAGAGTGGTGCGGGCATTAGATGCTTTAAATCTGATCACTTCCAAGGGTGCACCATTCAGTGGTCAGCAAAACTACAATTTTTCTGTTGTGGTTAAAATGCTGGACTGGGATTTGGGAAGAAGGGGGTTCCCGTTCTCCCTTTGCTCTGTTTTTGGACTGTTTGCATCCAGCCTAACCCCACCTCACAGTGTTCTGAGCTGTTTTGAGAAAGGGGTGTGGCCTAGGGGAGAAATCTACTCAACAAACAAGTGGGCAGAATATCTCACCAGATGCAAATGGTATTAAAACCATACATGAGCATTCATTTGTTTATACACCACTTTTCTCTCTAGCGGGCATTCAAAGTGGCTTCAAACATACATAATTTCCCCTCTTCCGTTCTCTTAGCACAACAACCCTGTGAGGCAGGTTAGGCTGAGCGACTCTCCCAAGGTCACCCAGCAAGCTTCCATGATGGAATGGGGATTCAAACGTGGCTTGCAAGAACAGGAGCTGTGGTGTAGTAGGCAGAGCAGGCCTTGAATTCAACAGAAGCGCGGCTCCTGAACCTTTCTGATGCCCCCCCCTCCTCCCCACCTACTTATCTTGTCCATGGAGTAGAAGGTGCAGCTGCATAAACCCTGGATTAGGAGAGCAGGCAGCCAACCACCCACCAGGGGCGTTGCCACACCCCAGCAGCCCTCATCAACCCCTGGAGAAGCCCCTTTTTTCACTTCTTACGTGATTTTGGGCGGTGGGTGGCTTTCTAGCCTTTGGACTGTGGGGGGCGGGGAGCAGCCAAGGAGAGTCCCAGGTGAGCAAGACGTGCTTGCCCTCACTTGCCCAGGGCTCGTTTCTTGCCTTGGGTTGCTTTTGGCTGGTGGGGGGAGGGTAACATATGCTAATGAGCTCCACCACCTATTTTTCTACAAAATGACCAGAGGGTCAGAGTGTCAGGCTAGGATCTGGGAGATCCAAATATGAATCCTCACTTTGCCATGGAAGTTCACTGGGAGACACTGAGCCAGTCAAACCTAATCAGCCTAACCTACCTTACAGGGTTGTTGTGAGGAGAAAATGGAGGAGAGTGGTGTACCTGAAGCAAAATAAAGACCTTTTCTCCCACCTTCCTCCGTTTTTAACACACGGTCTGATGAGGCGTTCTGAAGAGTTTGGAAGCTTCAGTGTTGTGCTATTTTTATTTATTTAAAGAAACAATTTATTGTGAAGAAAAACACATAAAATATCCAAAACTATATTACTATTAAAAGCTGTTCCAATATCTTGATCAAGTATATTTATTCAGAATTTCTGTTCCAATACCTTGAGCAGGTATATTGACTCAGAATTTAGTAGACAAATGTCCATATTAATACTAAGTCACATAAATCAACAGCATCATTTCTTAATGCTGTAATACAGGGGTGGCCAAATTGTGGCTCAGGAGCCACATGTGGCTCTTTCACACATATTGTGTGGCTCTTGAAGCCCCCACTACCCTGTCAGTCGGCTTGGAGAAAGCATTTCTTTAAATCACTTCTCCAAACCAAGCCAGCCAGCAGCTTGGAGAATGCATTTCAAGTTAAAGTTGCCTTCTTTCCACCTCTCTCTCCCTCCCCATCTATTTTCCTTCCTTCCTTCTGGCTCTCAAATATCCGAAGCGCATGCCTTGCAGCTCTTGAACATCTGGCATTTTTTTTATGTGGCTCTTACGTTGCTTTCACCAAGTATGGGGATATATCCGCAGTATTCCAATGTATTTCTCTTTTAGGATAGTGTATCAGAATTATGCTTTTGTATTGACATACTCAAACAAGGGATATTGGCTGTTTATCTCATTACATATACTAAACCCATTTTCTACTATATTTTAAAGTATTTTTTCCTAATGGCAAACTAGAATGATGTATATATTTATTTATGTTACATGTTAAAAGGTAAATTAGTTGGACAGAAAAAAACGTCTGGGAAAGAAATGCCTTCTTTTTGACCCAGGTTTATTAGCAATAGAATAATTAACAGGCATTCTCACATTCTGACATGTTACTGTTTTATGGTTTCCCACGCTAATGCAACACAGATCAAAGGTTTTCTGAATTAGTTAATTTTATTATTCCACTATTGGTTTTTAACCTTGGACCACTTGGCATTCCAAATCCCACCAGCTATATGTGGCTCTGCTAACCGTACCTCATTCCTCGTCTGAAGAAGTGTGCATGCACACGAAAGCTTACCTTCTGAATAAAACTAAGTTGGTCTTAAAGGTGCAATCGACTCCTATTTAGTTCCACTACTTCAGACCAACACGGCTGCCTGTTTGGATCTATCTAACCTATCAACTGTAACTGATTCTGGCCAGTGCTGTCTTTTACAGTAAAAACCTCTCTGTCTCACTTTCTGGCTGTCATAGCGCTCCGTTCTACTTAGCTCTAAATAGAGTACAGTAAGGGAGAAAGCCTCTATTGATCTACTCTGAAGTAACTCACATCATATGCAATGGAGTCTTTCCTACTTGAGATTGCAGCCACACGGTCACTACATCAGCTATTAATTTCTTAGCTCTCCCCTGCTTTCTCTTCCCCATGTTTCCCAAAAGGGTTCTTCATACCTGCTTGCCAGGGACATCCACTTCGGTCTACCTTAACTTTTATTATACCATTCTTTTCTTAAGCCTTATGGTCCCTCCTGTTTGAAAATGCCAAGTAATCCAACTTAATGTTAACTCTAAATGCACACATTAAAAATGCAAACCCTATATTTAAAACATCACCCATAGATGGCTTTTTTTTCTGAGGGAACACAGTGGAACGGAGTTACGGTACATCTTTGGGGAAACAAAATTCTTTTTAAAAAATGTTTAAAAGCTCATGAGTGTTTTTCCTTCCTTTCCCTCCTGAGAGTTCTGGAACCTCTTTTTCCAGAAGAAAAAAAAAGAAGCAGCTGTGTTCTTTCGTAGGGTTGCCAAGTCCAATCCAAGAAATATCTGGGGACTTTGGGGGAGGAGCCAGGAGACACTGGGGGCGGAGCCAGGAGCGAGGGCATGGCAAGCATAATTGAACTCCAAAGGGAGTTCTGGCCATCACATTTAAAGGGACCGCACATCTTTTTAAATCCCTTGCTTCCATAGGAAATAATGGATAAGGTCACCTTCTTTTGGGGCTCATAGAACTGGACCCCCTGGTCCAATCTTTTTGAAACTTGGGGGTATTTGGGGGAGGGAACTGGATGCTATACTAAAAATTTGGTGTCTCTACCTAAAAAAACAGCCCCCCCCAAGAGCCCCAGATACCTGTGGATCAATTCTCCATTATTTCCTATGGGAATAAGTCTCCATAGGGAATAATGGAGCGCCCAGCAGACATTTCCTTCTCCTCCTCCCGCTTTCTGATGACCCTGAAGCGGAGGGGGGGCCTCCAAACCAGGGGATCCTCTGCCCCCACCTGGGGATTCTTTGGAAGCCGACTCTTGTTTGTGTGCTGTTTTGTTTCCTGGGCCTGTATGACAAAGGGTAAAGACAGGACATCCAGTTTAAAGAATCCTGGAACAGGTCTCCTTTCAAAGATCCAGAGTTTCTGAATATTCACTGGCTGCGGTTGCTGAACTTTTATCAGAGGCACAGAGTGCATCACTTACGATCCTGCGCTGATATTACAAAGGCCTGTGTGGCTGAGATCTCTTTAGTCTGCTGTTTCCAGGAATGTCACAACTGCTGAAGCCTTGTACTATTTTGAGCCTTAAAGAATAACAATTTGAAAAAACAAACAAAACCCAAAGTTATTTATTTATTTTTAAACCTTCTTCATCTGTGGAACAGGGCTTAGGATAGTGTACATCATATTTTTTAAAAAATCACATAACACGTTCACAATGAAAATAATAAAATATATCATGCTATATTAGAGCGGTGGCCAAACTGTGGCTCTTTCACACACATTGTGTGGCTCTTGAAGCCCCCACCACCCCATTGGCTGGCTAGGAGAAGGAATTTCTCTCTTTAAATCACTTCTCCAAGCAGGGACAGATTAATAATTAGGCTAACTAGGCACTGGCCTATGGGCCCCCACACTTTTAGGGGCGCACTGGGCTGGCTCCCCCCCCCCACCCGCCCAGTTTTTTCCCTGCTTGCAGCCCTCCCAGCCAATACTACCTCTAAGCTGTGGAGTCTTGTGAACAAAAATTCTGCTTTGTTAGCTACTGGCATTAAAGTTGTGAGCTGCTGCATACATTATTGCACTCTGGGGCCATTTTTCCCGAGCGAAAACGAAAATGTGTGAGCTGGAGAGTACAAAACTGTGAGTTAGCTCACTCTAACTCAGCTTAGAGGGAGCACTGCTCCCAGCCTTCACACCCAGCCAGCAACTGAGCCACTCTTTGCCCAACTTGCCTGGTGCGTCTGCTGCTGGCACTGTTGCCAAGTTTGCCTCTCTCTGCCTCTCCCCCACAGCTTTGTCGAAGGGGCTTTGGAGAAGGTGCCTGCAGGCTGCAGCTGGGGCTACACAGGCAGTGGGGCGGTCACTCCGACTTAGAGATAATTTGCAAGGCCCCCCCCCCAAGATTTTGACTGCCTAGGGGCCTCCATAGTGTTTAATCCGGCACTGTCTCCAAGTCAAGCCAGTTGGCAGCTTGGAGAATGCATTTCATGTTAAAGTTGCTTTCTTTCCACCTCCCCCCAAATCTATTCCTCTTCTTCCTTGCTTCCTTCTTGTCTGGCAGCTCTCTCTCAAACATGACATTTATTCTATGTGACTCTTACATTAAGTAAGGCTGGCCACCCCTGCTCCAGAACGAAGCCGCTTTGGACGGCCAGCGTCTTTGCGGTTCCCATAGCGACCCTCCTGCACCTTGGCCGGGGGCGGGGCTCTTATGACGCCACGAGCCCAGCGCCGCGCGGGGTCCAGGGCGGGGCGCCAGAAGGACGAGCTGGGGAAAGCCGCGCACGCGCGCTGTGATCGAGGCCGGGGGGACGGGGCTCGCGGGGGGCGGAGCCGGGGTTTGAATCATCCAATGGGGGAGCGGCGGGCCGCGTCCCGGGGGCGGAGCCGGAAGTCGCTGTGCGGTGCCTGGAGCTGCAGCTGTCCATCACGGGAGTCGTGCAGCTGCGGCTCCTCTTGGCCTCACCCGCCGGCGGCCTGGCCTCAGGGTCTCCATGGCAGCCGCAGCCACTGCAGCTACCGGCGTCTCATCAACAACTTCGAGGACGTCCTGAGGCGGCGGCTGCGGGGGCGCTTCAGTTCTTCATGGTGAGGGCTGGGCCGGGGCGCTGCAGGGAGGAGGGGGCCTGTCTGCCGCGAGGGGATGGAACCTCCACAGCCGGAGGCAGTCTGCCCCGAAGCACCAGCGAGGGGCTAGAGCAGGGCAATGTTCCCTCTAAGCTGCAGAGTCTTGTGAGCAAAAATTCTGTTTTGTGAGCTGTTGGCATGAAAGTGGTGAGCTCCTGCATCAGTCGCTGTGCTCTGGGGCCGTTTTTCTTGAGCGAAGACACAAATGTGTGAGCTGGAGGCTTAAAATCTGTGAGCTAGCTCACGCTAACTCAGCTTAGAGGGAACGCTGGTTATATGTTCCTAAGGGAAATCGACCCCGACTGTTCCCTGGAATGTCAGATGCTGAAGCTCCAGTACTTTGGACACCCAATGAGAAGGGAGCACTCCCTGGAGAAGACCCTGATGCTGGGAAAGACAGGAGGCAAAAGAAGAAGGGGACAGCAGAAGATGAGTGCAGAAGAATAGATGCTTTCGAGCTGTGGTGCTGGAAAAGACTCTTGAGAGTCCCTTGGACTGCAAGAAGATCCAATCAGTCAGTCCTAAGGGAAATCAACCCAGACTGTTCCCTGGAAGGTCAGATGCTGAAGCTCAAATACTTTGGCCACCAAATGAGAAGAGAGCACTCCCTGGAGAAGACCCTGATACTGGGAAAGACAGAAGGCAAAAGAAGAAGGGGATGGCAAAAGATTAGATGGCTAAACAGCGTTAGTGATGTAACTAACACAAATCTGAGCAGACTTCAGAGGATGGTGGAAGACAGGAGGGCCTGGCGTGCCTTTGTCCGTGGGGTCCCAAAGAGTTGGACTCGACTGTGCGACTGAACAACAACGTGTTATATGTTTGGTGCATGATCATACTGCATAATATGCATGACCTTTGTATCTGATGATTTAATTGCAATAAAATATATTTGAAAGAGGGGAAAAAGTTGTGAGCTACTGCATAAATTCAGTGTGCTCTGGGGTCATCCTTCCTGAGCTAAGACAAAAATGTGTGAGCTGGAAGTTAAAAATCTGTGAGCCAGCTCATTATGCTAACTCAGCTTAGAGGGAACACTGGTGCAGGAGTGGCCAAACTGACTTGGGAGCCCCATGTGGCTCTTTCACACCTATTGTGTGCAGTGTTCCCTCTAAGCTGGGTTAGCGTGAGCTAGCTCACAATTTTTTAGCCTCCGTCTCACACATTTTTGTCTCAGCTCAGGAAAAATGGCCCTAGAGCATGCTAATTGACACAGTAGCTCACAATTTTCATGCCAGTAGCTTACAAAGTAAAATTTTTGCTCACAAGCCTCCACAGCTTAGAGGGAACATTGATTGTGTGGCTTATACATATTGTAACCAAATGGCTGTCCACCCATCTCCCGGATTTACATACTGCGATTCTAGTGTGCTGATCCAAAGGGGGTCCTTCCGCTTCCCCACCAGTGAAATATACCAGCTTGCAAGTAAGTTTCCTCCATGCATAAATACCTTCAACTTTTGGGTATTCCATCAGAAACAAACCAACAAAAATATTGTGCCAGTAAGACACCTGCAATTCACTTTTCCTTATCTAAAGCATACTTTAGATTCCGGAGTGACCAAACTGTGGCTCGGGAGCCCCATGTTGTTCTTTCACACATTGTGCAGCTCTCAAAGCCCCAACCACCTCATTGGCTGGCTTGGAGAAGGCATTTTTCTCTTTAAATCACTTCGCCAAGCCAGCCAGTGACTTGGAGAAGGCATTTAAAGTTAAAGCTGCTTTCTTTCCACCTCTCCTGTTAGTTGGTACCTGTCTCCAGTCTCCTCATGTTAGTTTGCACCAACTGAAACTTATAAACAGTCTTCAAAGTCAGTCCTATGCAGAGTGTGTTGTGGTGGTCTGATCTGGATGTGGTTAGAGCACAGATAACTGAATGCTGATCCGGCTTATATGAGAGAGGCCATCATTGGCACATCAGTAGAACTTGGACAAAGGCATATGTCACAGAGGGCTGTAAAGTATGGAACTAAGCACTTCCAAGCTGCGAATCTAATCCTTCAGTGGGAGTGCAATCCTATTCAGTGAAGGCTGTCTCCTGAATCTGCTTTTGACAGCATATAGGACAGGCAGAATCGTGTGGGATCCCACAGCACAAATTACCAGAAATCTAAACCAGGGGTGTCAAACATGCAGTTCAGGGGCTGAGTCAGGCCCCCGGAGGTCTCCTATCAGGCCCCTGAGCAACTGACTGTCATCTGCTTCCTTCTCCCTATATCTTGCTTCCTTCTTGCTCAATTGCACAGGAGCTGCAGAGCAGAACCTCTGTTTTCTCCATTGGCTGAGGCTCCTCGAGGAAGGGGGGTGGGCAGAGCGTTTTCCCCAGGCTCTCTCAATCGCACAGCAGAGCTACTGAGCCAAGCCTCTCCCTTCTGTTGGCCGAGGCTCCTCCCCCTCCCAGTCCCCTGGCAAAGGAAAGAAAGAGCCAGAGCTTCCTTTGCCCAGTTCTGTGGATCCCATGGGAGAAATACAAAGAAAGCATCTTTAAGACCAATGAGTGCTAACATTTTAAGCATGTTTTCAGTTTTAAAAAATATATATTTGTGTTTGTCTGTGTTCTTTATAAAAAATTATACCTCTGCTACCTAATCTTAAATAGGTACACACATGGCCTGGCCTGACATGGCCCAGCCCAACCCGACAAGATCTCATTTATGTCAGATCCGGCCCTCATAATAAATGAGTTTGACACCCCTGGTCTAAACAGTTCTTGTACCAGCGGACTAGGTGAGGCCACAGTTGCTGATTCCCATCTGGGGTGCTTGCATTCTCAGCAGGGTTTCTTAATGGAATCATGTTTCGCTGTCTGTGTCCCAGAGAAGGTGGTTGATCAGAGTTACCTGGGGATTTCAGTTTGCAAGCCAGGCACTGCAGTCTGAGGCTGGTAGCCTGAATTATTCCGCAAATTACGTGTGCAGCGTGTGCTCGGATATTTCTGAATCAATGCTACATCTGTGCCTAATGCGTGAGAATACTTGACAAAACTCTTAAATTGGTAATTTAAGAAAATATGTACTTGCAGGTTGTCCCCGTCTCTCAAGAACAGCGTACTATCCTGCACCCAAAGACAACCACCAGCAACTGAAGCACTTCTGTTATCTGTACGTGACTGTGCTACGTAGTGTAAGAATTTCCCTAATACTCTAATTCCAGTGCTAACTTTTTAGGGGAGGTTTTCTGATCTCATGCTGAGGGGCAGGCAAGGGTGGGGGACATGCCTTGGGGCTGTGCATATTCATAGACAGTGTGACTCCCCTTGTGGAGGAAATCACCAAACAATGGTGGTAGCAAACTGGGACGGGTATTTATCATTTGATCCTGGGTAGCTGCTTAGAGACTTGAATACGAAAGAACTTCAAGTATGAGAGTTTCATATGAGGAGATTTCGCTTGTGTTCATTTGCTTAGATAACGTAACTGAATAAAATGGTTTTGTGTTTGAGGTTACTTCATGAGATGAACCCAGAGTGCATAGGATGTCAAGCTGCTAGGTTGGAAAGCCCCGAAATATGGGTTATTTAGAACCACAGTTGCGTTCCAGAGATTTCTTTGGAGCTTGTATGATCTGAGAGTGAGCCAGTTGGCTGCCTGACTGGTGTAGGTATACTGACAAGCTTTTTTACACCCATCAATCCCAATATGCCTATGGGATTATACCTATGGGAGAAAACGTCATACATCATGGTTATCTCCGTATAGTGTATTTGGGATCCTGTGTGTGAAGACTAGCTGAAGGTAGTCCACGTGGAAGCTGGTTTGTACCCAGATCCGCTCTTGTTTTAGCACAAGCAAACTTTGCACACGCACACACAAAAATAGAAGAGAAAAGGAACTTTCCTAAAGGCAGCACCAGTTGATTTACAATAAGATGTATCCATGGGGAAAATGGTAGTGCTGTGCCAGTTGGTGTTACTTGCTTAGAATGCCAAGTGGCCAATTGATGTTCCCATTGCATGACTTCCGTGGTGAGCTAGATGAGTGGTGCCAACTCAGTAGGCTAATGTGTTTGGAGGCTTCTGGATCTGGTGGCTCTTAGTAAATACCCTGCAATCCCAGAATCCATGACCGGGAAAGGTCTGAGCCAGACTTGGAACTCGTGTCTTCTTTGAAGAGCTGGATGTTATTGAAGCCAGGGAGGAAACTTGAATGATGACTTTAGAAAGAGCCAATTAAAATGGAACAGAATCAGCACATAGTACCATATTTCCTGCAGCGTACCATTTCAGGTTGGTTGTTCCCCTCCTCTCCTCACTGTGTGCATCGGCCATTGGTCTGGCTTGAAAATGTTGCATGTTTTTCTCCCCCACCCCCTGTGAGAATTGCAGGTCCTTTTGGACTTGGGCATAAGGAATTGTTGATATTTGCAGTCTACTTATTCACAGGTCCTTTTCTCCATTGTACTGATTGCCCTTTTCCCGCTTGTTGGAGAAGAACTATGAAGAGCCGCTCCTCAACTCCCCCTTTGCACGTCCATGTGGATGAAAATACCCCTGTCCATGTCCATATTAAAAAGGGTCAGAAAACACCACCACCGGCAAAACCCCAGGTATGAGTGTGCAGCTGAGTGTTTGTATGGGCTGTGCTTGGAAAGCCAAAGCCCCCAGAAGCACCAGTGGAAGCTCAAGGCCTGTTCTTGTTGCTTGAAGTGTTAATGAATAAATACCATGTTGCATCTAGGTTTTGCTGCTGCCTGGGATGCTTAGATTATGGTGCTGCCTGTTTGTCTTTATGCTGCCTGGTATGCTTAGATTATGCTGCTGCCTGTTTGTTTTTATGCTGCCTGGCATATTTAGATTATGCTGCTGCCTGTTTGTTTTTATGCTGCCTGGCATGCTTAGATTATGCTGCTGCCTGTTTGTTTTTATGCTGCCTGGCATATTTAGATTATGCTGCTGCCTGTTAGTTTTTATGCTGCTGTCTGAGTTTTTTTTGCTTCAGTTTGAGTAAGTATGCTTAGACTGTACTGCTGCTTGTTTGCTGTAAATTTAGCAAATATACTCAAACTATACAGCTGCCAGTTTGGGGGAGTGTTGTTGTTTTTTTAACTACAAGTAGGCTGGTCCAAAGCTAGTGGGTTATTTCAACTGATTGTTCACAGATTGATCTCCTTTCCTACAAGTATAATAAGCTGCTTCCCATTTGTTTGTTTGCTGAGGTTTTAGTAAATTTGCTTAGATTACCTTGCTGCATACAGGTAAGCATGCATACAGGTAAGTGTGCTTCCATGCAGACAATGTGCATTGTATTGTTTACCTAGTTTGCGTTCATGGTACTGTATTTTCATTATCTTTGTCTCGTGCTGTCCCACTTGAGTACTGCGCAGGCCAGCCGTCAGAAGATTTTTTTAGCCAGTTTAGCAACAGAGCTGGAGGAGCCCCTCCCATATGGAGCTGTTGGAGCCGCTTCCCGCCTAACGGTCACATGCTCTAGGGAGGGGCTCCATGCACACCCTCAGTTCGGTTTTTGCCGCCCCTTGAGAAGAACGTGTTAGAGCCAGCTCCTCAGTTTTTTGGCCTACTCTGTTTTGAGAAAATGTTGCTATTTAAAAAGTATTCTACGAAATTAACACAGGCTGACAAACATGAGGTCTGTCTGATTTGTTTGGAGGAGAACCATAATGTCGCAGCATGTTTTTATCTGCCAGCGGGTCACACCAAAGGCAAGAGCTTTTTTTAAAAAAGCTGCGCTGTGGGAAAAAGCTCTTTCATCCTCTGTAAACCTCAAGACACCTAAGGTATCTGCCTTGGAGCATCCATCAACTCATGCAGCTGCCTTTTGCGCCTCTAGCCTCTTGTTCACCGGAGAACTTGTCTTTTAAAATTGCGCTTTTGGTTGCTGTCACTTCAGCAAGGAGAGTGGGGGAGATAGTAACCTTGAGAGCTGACTACCCATTCATAAAGTCTCATGTTATGAGGGTGGTATTCCCATCAAGCGTAAAATGTTTACCTAAAGTAGTTTCAAAATTTCATTTCAACCAAGGCATATCCCTGCCTGCCTTTTCCCCGCACCTATCATCTGAGGCTAAGGAAAAAAACCTGCACACTAGACATAAAATGCTTGTGTTTTATTTAAAACCCATGAGCTCCGTGGTGCAGAGTGGTAAAGCTGCAGTACTGTAGTTGGAGCCCTCTGCTCACGACCTGAGTTCGATTCCAGTGGAAGCTGGTTCTGGTAGCCGGCTCCAGGTGGCCTCAGCCTTCCATCCTTCCGAGGTCGGTAAAAGGAGTCCCCAGCTTGCTGGGGGGAAAGTGTAATGACCAGGGAAGGCAATGGCAAACCACCCTGTAAAAAGGTCTGCCGTGAAAACGTTGTGAAAGCAGCGTCACCCCAGAGTTGGAAACGACTGGTGCTTGCACAGGGGACCTTGCCTTTCCTTTATTTAAAAAGAACAAATGGTTTCAGGAAAATGGCACAATTCTTTGTTTGCTTCGCTGGTCCCTCTAAGGGGAATGCGGCAGCAGCACAAACCATTTCCAGATGGGTTATTTTGACGATCAAGACGACCTATGAGCTGGCAGCCATCCAGTGTCATTTAGAAGGAGATTGGACTCAGACCCTGCCCCTCACTACCCAAATGAGTCACAGATTGATAAGAGAATCCATGTTGGATCAATTACACAGTGGCAGAAAACCCCCAGGTGCAATCAGAAGGTCCACTGATGGGGCCAGGACACTAGAATTCCTCCCACTGTTGCCCCCTCCCCCAAGCACCAAGAATACAAAGCAGAACTGCCCCAGACAGAGAATTCCATCTGTACCTTGTGGCTAATATCCACTGATGGACCTCTGCTCCATATGTTTATCCAGTTTCCTCTTGAAGCCATCTATGTGGCAGTGAATTCCATGTGTTAATCACCCTTTGGGTGAAGAAGTACTTCCTTTTATTCATTCTAACCTGGCTGCTCAGCAATTTCATTGAGTGCCCACGAGTTCTTGTATTGTGAGAAAGGGAGTAAAGTACTTCTTTCTCTGCCTTCTGTATCCCTTGCATAATCTTGTAAACCTCTATCATGTCACCCCTCAGTCGACGTTTCTCCACGCTAAAGAGCACTTAAATCCATTCCCTTCCCCTCCCCACAACAAACACCCTGTGTGATAGGTGAGGCTGAGAGAGCTCTCCCAGAACTGCTCTTGAGCAGAACAGCTTTGAGAGAACTTGTGGCTGACCCAACGTCACATCAGCAGCTGCAAGCGGAGGAGTGGGGAATCAAAACTGGTTCTCCCAGATAAGAGCCTGCACACTTAACCACCACACCAAACTGGCTCTCAGTAGAAGATGAAGATATTGGATTTATATCCCACCCTTTACTCCGAAGAGTCTCAGAGCGGCTCACAATCTCCTTTACCTTCCTCCCCCACAACAGACACCCTGTGAGGTAGATGAAGATATTGGATTTATATCCTGCCCTCCACTCCGAAGAGTCTCAGAGCGGCTCACAATCTCCTTTACCTTCCTCCCCCACAACAGACACCCTGTGAGGTGGGTGGGGCTGGAGAGGGCTCTCACAGCAGCTGCCCTTTCAAGGACAACCTCTGCCAGAGCTATGGCTGACCCAAGGCCATTCCAGCAGGTGCAAGTGGAGGAGTGGGGAATCAAACCCGGTTCTCCCAGATAAGAGTCCGCACACTTAACCACTACACCAAACAGTAGATCTCACACATGTGGAGTAGTGGGGAATTAAACCCGGTTCTCCCAGTAGATCTCACACATGTGGAGCAGTGGGGAATCAAACCCAGTTCTCCCAGATGAGAGTCTGTGCATTTAACTTCTACACCAGACTGGCTCAAACTTTTAAAAATTACAGCACAGTCCATGAGAGTACACCTGGCTTTGGCTGCGCCCTGGCATGGCGTTCCATTGATGAAAATTTGCAGAGCAGCCACTTGTCATCTTTGAACACTGTCATCGAACGTTACTCTGCGGACTTTAGTCCACGAACAGTGGCTTCACCAAGGGCTGCAGTTATGCACTCCATATTTCAGTGAAATGTTCACCCCGCTGTCACGTAAGTCAGCTTAGTAGTCTCCCCTGTGGGACTGCACAGGACAATGAAAACAGGGTTGCACTTACCTGCAACTGTTGTTTGTCGAGTTGTCCATATGCGGGCACACATCCCTGCCACCTTCCTCACTGTGAGCAAACCTGGCTAAGAGAGCCCGTTTGGTGTAGTGGTTAAGTGTGCGGACTCTTATCTGGGAGAACCGGGTTTGATTCCCCACTCCTCCACTTGCAGCTGCTGGAATGGCCTTGGGTCAGCCATGGCTCTCTCAGGAGTTGTCCTTGAAAGGGCAGCTGCTGTGAGAGCCCTCTCAGCCGCACCCAACTCATAGGGTGTCTGTTGCAGGGGGAGAAGATATAGGAGATTGTAAGCCACTCTGTGTCTCTGATTCAGGGAGAAGGGTGGGTATAAATCTTCAGTTGTCATCATTGTTTCCCCTTGAGTTCATTCCCATGGCGGCAGAATAGGAGAACCGAGGTAGTGCGTGGAGACCCTCCCTGGATCATGTGACTGTTAGGCGGGCAACGGCTCCAGTGTCTCCAGATGGGAGGGGCTCCTCCAGCTGTGTTGCTATGCTAGCTAAAAAACCTTCTGGCGGCCGGTCTGCACATGCACAGTACCCATGTGTGCCTGCCCAGTGCCAGCTCAAACAACAGCTACAGGTAAGTGCAACCCTGTTTTCCTTATCAAACACCAATTAATAGCATCTGCAGAATACGGATTTTATTTATTGTCTTATTGAGAGCCAGATTGGTGTAGTGGTTAAGTGTGTGGACCAGGTTTGATTCCCCATTCCTCCACTTGCAGCTGCTGGAATGGTCTTGGGTCAGCCATAGCTCTCGCAAGGGTTGTCCTTGAAAGGGCAGCTTCTGGGAGAGCTCTCTCAGCCCCACCCACCTCAAAGGGTGTCTGTTGCGGGGGAAGAAGATAAAGGAGATTGTAAGCCACTCTGAGTCTCTGATTCATAGAGAAGGGCAGGGTATAAATCTGTGGTCTTTTTCTTCTAAATTAGCAAAAAAGTAGAAAGCTCCTGGAAGTGCTTATATGATGTTTACAAATATGTGGGGAGCCAGCACGTTGTAGAAGTTAGTCCATTGGAATAGTATTGGGGAGAGCCAGATTCAAATCCCTCCCCTTCCTTGAAGCTCACTGGGTGACTTTGGGCCAGTAGCACTCTCTCAACCTAACCTTCTGCGCAGGTTTGCTACAAGAATACACTGGAGGAGGAGACAACCGTGCACAGCACCCTAAGCTCTTGCAGAACTAAAAATGTGGTAGATGTGCTCCAAGTCCAATTCAGTAGAAATGTGGAGGGATCGAAAAGTCTTTTCTTGCAGAGACGGCAGCATGCAGAACTAAAAATGTGGTAGATGTGCTCCAAGTCAGTAGAAGTTTGAGGAGATCTAGAAACACTTTTCTTGCGGAGAAAGCAGGTTGCAGAACTAATGTGGTAGATGTGCTCCAAGTTCAATTCAGTAGAAATTCAGTGTGTGGGGGCGGGACTGGAAACACTTTTCTTGCAGAGACAGCAAGTTGCATTCCTTTAAAACATGTAGCCTGCGGGTTAAGAAGAAATTAGCAGCCAATTAGTTAAGTTGCTGGAATTGTTCCTAAATATTCCTTTAACTTGCAGTGTTCTCTTCCTCTTTCCACAAGCCGATTCGTGTATGAGTGAAGAGCTGGTTCATACGGCTTAAAAAACCAGAGTGAACAGAGTTCTAAAATAAGTTATCCAACATCTTCCAAAGTGATTCAGTTAACCCCAACCTGGCCAAGGATAGTAGTAGTGGCTAACTGCCATTAAAACAAATGAAACAAGTTGTCAATGCCAACTTCTGTTGCTTTCAGTGGGGCTTAGATGTGACTGAGAGCACCCTTCAAACACCTTCTTTGCGTGTTCTTATCAGAACAGGCTTTTAGCATCTGAAAAAGAAAAATATTAATCGTGGCACGTGCTTTCATTGACTAGAGTTCACTCTCAGATTTATTTTTATTGATTTAGTGATGGGATTTATATCCTGCCCATCCCGCCAAGGCAGTCTCAAAGTGAATCCTAAGCAGGGCTTTTTGTTTTTTGGAGCAGGGACTCCTTTGCATATTAGGCCACACACCCCTGATGCAGCCAATCCTCCATGAGCTCACAGGGCTCTTAGTACAGGGCCTACTGTAAGCTCCAGGAGGATTGGCTACATCAGGGGGTGTGGCCTAAGATGCAAAGGAGTTCCTGCTGCAAAAAAAGCCCGGATCCTAAGTAGGTAGACAAACAGGCAAGCATGCATACACACACACAGGCAAAGAGCACTGCAGTCCAATGGCCATGAAATGCAAGCAGTCCGTCTTCTGACGTTTCTTTGCAAAGCGGCAGATGTCTCCCAACCAGAAGTACAGAAAGCATTCACATCAGTGGCAATAAGCGACAGTGTAATTACCTAGCACATCTAAGAATAACTTAACTCCTCTAAATGTTAGAAGAAACCATTGTCTATTCCCTCCCCTTCCTATTCAGAGGCCTAATTAAGGTAATAACAGATTTTCAGATTAAACTGTAATCTAGCATTTCTGTGCTAAACCCTCCCTTTTGAAGATCTTTGTTTTGAAAACGGGGGCAAGGGGGGGCTTTCGGGTCAAGCAAAGGTGCAGATGGAACATAGGGCAGATCACCTCCCACCGTGTCCTTTCACAAATGGAAAATAATGTGTGGGCTTTTCTTCAAGAAAATATCGCCTCAGTGTGACTAGTGGGTGAATGTCTAATACGCTTCTACAGTGTCATTCAGTATTGGTGGTGGTGGAAGTGTTTAAGCTAAATGATGTTGGCTCTGCATGACATGAGTAAAGTACTCTGCACATTCCATAGAGCAGGAAGGTAGGAACTTTATTCTACGGAGTGTTAATACAGAGAGAAGGCCAGCTTGGAATGATAGGAGCAGTAAGATGAAATGCTGTTCCTCTCTTTTTTCAAATTGACCTGCACAGCAAGGGGAGGAGGGAGTATTTATCTTGCAAAAAACGTATAATTTTATTGAGCTGGCCGCTATGGTTTGTCTTCGGAACCATAAGAATATCAAATTTATCTTGAAGCCACCGTGAAGACATGATGAACCTACAAGGATGAACATTACAAGAGCTGGTGGTGGTTCAGATGCATTGCAGATGAATCAAGCATCTCGAAACTGTCAGGATTAGGAACGGCTTAAAATATTCTCTGCATTGCTGAGCCCTCTTCTCTTCTGCATCTAAGAAAAATTTGTACTTAGAATTATTTTGCATACCACAGACAGAATCACGATTGCTTCTAATCGTGTTGAAAACCTACTATGATTCTAAGAGAATCGGCACTCTTTCCACGTATCTGGTTTCGCTGGAGCCGCTAGCATAGTGAGTTGCTCCAGGGAGTCTCGAAGATGCATTGTAAGTAACCAATCTCTTCTGCAGTTTTGGATCCTTATCGGGGCCTGGAGGAGGTATGAGAAGCCCACAGATCTGTGGTCCTTGTTGCAGCCTTAGAGTACATCTTTGTAGCAACGCGCCAGATCTATTCCTTGCAGGTTAACCGAGGCCTGCATTGCATCATAAGAGGCCAGGCTTACCTGAGTGATGTCACAATGATTCCTGTCTTAGAATAAAGTGGCTTTCAGTTTGGTCCCATACTCTGCAAGCTATGCGATACCTCTGTTTCTTCTTCCTGGGCGCGATTACTGAGATGGCAGCTGTGATGTAGGGCGTGAAGCTTCTCCGTGGTACTGTTTGTTGGAATAACTTGAGTGCCTTCCAGTTCTGTTGCACAATTTGATGTGAAAAGTGAATCTGGGCAAGTGTCCTGCGTTAACTGATTTCTTCTCTTCTTATTCCTTGCACATCACAACCCACCCCCCACCCCCACCCTAGCAAAAGCACAAGCAGAAAATGAAAGGGGATACCGTGAATGTGCGCCGCAGTGTCCGAGTAAAAAGCAAAGTCCCCTGGATGCCCCCAGGCAAAACATCCATCAGAGATTCATCTTACAAGTGGGAGGTAGGACAGCAGCTGCTTCTTTTGGAGCCTGACAGTGGGCGCTTTCAGAAACCATTTCTTCCATCCCCTCCCCCAGAATGCGCCCAGAGAGAGCTTGGGAAATAGGCCCCCGGGCTTTTGTTGAATGCATTTCTCCTCTTGCATGGTGGAGAGGCAGGTCCTCCTGACAGATTACTGTCTAGAGGAAAAGGATTGGTAATAAAATCCTTCCCAGGTTTAAAAAAGGAAAAAAAAAAAAGATTAAAAAGCCCAAAGTAGAATGAAGAGACCTGAACAGCAGCATTAAAATGGGAGGGATTGAATTGACTTAGCTAAAGCGTAAGAAAATAACATCATTTTGATTTGGTGCCTGAGGAATAAAAAGAGTAGATGCTTCTGATGAGGATGTTCTGCAGCTGGGTGCCACCACTGAAAAGGCCCTGTCTGTGGTCATCCACAGCTGGGCCTTAAACAACGGTTTTAAGGACTGGACAGATTCATACAGGAGAAGGTGGTTCTTCGTACTCTTTCAGTTTTTTTCCTGCAGTTTCTTTGCAGTGGGTCTCTATGGAAAGATTGAGTGGGGAAATTCTGTTTGTATTTGAATCCATTGCTCTCCTTGTTGGGGGGGGGGAGGGTTTGCACCCCTCTGTCTTTTATGATGGGAGGCTGATCTCTTGTACAGTCCTTGGGAGGGGATAACATCTGAACAGGCAAGGCAGTTGAGAGTTGCATGAATACCAAAGTTATTTGTACAGCTTTGAAGAGAGGTGGATTTTTACTGGGGTTAACCATGGCTTTGTGACAGATGAAGGCAGATGTTATAATCCTGGGTTGCTCCTGCCGCCATCTTCACAGTGATTCAGGCTGAGATCTTAGCTGGGTCTTTGTGAGGGAGGCAGGGAAAGAGTGAAACCAGCATTGATGAAGGGAACCAGGATGGCAGCTGAATGCTCGTTTCACTGTCTAACTGTGTCTTCCCATCCCATTATGCTTGGACCAAGCTGTATTGGCTTTGCTCTTCTAGTGTTGTGTTCTGTGCAGTGCTTGGCCTTTGCAGCTTCTTCTCTATCGATTTGTAATATTCTCTGCATCTGGTGTCACCGCTCCCAACCATCGCTTAAGACAAATAAAACTATCAAAACACATCAATAGTAGACTAAATGTCAAATTCAGAAGTGGTGAAGCCAGTCGTACTTGATTGTAAAACAAAAAAAGGGGGGCTGGGAAAGATTAAAATACCGAGTTGGTTAATAAAAAAAAGGGAAAGGTAGTCCCCTGTGCAAGCACCAGTTGTTTCCAACTCTGGGGTGATGTTGCTTTTACAACATTTTCACGGCAGACTTTTTACAGGGTGGTTTGCCATTGCCTTCTGCAGTCATCTACACTCCCCACCCCCCCCCAGCAAACTGGGTACTCATTTGACCGACCTTAGAAGAATGGAAGGCTGAGTCAACCTCGAGCCGGCTACCTGAAAACCCAGCTTCTGCTGGGATCAAACTCAGGTTTTGAGCAGAGAGTTCAGACTGCAGTACTGCAGCTTTACCTCTCTGCGCCACGGGGCTCTTGAGTTGGTTAATACAGAGGGAGTTATCATTGGCAGGGAACATGAAAGAATGAACTTGAGCTTGCTTTTTGCTTAATGAAGTTCAGCAAGCCTGGTGAGGGGCCAGGGGGGGAGTTTGACAGCTGAGGTGCCACAACAAAGGAGGCCCTTTGACCCATCCTGTTTCTGAAAGCGGGGCTCCCCTTTTGCATAGTCTGCCATCCAAGGGACTGATTTTGCTTCTTGCTTGCTGAACTGCTAGAGAACTCAGGTGCTCCCACACCACTTCTCGGGCAGGCTCAACATAGTTTTAACCTATGCCATCAAAACAGCATCTGGATGCTGCACTGGAGTGGTGGCATTAAGAGATGAGAGTGGTGAACTAGGCTGTCCCCAGTTCCAGTGCTGCTTCTGCCATAAACCCACGTGATGGCTGTAGGCAAAAGGTTGCATCTTGAATTCAGCTCCTCTGTCTGCAGGATAGGAAAAATAATGTCAATTAACAGGTATGTTTGACTGGTGTGAATTGCCTTGGAGAGTCAAAAGTGTTTTTACGTAACTACGTAACCGGTGGACGTTTTGTGACTTTGGGGCAAAGTTATGGCTGATACACTTTATATAATGGGCATATAGGGTTTGTGGGTTGTGTGCGTGTGTGGTTTTTGTTTGTTTAGTTGGTCGGTTGATTTGCTCTTTAGGGTTTCTAATCATTTTGGGTTACCCTCCCTGTCCCCTATTTGACCAGGGACCAACACATCGCCTGGAAATCACTCCTCCAGCTTCGGATAAGTTACTGTCAGTGCTCCGCTTGAGTGACCTTTCGACAGAAGAGGAGGACACCTCTCACTGCAAGATGAACAAGTATGAGAAGAAGATAGACAGCTTGCTGAACGTGGTGGGCTCTTTAAAAAATGAGGTGAGGCGGTTGCTTTTGGACTAGCTGTGTCGTTCATCAAAGAGCCTGGGGCTGGGGAGAATATCCTCTTCTAGAAAGTGGGAGAAAGTAACCTCTGGTTCAAACGTTGTGTTGTAGAGCAGGAATGACAAAGAAGAACAGCCTCGCTGTCACAAAATTTAACAGGCGGCTGTCAAAACAATATTATCCCTATTAGTCACTGGCTGTTGATAACAGTACCACTGCTGTTAGCACTGGCTATTTAGCCAAGCGAAGTACGGCTTTGCTGCCTCTTTGCAGAGGCAAACACTTGTCTTTGCCTCCTGTAAGTGTAAAGGTGTGTCATTTATTCAAAGATGCTACGAGAACAATCCCAAGGGGGGTTACTTTACTCAGTAGAGCGTGCTCCCAGAAAAGTGTTCTTAGGATTGCATTCTATGGCATGTTACAACAATTATTTATTTTTATTTTATAAAATAATATATAAATAAATAAAATATATAAATAAATAAAACATCATCATCATCATCATTATTATTATTATTGTTATTATTATTATTATTGGATTTATATCCCACCCTCCCTGCCAAAGCAGGCTCTGGGCAGCTCACAGGCTGATGGCACTATAAAAACATACAACATTATAAAACAATAAAACTATAAAACGTTGAACAAAATAGGTGCTATTACATTTATTACATTTATATGAACATATTTGCTGCATTTATAGGAACATAAGAGAAGCCATGTTGGATCAGGCCAATGGGCCATCCAGTCCAACACTCTGTGTTGCCAAAAAAACCAGGTGCCATCAGGAGGTCCACCAGTGGGGCCAGGACACTAGAAGTCCTCCCACTGTGGCCCCTCCCAAGCACCAAGAATACAGAGCATCACTTGCCCCAGACAGAGAGTTCCAACTACACTGTGGCTAATAGCCACTGATGGACCACTGATGGATGAAAGGTAACTAGGTGGTATCCAGGATTATTTTGTTTTCACAGTTCACATCCTGTGGGCTAAGTGATGTCATATGCAGGTTGTTCCTTCAATTACTCCAGTTCCATATTCAGCAGTTGAATGCCAGGTGGAATAATGCAGTCTTACAGGCCCTGCATACACTTGGCTCATCATCTCAGCTCCACATAACGAGTTCCATGTTGGTGTCCAGCACGTTTACCTTTGCAGTAACATAATTCAAATTTCTTCTTGGATAGGACTTCCGGGCTATGTCGCCTTAAGCTCAGTGGGGGTCCCTGGAGCTTGTTTCTAGCGACCCCACTGAACCGGGTGGTTGGAGAGGTGCCGCAGTTGCAGCATTTCTAGGGAGACCCTGGAGGGGTTTCCTGATGGCATGGGGCTTTGCAGAGAGCCAGGGAAATAGCGGCGGCTGTTCCCTGTTCTTGTGTGCTCCAGTGCTTCGCTGTCATGGTTGCCATTACAGCAGAAAGAGGTGAACACCCGGCTGCTTGCTTTCTTCTTCTAACAAGCTTCTGACGCATCGCTTTTCTACCTTAAGCACTGCAATTCTACTTCGCAAGTAAGTTTGCTCTTCAATAACATCGGCTAATGGGTTATTTTACATAACAACGAATGGGACAGTTCAAAGGAAGGGAAAGAGGTGAATTCCCCTTTTCCGCGCAAGTGTGGCTTCAAAAAGACAAAGAACAACTTGAGCATTTGCAACAATCTGATTTAGACTGAATATAAATACTTAAATCGACCTGGTTTAAATTGAATAGGTGATAAGGAGACCATTACCCGGTTATAATTTGGTCTGAACAAAAGTGAGATATATTTTAGAGAGATTTGTATTTGTTGCTTGAGTGGAACTGAAATGACAACAATCAAAAAACACGGCTGGAGGAGATTTGGAAAGATAGACTAACTGGGTTTCTGAGTTACTTTTCAACTTTGATTACTAGACTGAGTTATTCTGTGGAGAAAAATGGCATTGCAAAGCGAAGTCTTTCATAAAAAAGATATAATTTCTCTAAAGCAGGACCTTGGTTCATTAACAGAGTTGATAAAAAAGCAAATGGGAGCTTTTATTCTGAAAGGCAGCGAAACCTTAAATCTACATGAGCAGAGTGTTAAAGAGATCTCGGTGAAGTCTGTGGAGCTGAGACGAATGGAGAAAGATCCGTTGGGGAAGGAGCCGAAGAAAATTAAAATGGACCCAGATTGCGCAGTTATTAAGAAGGACCGGAAATCAAGACCGACTAAAGCTTTTCTGAGAGGAACTTATGGCATGGGCGCCTTATAATTTTTACCGAGAGGGGCGAACGCACTAAGGAGAGAGGAGCCACATTTCAGTTAAAAAATCAAGACGTGGAAAACTTTTAAGAAGAAGGGATTTTAAATTATTTTTCTTTCTGTAGGTAATTGGCTAATATGGAACTCTTAACAAGAATTGACATGCGATTTCAAAAGGCCAAGTGAGATCCTCGGGACATAGATGCTTCTCTCTTGTCTGTTATTTTCTATATTCTTTTTTTTTAGAGCTATGTATTAAAGATCGAACTATAGAGATAATAGATGCTTTGTTTGTTTTTTTAGGTAAAAATAAATAAGTGTGGGAGTTGTGGCTGTTATGCTATATTACAGGGTGGCCAACAGTAGCTCTCCAGATGTTATTTTGCCTACAGCTCCCATCAGCCCCAGCCATTGGCCATGCTGGCTGGGGCTGATGGGAGTTGTAGGCAAAAAACATCTGGAGAGCTACCGTTGGCCACCCCTGCTATATTAGGTTTGTGCCTCTCAGAGCAATATGAATATAGGAGTTATAGTATCCAGAAGCTTTAAAAAGAATTTTACATAAATAAACAATTAACTTGGATCAGTTTTTAAGAAGGCAGACAATTATTTTGTAATCTGGTAGATCTGCTCTTAATATGTTTGACTGGATAAACTGTTTATATTGAGACAGATAAACTATTGTGTTTTTTGTTTGCCACTTTTTATCTCTCTGCTTTTTATGTTGTTTTAAATTTGCTTTCTTTCTCTCCGTTTGAAATAAGTACATTAGAAGGATAAAGAGATGATATTTTTTTTATGCTTTTCCAAATGATGACATCGCTAAAATAACAAGTCAGCTTGTACTTTTAATTGGTTAAGTTTAGCCAGTTAGTTTTGTGTTGTGACCTCTCTGACTTTTTATATCTATATGTGCTGAAGAAGAATAGTTTAGACTCATCTCTTAAGCAACAGATTAGTGAAAAGTGTATAATGGAAAATGAGGATGGTAGGATATAAGGGGAAAATTCAATACTTGCAGGTAGAAAGAATTGGATATTTTGTTTTGAGGTAGAAATGTAATTGATATATTTGCAGCTTTCTTTGTTTCTGGTTTCCCATTCTGTATTCCCCCCTCCCTCTTGTTGTTTCTGTATCTATGCATATTCTTTCTCTTTTTATAGCTAAAATCAATAAAAATTATAAAAAACAAAGTTCTTCTTGGATAAAGCATGCCCCATTGTGACTGGCTAGACTGAGGGTGTAAGTCTGGTGTCTCTTGGTTCTGTTCCAGCCCACAGCTTTTCTGGTAAACTCATTGGTTGTGCTATTCTCACAGGTTGAAAGCAAGTTTTGAGTAATTCCAAATCAGTGAATGGTGGTGCAGACTAAGAGATCTGTCGCAGCACACTTGGCCTTTTCTCTCTTCATCCCCAATCCTACACTTGCCCATTGTGAAAAGAAACAAAAATTAAAATAACATAAAGCTGAAATTAATAAGGTAAGGTAGAGATTGGGTGACTTAGACCATTCTTTAGAATATAATATATAGAAAGGGAAGAGCAAGTGGGAAAGATGTCTGTGATCGGCTGAAAATCTGTAGTACAACATTGGCTTTTCTTGACGTTCTTTTCGCTGAGAATTAGTAGTGACTCGTTTTTTGTACATGTTGAAACTCTTATCCTTACATACTTTTAAATGTGTGGAGTCTGCATATCCCAGCAAAATGAAGTGAGTCAAAGGACCTGAGCCATGGCTATTTCACCCAGTTGTGAACTGCATCTCTTAACGTAAGGGCAGTCATTCTATAGCAGAGCCAACAAAACTTGACACATGAGGGTTGTTCCACAGTCACTGTTTTTTGTTGCCATTTTGGAGAACTGTCGTACATATTGAAACGTTCATACAGCCAATTTTAAAGAAGTGTCTTTCTAGGAGTAGAGATGCTGCCCTGCAAATATTGTTCAAGGTCATATCCCTTTTTCTGTAAATCACTTATTAACTACCTTTTTAAAATCAATCCATGCATTAAATATATGCTAAGCATAAAATTACATTTAATGTGAGCTGTAAATGGTTGCTTCGTAGAAAAAGACGACGACCATAGATTTATACCTTGTCTGTCTCTCTGAATCAGAGTCTTAGAGCGGCTCACAATCTCCTTTATCTTCCTCCCCCACAGCAGACACCCTGTGAGGTGGGTGGGGCTGAGAGAGTTCTCCCAGAAGCTGCCCTTTCAAGGACAACTCTGTGAGAGCTATGGCTGACCCAAGGCCATTCCAGCAGCTGCAAGTGGAGGAGTGGGGGAATCAAACCCAGTTCTCCCAGATAAGAGTCTGCACACTTAACCACTACACCAGACTGACTCTCAGTTCTCCCATCCTCACAGCAGTTTTGGGACTGGCAGCTTGCAGATCTGGGGGAAAGATCGTCAAGAAAATCTCCACTGGCTTCTTCATTATAGAGATCTGCTGCTGAAACCATCATGGCGGTTTGTAGAATTGCCATATAAGGGAATGTGTGAAATGCGCTCTCACGTTCTTTTTGTATTCATACATTGTTTTCATAAGACTTGTCATTTCACTCATTTTTGTTACCAATATTCTCAGGGTTTTTCCCTATGCAAATAACCAGTATTTCTATCGAATTTCTTCTTGTTAGAATCTGGAATTTTCAAATCAAATTCATGCGCTGGCAGAAATTGGCAATGTGTATGTTCTGTGTCTCTGGTGATGCACAATGCTTGAAATGCTAATTTGCTGCACAAATTAAAAGTGTTCACAGGTCAAAATACCCAAGCGGGATGAGTCGCGATGCGTGGCCAAGCGTCTACTCGAAGAGCAGAAGGAAGAGCTGGACGAAGTCACTCAGGAACTGGTGGAGACGGAACATGAAAACACTATCCTCCGGCGCAATATTGAACGTATGAAAGAGGAGAAAGATCTTTCCGTGTAAGGAAGCTTTGAGACCTTTCCTTTCGCTTTAGAATTTTCTCTTTGGGGGGAAACCAATTTAAATTTTTTGCAGAAAACTGTACATTGTAATCAGAGGTGTGCCAAGATAGTTCTGGGCCATTGGGTGCTGGGAATTAGCCATTGGGCAAACTTTTCATTGAAAATCTAGGTTATAAAGATTTTAAATTAATAAATCTCTCACACCTATCTTTTTTGGGAACCACTTCTGTAATGGACTCAGATGGGTGGCTGTGTTGATCCTCAGCAACAGAACAAAGTGTGAGTCCGGTGGCACTTTTAAGACCAAGGAAGTTTAATTCTGGGTATAAGCTTTCATGTGCATGCACACTTCTTCAAATTCACTGAAACAAGCCTTCCTCCAAAGAAGGAGAGCCCACCACCTCCCTGGGAAGCCTGTTCCACTGAGGAACTGCTCTAACTGCTAGGAAATTCTTCCTGATGTTTAGCCAAAAACTCTTCAGCTTTAATTTCAATCCAGTGATTCTGGCCTGGCCTTCTGGGCAACAAAAAACAACTCTGCTCCATCCTCTATATCAGTGGCCCCCAACTTTTTTGGCACCAGGGACCGGCAGGGTGGGGGCACTGAATTCAGCCTCTCCCTCTCATGGTGCCGCCTCCTCCCTCCCTTTTCACAAGTTTAAGGCCTGGGAAGGGGCGGTGAAGCACTCCTCAGGCTCTTTAAAGGCCGACCCCCCCCCCACCGCCGATCAGCTGATTGGCAGGGAAAACCGTGGCAGCAGCAGCAGCGAGTGACCTGCTGAAAAAGCAGCGGCACCCTTGCCTCCTCCCCACTTCTTTCCTGGGCACGGGGAGGAGGCAAGGGCAGCACTGCTTTTTCAGCTGGTCGCTTGCTGCCGCTGCCGTGGTTTTCCCCGACGATCAGTGGGTCGGCCTTTAAAGAGCCCAAGAGGCTCTTCAGCACCCCTTCCTGGGTCTTAAACTTGTGAAAACAGTGCGGGGAGGCGGCAAGGGTGCACGGTCTGGTTGCTAACAGGCCACGGACCGGTACTGGACTGGGGGTTGGGGCCCCTGCTCTATATGACAGCACTTCAGATACTTGAAGATATCATATCACCTTTCAGTCCAGACTTTCCGCCCCGAGCAGGATAATTGTATTTTGCTGGTTTGTTTTTAAATTTCATTGAACGATGTGCAGTATCAACATATCGCGATCCCTTTTGTTTCTTAGGGCTTGGGTTTGTTTTGTTTTTACTAACGTTACTTAACTTGTATTGTATATAATTTTAAAAAACTAGTTTGTATACTATTAACCTGCAAACATTAAAGTCGAGCAAGTCACATGCAATTTCGTTTTAGGAGGCTATTGTTCTCTTAGATAGGGGTCAGAAGTAACAACTAATCTTTAGGTTTAGCCAAGGCCTTTGACCAACCCCCCCCCCCCCAGAAAAAATGATTCTCTGTTGTAATCTGATTAATACACTAAACGCCATTTTACACAACTTTTCATGAGAGTCCTTTTCCTTCCTCTTCTTATGGCTCTCCTTCCTTTTTGAGTATCATCTCCCCTCGGGTTGGCAGGCTCCAGGTGGGGCCTGGAGATCTCCCGCTTTTACATCTGATCTCCAGCTGACGGAGATCAGGTCCCCTGGAGAAAATGGCATCTTGGAAGGGTGAACTCTGTGGCATTGTACTATGCTGAGGGCTCTCCCCTCCACAAACCCCGCCCTCTCCCGGATCCACCCCCAAAGTTGCCAGATATTTTCCAGCACAGACCTGGCAACCCTATCCCAACTCCTTAGGAAGTTATCTTTTAAGAAATCACCATAACTTAACAAAAAAAGAAAAGAATAGCCGTTTACCCTGTTTAAATATGTGAAATGAGCATCAAGGGGGAACTGCAGCACCGAGGAAATGTAGGAAATTTAGGGGAGGGACGGTGGCTCAGTGGTAGAGCATCTGCTTGCCAAGCAGAAGGTCCCAGGTTCAATCCCCGGCACCTCCAACTAAAAAGGGTCCAGGCAAGTAGGTGTGAAAACCCTGGAGAGCCGCTGCCAGTCTGAGTAGGCAAGACAGACTTGGATGGACTGAGGGTCTGATTCAGTAGAAGGCAGCTTCATATGTTCATATATGTAAAAAGTTTCCATTCTCAGTCCATTTTCCACAGTGAGGCCTCGTTCCTGGAAAAGAAACTTCTGCTTCAGCAGGAGGAGGACTGCTGTTTCTAGGGCCTGCCTACCAACGTCTTCCTCCTTTTTAATTGGCTCTCTGGGAAATACAGTTTCTCTAAATATATCTAGAGCAGAAAGCAGCGTGGATCACCCCTCCAGACAATCTCCTGAGTGCCTGTTTGTTGAACCGCTGACTTTGAACCGGTTACCGCTTTCTGTTTTTGAGGATTCCATTAACGTTTATTCAGGGCTTTTTTTGTAGCAGGAGCTATTAGGCCACACACCCCTGATAAGGCCACACATTGGCTTATCAGGATTGGCTGCATCAGGGGTGCGTGGCCTAATATGCAAAGGAATTCCTGCTACAAAAAAGCCCTGCGTTTATTGAAGAAGCTCTCTCTGAGCCAGCTTTTTGGGTTGACGGCCTGCTCCTGTTCTATTAATGTTTGATAAGATTGAATTAATAAGATTAAAACTAGCAGCACAAAATGGACAAATGACGTGACAGTGTACATTAAGCCTGAAACACCCTGAAGTCTAATTTGGTAGCTGTAGTGTTCAGTGCGTACCTATTAAAAAAACCCGCCCAGCATCGCATTAAGACCCCAAACCAATGAAAAACGACTGAAAATAAGATATTGTTAGGTGGGTAACGAACCAAAATCACATGAAGCAAAGCAAAAACTGATCAAGTACTGGAAGAAACCTTAGTGCCTGAAAGTGAAAATACATGGCACCCAGTAGGTAGCTGAAGGGAGGGACGCCACACCACATCGGTTGGGAGCCACTACAGGAAAGGCACTGTCTCGCAGCCACCCACTTCTGACGGCAATGGACACGCAAAGAATGGCTTAAGTGGGTGGTGGAAAGTGTAATTCATTCACAGTCCACTCGTAGTGACCCCGTAGGGTTTTTTAAGCAAGAGACGTTCAGAGTTGGTTTCCATTGCCTGCCTCTGCATAGTGACCCCGGACTTCCCTGGTGGTCTTGGGTCCAAGCACTAAGCAGCGCCAAGCCTGCTGCGCTTTCATGAGATCCGGCTAACCTGGCCCACCCGGGTCAGGGCCTGAAACAATGTAGTGCTTTATATAAGTCAGTACTTTTTGCGTCGTGCCCAGAGGCTTATAGGTGGCCAGCTAGGCAGCGAAATGCTTTTAATACTAGAGTGGTGCATTGCTGGTAATTCATGCCTCTCAGTGTTTTGCACCCGTTGAAGCCGTTGGAAAAAGTCTTCAAAGCCAGTCCCCCGCAATGCACTGCAGTTATCCTACCTAGAAGCGATTGGAGTGTGGGTTACTGTGGCCAGGTCATAGCTAGGGTTGCCAATCCCCAGGTGGGGGCAGGAGATCCCCCGGTTTGGAGGCCCTCCCCCCACTTCAGGGTCGTCAGAAAGCGGGGCGAGGGGAGGGAAATGTCTGCTGGGAACTCTGTTATTCCCTATGGAGATTTATTCCCATAGAAAATAATGGAGAATTGATCTGCGGGAATCTGGGGCTCTGGGGGGGGGCTGTTTTTTTAGGTAGAGGCACCAAATTTTCAGTACAGCATCTAGTACCTCTCCCCAAAATACCCTCCAAATTTCAAAACGATTGGACCAGGGGATCCAATTCTATGAGCCCCAAAAGAAGGCGCTCCTATCCTTCATTATTTCTTATGGAAGGAAGGCATTGAAAAAGTGTGCTGTCCCTTTAAATGTGATGGCCAGAACTCCCTTGGAGTTCAATTATTGCTCGTCACACCCTTGTTCCTGGCTCCACCCCCAAAGTCCCCAGGTATTTCTTACATTGGACTTGGCAACCCTAGTTATAGCAAAGGGGAGCAAAAGGCACTGCGCACTGCAGCGTAGGCCTTAGCCAGTGTTCCCTCTAAGCAGAGTTAGCGTGAGCTAACTCACGGATTTTTAGCCTCCAGCTCACAGATTTTTTTGTCTTAGCTCAGAAAGGATGACCGCTGAGCACGCTCATTTATGCCGTAGCTCACCACTTTCATGCCAGTAGCTCGCAAAGTAGAATTTTTGCTCACAATACTCTGCAGCTTAGAGGGAACATTGGCCTCAACCTCCATTTTTTGGCTTGGATCTGACAACATTCCCCCCCCCCCCGCAAAGAAATCCTCTTCCCTTGCGAGAGGGTGCCGCTAGGTGCTCCTGCTGCCTCCTGATGGCCTTCTTGCTTTCCAGCCTGCAGAAGCGACATTTGCAGCACGAGAAAGAGTGTCTGATGACCAAGCTCGTGGAGGCAGAGATGGACGGAGCAGCGGCTGCGAAGCAGATCCAAGCCCTGAAGGATGCGATCAACAAGCTGAAAACTGTATGTGCCAGCAGCGACTGGAGCCTTTTGTCTCAGATTCAGGGGCTGGAGCCTCCCAAATGGCAGGCGGGAGATGTGGGGTGGGGACAGAGGCCAAGACTCCAGGGCATTTTCACTACCTGCCAAATCACGCACTTTCAGTCCACTTTACGTGCACTTTTGTAACTGATTGCAAGTGGATTTGGCCATTTTGCAAATTAAAATTAATTTGCAAAGTGCTTCCAACGTGGACTGGAAGTTCGTTATTTAGTGTGTGGAAGTGCCGTGGAGTATGTAAATCCTTTTCTCCTGTCTTCTCCCAGTAGGTTTGACAGGGGCCTGTTCCACAAATACAGCCAGGTGATGTGGAACTGAACCCACTACTAATGGGGGTGAAATGGGATGGTATCAGTACTTTTTGGGATGCTTTTTCATGGCAAAACTTGCTGCAAGGAAAAGATTAGCACATCTGCGAGAGAGGTTCTCCCTGTACCTTTTGTCTGTGCCTGGAAGAGTGGTGATTAAAAATGTAGGAGGAGCCCTGCGGGATCAGGCCAGGGATCCAGTTTGTTCCTCATGGTGGCCAACCAGGCCCCATCAGGAAGCCCACAAGTGGGAAATGAAGGCAGTGATACTTGAAGACAGGAGAGCCAGTTTGGTGTAGCTGTTCCGTGTGTGAGCTCTTTTCTGGGAGAACCGAGTTTGATTCCCCACTCCTCCCCTGCTGATGTGACCTTGAGTTTGTCTCAAGTTCTCGCAAAGCTGTTTTTCTCAATATCAGTCTCTGTCAGAGCTCTCTCAGCTCCACCTACCTCACAGGTCGTCTGTTGTTGGGAGGCAAAGGGAAAGGAGATTGTAAGCTGCTCTGAGGCTTTTAGGTAGTGAAGGGCAGGGTATAAACCCAATCTCCTCCCCTTCCTCCTCCTCTTCTTCCTTCCCAGCCTCAGGGGCTGTACTGCCCCTGAAGATGGAGGGTTCATTTAGCTCATGTAGCTGTTGGGTACTACTGGCTCTTTCCTCTGTGAATTGGTCACATTCTCTTTGAAAGCCCGGCGAGAGCCACTTTGCTGTTCAGCTTGTTTTCAGACAATAAGGGCATTTATGTAAGCTTTCCCGTATGTGTGTTTATTTAATTCATTTATACCTTCTCACCTTTCTTGCCAACAGGGCCCCAAAGTGGCTCGCATCGTTCTCCTCTTCCATTTTATCCTCACAACAACCTGTGTGGTAGGCTAGGTTGAGAGGATGTCATTGGCCCCAAGATTGCCCAGCGAGCTTCCATGTTTGGTGCAGTGGTTCAGTGCGCGGACTCTTATCTGAGAGAACCGGGTTTGATTCCCCACTCCTCCAGTTGCAGCTGCTGGAATGGCCTTGGGTCAGCCACGGCTCTTGTAGGAGTTATCCTTGAAAGGGCAGCTGCTGGGAGAGCTCTCTCAGCCCCACCTACCTCACAGGGTGTCTGTTGTGGGGGAGGGAGATAAAGGAGATTGTAAGCCGCTCTGAGACTCTGATTCAGAGAGAAGGGCGAGGTATAAATCTGCGGTCTTCTTAAGAACATAAGAACATAAGAGAGGCCATGTTGGATCAGGCCAATGGCCCATCTAGTCCAACACTCTGTATCACACAATGGCCAATATATATATACACACACACACACTGTGGCTAATAGCCACTGATGGACCTCTGCTCCATATTTTTATCCAATCCCCTCTTGAAGCTGGCTATGCTTATAGCCGCCACCACCTCCTGTGAGTGAATTCCACGTTAATCACCCTTTGGGTGAAGAAGTGCTTCCTTTTATCCCTTTTAACCTGACTGCTCAGCAATTTCATTGAATGCCCACGAGTTCTTGTATTGCGAGAAAGGAAGAAAAGAACTTCTTTCTCTACTTTCTCCATCCCATGCATAATATTGTAAACCTCTATCATGTCACCCTGCAGTCGAAAGTCAGTTTGGTGTAGTGGTGAAGTGCGCGGACACTTATCTGGGAGATCCGGGTTTGATTTCCCCACTCCTCCACTTGCACCTGCTGCAATGGCCTTGGGTCAGCCATAGCTATTGCAGAGCTGTCCTTGAAAGGGCAGCTTCTAGGATTCAGAGGGGAAGGCAGGATATATATCCAATACCTTCTTCTTCACTTACTTGGGAGTAACTCCCGCTGAACAAAGTGAGACTTACCGGTAGTTCAGAGTAGATGGGCCTAGAATTGTGCTACAATTCATTTACTACTTTATCAATAGCCGCTTTTTATATAGTTCTAACTGGTATTGCAGTATTTTAAAAATCTCTACCTGAGATAGAACAAAGCTAGAGTCCAGTAGCACCTTTAAGATATCTGAAGAAGTGTGCATGCACACCCTTGAATAAAACTTTGTCGGTCTTCAAGATGCTGCCGCTGGACTTGAACATTGTTCTACTACTTCAGACCAGTGTTCCCTCTAAGATGAGTTAGCGTGAGCCAGCTCACAGATTTTTAGCCTCCAGCACACACATTTTTGTCTTAGCTCAGGAAGGATGACCGCAGAGCACAATAAGTGATGCAGGAGCTCACAGCTTCAATGCCAGTCACTCACAAAGTAGAATTTTTGCTCCCAGGACTCTGCAGCTTAGAGGGAACATTGCTTCAGACCAACACAGTTACCCACTTGGATCTAGCTACCCGAGATGTTCCTAAATCGATGTGTTTGAGCTGGCTTCTTAGCTTCCTTCGTCCCAGGCAGGTCAGCATGCCTTGCAGCCCCCCGTTACAGGCAGAAATTGAACAGGTGAAGTCCCGCTGCCCCCCAGGACTGGCAACAGAAGTTGCATTTGTCAAATCCTTCTCGTTCAGTGCCACTTTTACAGACACGTGACCCCAGCCAGAAATTCATCACAGATGCACTGTTTTCCCTGGCTTCGGCACACCCCTATAGGGAAAGATGCATCTGTTGGCTTTCTGCCTTCCGTGCACCCAGAAGAGCTTGCAAAGGGGGCAGCCTTACAGCTAAGGCGTTGCCCGTCAATGAAAGACACTCGGAGGCGATCTCCCCGCAGCTACTGTCACCCGGAGCTTCACTGGCCAGGGGCAGTCTACCCCCGCCCTGCGGAACTTTCTTGGGGGCCAAACTGTTGAAAACCCCTGGGGTGGGGGGGGGCAAGGCTGGATTAACAAGCAGGCCAAGTAGACCTATGGGCCCCCCATGCCTTCAAAGACCCCGGGGCCAGCTTTCCCCGTTTGCAGCTCTTCCCAGCCTGCATAGGCGGCCAGCAACCGAGCTGCTCTTTGCCGGACTTGTCTGGTGTGGCTGCTGCCGGCTGGGTGGTCAAGTTTGCCTCTCTCTGCCTCTCCCCCAGGGCTGTAGCCAGGATTTTAAAAGTCAGGGGGCTTTTTAAAAAGTCAGGGGGCACCCTTTCTCATTCCCTGTGGGGCTTGCCACTTCTCCGAAGCTTTCTAGGGTGTGGGCAAAAGCTGGAGGCTCTGAAAGTGGCCAAGTCAAGGCAGCCAACCCTAAAACTTGGTGGAGTCAAGAAGGGACTGCGCCTCGCATGCAAGCAGAGGGGTTCCTTCCGTTTCCCCCAGCCCATTCCACATGACTTCCTCTGCCTCCCTCCTCCCTCCCTGCTGCTTCAGTGCACTGTGCCCTGCTCAGCTCGCCCTGCTTCAGCTGCCACTCATGCAAAAAAAATAAAAAGTAAGTAAAGGGGCCCAGCCTGGAAGTCAGGGCGCAGTGGCCCCACAGCCCCCCTGTGGCTACAGCCCTGCTCTCCCCCGCAGCTTTGTCAAAGGGGCTTTTGGGAAGGCGCCTGCAAGCTGCAGGGGGCGCTGCTACTGCGAGATTTCGACTGCCACAGGGTTCAATCCGGCACTGGGGCAGAGAGAGTGCCGGGCTCGGGGGCTCCCCGCCAGAGCCAGCAGCGCCGCCGCGTAGCACCTCCCTCAAGGCGCTCCTGTGCGTAAAAGCGCACAAGCGAGGCGCGCCGGGGCCTGCCAGCTCCTCCCTAAAGGCGCTCCTGTGCGTAAAAGCGCACAAGCGAGGCGCGCCGGGGCCTGCCAGCTCCTCCCTAAAGGCGCTCCTGTGCGTAAAAGCGCACAAGCGAGGCGCGCCGGGGCCTGCCAGCTGACTTCCTCCGGACGGCCTCGGGGGCGGACCCCAGGGGCCGGCGGGAGTGGCCGGGGAGGGGAGCTTCCGAGCGGGCCGCATCCGGTCTTGGCCCGGCCCCGCCGGGGGGAGGTGCTCCGCTGGAGAGGCTGCCGGAGGAGCGCCGCGAGCTGGAGTGTGCCGCGCCGAGCGACCCAGCAGCCGGGCGCCATGGGGGGGTGTTGAGGAGGAAGAGGCGGCGGCGCAGCGGGCAGCCAGCCGGCGGGACCGCGGAGAAGGCAGGAGCTGCAGCAAGCGCCGGCCCGCCGGGTCGCGTCTCTCGCCTCCCCGCGCCGTCGCTGCTGCCCGAGCCCATGAGCCTCAACGAGCACTCCATGCAGGCGCTGTCCTGGCGGAAGCTCTACCTCAGCCGGGCCAAGCTGAAAGCCTCCAGCCGCACCTCGGCGCTGCTCTCCGGCTTCGCCATGGTGAGCGCCCCCCTCATGGTGAGCGCCATGGTGAGCGCCATTGTGAGCGCCCCCCTTCTTCATGGCACAGATGGGAATTCGAACCTGGGTCTCCCAGATACTGGTCTGACACTTCTAACCATTATACCACACTAGCTCTCTTAGTTTAGGTTTGAATATCTAGAGATTTACCCGGTGATCAATGAATTCTGTGGGAGGGATGTATAAATATATAGAGAAAAAATAAGTTAAGAATGAACCGTCTTTTATTTATGTGTGTCCCAAGAACAGAAATGCAAGCTTTGCATGGGAAGGCTTAATGTGCCAGAGACTCAAGTAGTACAACTACTGCTTGTGTGTAGCTCAAATGAAAAAAGGGGAACACAGTTGTGAAAAGCCTAAGGAATAACTACAGAGAAACTGTGCTCAATATTGCTACAAAATCATGCAAATAATATTTATACAATATCTACAACACATTTCTCTGCCACATTTCAAGGACATTGTTTATAACTGAACCTTTTGGACTTTCAATACTTGTTATTGGTATGTTATGTGTTGTAGATATTGTATAAATATTATTTGCCTGATTTTGTAGCAATATTGAACACCGTTTCTCTGTAGTTATTCCTTAAGCTTGTGTGTAGCTGGTAGAGTTTCGTTCTACAGACTTCTGCTGGGAGCAGCATGGCCGATCAGCAGATCTAACTGTCCCGGGTTGTTTTTTTTTCATATTTGCCTCCCTCTCCAGGAGAAGCACATGACTGTTTCGGACATCAACACGCTTACCAGGCAGAAAGAGCTGCTGCTGCAGAAGCTGAACACTTTTGAGGAAACGAACCGGACACTCCGAGACCTGCTGAGAGAGCAGCACAATCGGGAGGTAAGTGACCAGGGATCTGTCTTCGTAGCGAGAACTGGCCCCTGTGGAAAAGTCAGTCAGTCAATCGAACAAACCTTTAATGGCATAATAATTCAATAAGCAAGAAAAGTCAACATGCAACTCAGCCTTCTGCTGTTTGGAGCTAGAGTCCTGCTGTTTGTAATTTTGGACCAGAAGAACTGAGTGGCACAAAAATCTCTGCTAGAGATCCTGCACTGCAAACACTTGTGTCAAGCAAACCATTAAGCATAAATGTTCCTGTAGGTCGGGGGTGGCCAAACTGTGGCTCAGGAGCCACATGTGGCTCTTTCACACATATTGTGTGGCTCTTGAAGCTCACACTGCCCCATCGGCCAGCTCGGAGAAAGCATTTCTCTCTTTAAACCACATCTCCAAACCAAGCCAGCCAGTGGCTTGGGGGAATGCATTTAAAGTTAAAGTTACTTTCTTTCCACCTCTCCCTCCTTCCATCTGCCTTCCTTCTGTCTCTCAAACCTCTGACGTTCATGTCTTGCGGCTCTCAAACATCTGACATTTGTTCTGTGTGGCTCTTATGTTAAGCAAGTTTGACCCTCCCTGCTATAAATAAACTCTGCAGCTGTTCTCAGTCTTCTGTTTGCAGAAGACTTCCTGTGGGAGGAGTCTGGTTGCCTGCATTTGGATTTGGTTCCGTTTTGCTGGCGTGGGGCACTGTTAGCGCGAAGGGTGAAACCACTTTTTTATTTGTGGAATGGTTTGCCTTTGGAAATCTAAATTCCTTGTCCTCTGTGTTATAGTCCTGCAGGGCTGTTTGATACTCTGCCCTGACAAACCTTAAAACACAGACTCTCTGATCAAATAATGGTTCAGATTGCTTAGTAAGGCTTGGTTTGCATCAGTTTTCTTCAGATTGGCTGTTTTTGGGGTTTTTTTGCAAATCTGCAAACAATAAGATGCACGGAACCATGGAAGCAGTGTTTTGGATGTGGAACGCTGCTTTGACTGAACACACTGTGTAGTTAAATGAGGATCGCAGAGGGGTGTGGTTAGATGGGATGCAGCTGAAAAAGTGATTACGATGAGTGGCTAGGCAGAAAACAGTGATCATCCCTGCTTGCATTTCTGGCAAAACATGGGCTGCAGAACAGTGAAAGAGAAATGTCATCTTAAAAAAAAAAATGAATAGCAACATTTTCAGGAGTCCAAATTTCAGGGTTGCTGCTTTCTGGAAAGTCAGGGAAATGGAAATTGGTCAAAGAAAGTCAGGGAAGTCGGTCTGAAGTCAGGGAAATTATGATTAAAATATATTCAAGCAGTGGATTTTTGACCTGCTGCTGCAAGCGCATGATCCTTTCTATTCGTTTTTCAACTTGTGGTTATATTTGAATGAAGAGAGCCCTGTGGCGCAGAGTGGTAAAATTGCAGTACCGCAGTCAAAGCTTTCTGCTCACACCTGAGTTCGATCCCGGCAGAAGCTAGGTTCAGTTAGCCGGCTCCAGGTTGACTGAGCCTTCCATCCTTCCAAGGTCGGTCAAATGAATACCCAGCTTGCTGGGGGGAAGGTGTAGATGACTAGGAACGGCAATGGCAAACCACCCCGTAAAAAGTCTGCTGTGAAAACATCATGATGAGACGTCACCCCAGAGTCGGAAACGACCTTTACCTTTTTATATTTGAATGGTGGCCAGGGAAATTGACAAATGGTCAGGGAAATGAAAAATAAAATTTTAGAGGCAACTCTGAATTTGGCACTGTGTTCTGTGCACTAAATTGCTAAAGGAAAGCTGCTGTGGTCATTTGGGCCTCGCTAGACATGGCGAAGTGTTACTGTGCATGATCCTGGGCTTGTTAGTCATCATGGGGATGGGGGAGGAGAAATGTGGGGCATCAAAGCCCTTTTCCTCCAGTCCTAGAAAACTTACATAACCGCCCTGTGGCCCCTGAGGTTTCTGGAGCTGTTTACTGGTGCATTTTGAAACCACTCTTCCTAGCTGCAAGGGCAAGGGAGATGCATGTTTTGGTTTATCTTATGAGCTAGCCAAATTGTGCAGTTTGTGCATGGCATCCGAAAACAGCCATAGCTTGCAAGCCAATGAAATGGCTACTCATCAATCCAGGCATGACACTAGACCAGGGATCCCTAACCTGGTGCCCATGGGCACCATGGCATCTGCTGACGCCTTTCTTGGTGCCCGCATGTGTTTTAGAAAGTGGGTGTGGCCAGGCAGGGCTTTCCCCCAGCAAGGCTTCTGATTGGATATTGGGCATTTGATTGACTGTCCAGATTTTTTTAAAAAAATGTTGCTTCAGCACCAGCTGCTCTCGCAGCACAAGGATCTTGACTGTGAGACTGAAGGTAAGCTCAAGAAGCCATTTTGTGGCTGGCTCCGCCTCTTATGGCAGCCATTTTGTGACAATTTTTTAAGGCTGTGCAAGGCGCCTGCTGGTTCAGAAAGGTGTGGACCCTTGCACTAGACCAGGAGTGGCCAAACTGTGACTCATTTCACACATATTTGGCTCTTGAAGTCCCTACTGCCCCATTGGCTGACTTGGAAAAGGCATTTCTCTCTTTAAATCACTTCGCCAAGCCAGCTGGTGGCTTGGAGAATGCGTTTAAAGTTAAAGTTGCTTTCTTTCCAGCTCTCCCTCACCCATCTATTTGCCTGCCTTCCCTCCCTCCCTTCCTCTCTTGTGGCTCTCAAACATCTGTCATTCATGTCTTGCAGCTCTCAAACATCTGACATGTATTCTATGTGGCTATAGTTAGAACCCATGGTTCTAGAGATTCCTGCAAGCAATAAGTTGTGGCCAAAGAAATGCAGCTTTATTCAGCTTTAACAAATGGAAATATCCCTTACCCACCCAGTGAGCTTTATAAGGAGAAAGAAAAGTCTACTTCACAAGGCTAGCAGTCTGTCCAGGAAACCAGGCTCGAGTGCAGGGTTTCTCTGCAGCTTGCACACAGCTTAGAAGTTTGTCCTCCCTTGCTGAGGCCTCTTCTCTCTCACGCTGTCTTCTGTGCTTGAAGCTGTTCTCCCTCTGCCGTCCGAAGCCGCTGTCTTCCAAAGCTGCCCTTGAAGCCATCGCTGAAGCCGCCACCCTCTCTCCAAAGTTGCCTGCTTCTTATCTACACAGCTCTCCCATCCCAGGTGTTCTTCCTTTACAATGCTGTATAGGATTTAACCCCCTGCTGTCCTGGGACTGCCATTCACATGGAGAAGGGCTGTATGGCTCACTTATCTCCTCATGTAATTTCCACTACAGTTAAGCTTTAGAAACAGGTTTTGCCATGACACCCGACTCGAGGGTATGCATGCTGCTTGTACTTTGGTACAAGGCTCCCTGGAAAAGACAGTCGTGCTAGGAAAAGTTGAAGGCGGCAGGAAAAGGGGAAGACCAAACATGAGAGAGTTTGACTCAGTGAAGGAAGCCCTGAGGGCCCTCAGTTTGCAAGACTCAAGCAAGGCTGTTAACGACTGAACATTTTGGATGACATTAATTCGTAGAGTTGCCGTAAGGTGGAAGTGACTTGGCAGTGCTTAACACACACACACGCACACACACACATTCAAATGCTGCTTGTTAGTTAGGTGGCCTCCCAGCGCCCAGTATTTGGGTTTGCTATAAGCTATGCTTTTCTCTTCGGGTAGAAAGGACAATGAGCTAATGCTTGAGCAGGGGAAGCCTGTGGCTTGTCACAGCAGAGCCTGCTGGAAGGGGCGGGACCTCAGAATCCCTTGTGAATTTTTTCTCCTCCTGCAGAAAGATGCTCAGAAGTTGGCGGAACAGCAGGCGGTGCTGATGAAGAGACTGACCGATTCTGACGCAGAGAAAGCGGTAAAGAGAAAACAGAATGTGTTTTCACATCCTCGCAAGACCAGGCTTTCTTTTTGGCCTTGAAATGGGAATGGCAGGTTGAGTGACAGCTGATGTCCAGAGCATTGCTTTTTTTTTTTGCGGAGGGGGGCGGGATATATGTATTTTTATTTAAAAAACAAAGTGATAACATTAAAGGGATACAGAAGGGGGGAAGGGGTTATATAAGGATTATGAAACAATTATATTTATGCAGGATATACATACAATCCCTGGAGCTTTCGAGCTTTGCACGAGAGAGCAAGCCCATTTTACATGTGTAGGGAGAAACTCTCAGAGCATTTCTGTGCCTAGCAAATGCAGCACAAGCTCTTAAAGGACTTCTTGAAAACGATTTCAGACTGAGAAACCCCCTAAGAGAGAGAGAAAGTAGCCTGGGCCTCCATCATGGAGTTCCCGCGATGGTTTCAGAATGACCTAGTTGTAGCAATTCCACAGTCGGGAGGTTGAGTTCTTGTCCAGCTGCTTTTTCCACCTCTGCAGTCTTGGCAGAAACATCTTGGCCCCAGTGTAGTGGTTTGTAGAGTCCAGTCCTTATATGGGCATGTTAGGGCCAAATTGTGAGATTGAGCCATCTGTGGATCTCCTGCACATTTTCACAATCTTAACTGCTGTAGGGGGGACCCTTGGTTCCACATCGAACTGCGGGGAGAGAAGCGGTGGGTGCTCTTTTCCGCACAGGAAAACATACAGGAGATTATATTGGTTGTCTGTGTGTAGCAGCTCCGCCTGGAAAGAAGGCAACTGACGCTGTGTAAATAGCGCAGGAAACAGGTTAAGCATCCCGCCTTCTTGTGGCCCTAATCCCAGTCACCCTCCTCTGGGCTGCTACTGTATTTGCAGCTCAAATGGCAAGAGACCCATTCATCAGTCTCCCAGCTTCATGTGTCATTTGCTCCTTAGAATCTGGCTCCTTTCTGCTCCCTTTGCTTCTCCTGGAAGCTACAGCGACGATTCTCTTTGGTGTGTGCCCTCTCTCTTTCTTTTTGTCTTGCAGCAATTGTTAAAGAAGCTGCAGGAAAAAGAAAAGGAAGTGGAGGATCTCTTGGTCCAGATACAAACAGAAAAGGTAATATTGTCTCAGACCGCTGTACATTTTGAGTAGAAGTGCTGCTGGGGGGCTTCTTGCCTTCAGGGTGAAGCATGGCATTGACTGTGTGGCTAAGAGAGAGAGGCCTGCCACGCCATGCCTTTCTGAATTTCCCTTGTTTTAGGACCAAGCAAAGACAGCAGCTGAACTCTCCAAATCTATGGAAGCTGTGAGGGGCCATTTGCAGGCTCAGCTGCGCAACAAAGAAGCTGAGAACAACCGCCTGAATATCCAAATCAAGGTATGGCAACTTGAGTGGCAGAGTCTTTAAAAGAGGCTAACATCCTGGATGATACATTCTGGGCTGTGTGAAAGTTACCAATCCCAGAGCTTTGGCTGGGCTTCTTATAAATATCCACTTCCAGCATGAGGTGGCAGATAGAATGGAACCTTGGATGACCCAGGTTCGAATCCTCACTTCTTCCACGGAAACTTACTGGGTGACCTTGGGCATGTCACAGACTCTCCGCCCGGCTTATCTCACAGGGTTGTTCTGAGCTGCTCTGAGTCTTAACCGTGGGAAGAAAAGCAGGATATAAATAAATACCTGCAAAAGACGTAGAGCAAGTGGGCTGCCGTGTTGCAGGCAGGCCTGTTGCTTGTAAAACTGGCCTAAAGCTTTGTGGGACACTTGATGGCATTTGTTCGGTTTTCTGGACTGTGATCTAGAATCATAGAGTTGGAAGGGCTCTCCAGGGTCATCTAGTCCAACTCCCTGCCCTATGCAGGAAATTCACAAATACTTCACACGCAACCCCCCTAGACACACGCTGTTTCAATGACCTTCTGGTGGGCTGGCTGCTTACCTGTTTGGTTGTGTCACTCCACAAAAGCAGAAGGTTGCCAGTCCTCACTGTGTCATGGGAGGAGAGCTCAGGTGTGGGGACGAGTTCAGTAGTGGTGCACCTTTGGGGACGAGTTCAGTAGTGGTGCACCTTTGTATGTAGAAGGTTCTAGGGTCAGTCCTGAGCATCTTCAGTTAAGGGGCCTCAAGTGGCAGGAGTTAGGAAAAACCAGGGGTTTTCTTTGAGCAGGAATGCACAGGCACACCATTCCAGCTGGTTTGGCATCAGGGGGTGTGGCCTAATATGCAAATGAGTTCTTGCTGGGCCTTTTCTACAAAAACCATCCTGGGAAAAATGTTTCTCTGTGTGAGACCCTAGGGCAGGGGTGTCAAACATGCAGCCCAAGGGCCAAAGGCCCCCAGAGGGCTCCTATCTGACCCATGAGCAACTTACTATCAACTGCTTCCTTCTCCCTCTCTCTTGCTTCCTTCTGCATCACAGCTTGCTTTGCCAGGCTTGCTCAATTGCACAGGAGCTACAGAACAAAGCCTCCGTTTTCTCCATTGGCTGACCAGCATATGAAGCAGCTTATGTACAAAACCTCACAATGCCCAGCCATTTCATGTTTTCCCCTGGGTCTTAGGCTCCTAGCATTGAATATGAGATTTCTGTAATGAATGTCAATAAATCAAAAGTAGTTTTGCAACTAATAAGATGCACACCTAAACAACACCTGAACAGCCTACTGATCTTTTAAACACGTTTTATGTTTTTTTTAAAAATATTTAATTGCATTTTTTCTGTGTGCTTTATAAAGTTTCTGTCTCTGCTACCTGGCATTACATTTTATGACACACATGACCTGGCCCAATGAGGTCTCATTTATGTCAGATCCAACCCGCAGAACAAAAGAGTTCAACACCCTTGCCCTAGGGAATTGCTGCTAGGAATGCACTAAGTAGTATTGGCCAATGCTCTGATTTGATGTCAAGCAAGCTTATATGTTTATGCCATGTTTAGTGACAGAGTGCAAAATTCCTTAGAAGGAAAAAACCTCAAGCGGGGAGAGGAATCACCTGACCAGGGCTTCTTCCTGCCCTCTACAGGTACTTCTTCTTTTAAAAAAGGAGGAATCTCAGATAAAGGTGTTAGACAGCCCTCTCTGTGCCCAAGCCTTCCTCAGAGCAGACAATACTCAGTAGAGAGTGCCTGGCCTGACTTGGAGTCCTACATATGTTCCATCAAATTGGGTTTTCTCCCTCCCCAGTTGCTGGAAAGGCTGCGATACGGCGGGTACCTATCTCCGCTGCTGGTGGGCCTGTCCCCAGGTCCTCCCATTCTGATCTTCCACACAACAATTTGTAGTTAAAACTCTCAACATCCACATTCCTTTCAGGCCAGAACTCTTCCTCTTAAATCTGTGGTCTCTTCATCCCAGTAAACTTTCTAATGTACATCTCTTGGAATACTTCCGTGCAGCGGCCAGGCTTCCTATCGCTTCCTCCTGGAAAATATCCAAACCCTGAACCATAACAAGCTGGCTTCTTATACTCCAGGAAATATGTATACTAGACAAACTCTCTGACTCTTCTCTACAACTTTGACTCTGCCAATTCCAGCTCTCGTTTCGAAACTATCTGGTTTCCTTTCCTTGAAAGCTTGGCACTACGCAAAGAACTATGCTGCTTTTCTCATTGCAGTAAGCATAATTTATCGATGGTTAGTGAATGGGGTTTTTTTACACATTGCTAGAACAAGTCATTTAAGCCAGAGGTATCAAACTCATTTGTTATGAGGGCCGGAACTGACATAAATGTGACCTTGTCGGCCCTGGCCATGTCAAGCTGGGTCATGGGTGTTCCTATTTTAGATTAGGTCGCAGAGATGTCAACTTTACAAAGGACACCAATACAAAGATTTTTTTTTACAAAAAAACTTAAAACCTATTTTAAGTTTAGCACTCGGTCTTCAAGGTGCTTTCTTTGTATTTTTGTCATGGGATCCAGGGAAATGGGTAAAGAAAGGAAGCTCTGGCTCTTTCCTTCTTTCCCCAGGGGACCAGGACAGAGAGGAGTCTCAGCCTATAGAAGGCTTGGCTCAGTAGCTCTGTTGTGTGATTCAGAGAGCCTGGCAAAGCAAATTCTGCCTCCCTACCTTTCTCCCCAAGGGAGGAGCCTCCGCTAATGGAGAAAATAGAGGTTTTGCTCTGTAGCTCCTGTGTGATTGAGCAAGCTTGGCAAACAATCTGTGATGCAGAAGGAAGCAGAGAGAGGGAGAAGGAAGCAGATGACAGCCAGTTGCTCGGGGGCCTGATAGGAGCCCTCCGGGAGCCTGATTAGGCCCCTGGGCCGCATGTTTGATACCTCTGATTTAAGTTGTTCTTTAACTAGAATGTATATGGTTTTCTTTTGCTACAGCCAGCTCAACGTGTTTAATTGTAATTTCTACTAAAGTATTGTACCTTTGAACTCTCGATAAAAGTTTAAAATGGAAAAAAAAATTGGGTTTTCTGAAACAGGCATTGTTTCATGGGCTGCTAACAAAGTGGGTGGCCAAGCTAGCCTGATCTTGTCAGATCCCGGAAGCCCAGTAGGGTCGGCCCTGGTTGGTAGTTGGATGGGAGACCCAACAAGGAAGTCCAGGGATGCTACACAGAGGCAGGCAACGGCAGACCACCTCCATTCTTCTCTTTGCCTTGAAACCTTACAGGGTCACCATAAGTTGGCTGCGACTTGATGGTACTTCATGCGCACACGTGCAAAGTGTGCGTGGGGGTGGGGGGAAGCATTAACCAGTTTAAGCTCAGGCCCTTTGAGCTTCCTGAACACTGCCTGTCCTCTTCCAGAACCTAGAGCGTGCTGGGACTCAACACAAGGCAGAGGTGGAGCATATCATGGAACAGCTGAAGGAGCAGAGAGACAAAGGGGAGCGCGAGAAAGAGGCGCTGAAGAAAGCCATCCGTGCTCAGAAAGACCGAGCGGAGAGGAGTGAAGAATACGCGGAACAGCTGAATGCCCAGCTGGCAGAAAAGGTGATTTTTGCTCCATCGCCTCTTAGAGCTGGGCTCTCCAACTCGTTGCCTGTGGGCCCCACGGTGCCTGCAGACACCTTTCTCGATGTCTGCCAAGTATTTTTAGAAAGTAGGTGGGGCCAGGGGACTTCCGTCCAGCAAAGCATTTGATTGGCCACTGGAGATTTGTTTGGCTGTGCAGATTTTTAAAAAAACATTGCTTTGGCAGCAGTTGCAAGTGCCACCATGAGCAATGTTCCCTCTAAGCTGTGGAGTCTTGTGAGCAAAAATTCTACTTCGTGAGCTACTGGCATTCAAGTTGTGAGCTACTTCATCCATTAGTTCGCTCCTGAGCTAAGTCCCTCCTGAGCTAAGACAAAGATGTGTGAGCCGGAATCTGAAAAACGGTGAGCTAACTCACACTGACTCAGACTAACTCAGCTCAGAGGGAACACTTGCCACGAGACAAAAGTTCTTCACTGTGCGACTGAAGGCGTGCTGCGACAGCCATTTTGTGGCTGGGTCCTTTGCCTGCAGCAGCCATTTTGTGGCCACGCTGAGTCAGAATTTGAAAAGCGCCTGCAGTTTCAACGAGGGTGGGGATTTCTGCCTCAGAAAGTTGTGGCACAGTCAAGGAATGTGCTCGCCAAGATCTGCTGTGCATTCTCTCTAGATAGATCACCTGGGGCTATTGCGTTTTTGTGGTGTTTGTGTATTCCCTTGTTGTGGCATTTGTGTCAGTGCAGTGCTGGCTACGGAAGACTCTCACTCATTTGTAATATAAGATGGTCCTTCTCTACCCTTCTCTATCATGAGGAAAAGAGGGCGTGCCAGCTCCCTTGGTCTTCTTTACCACTGTGGTGAAAGACGTTGGAGTTAGCTGTTTGTTTCTAATGCAAGCAGCGCAGTTGTTTTAAGGAGAAATGCTAATATCAAGTATCCTACCCTTGCTAGAGAGGAGCGAGACAAATGGCTGCCTCCATCAGCCTTACATTCACATCCCAACAACTGTGAAGATTCCTCAGTTCCATTATTAGGCTGAAAGCATCCTCTTAGGGGAGGGACGGAGGCTCAGTGGTAGAGCATCTGCTTGGTAAGCAGCAGGTCCCAGGTTCAATCCCCGGCATCTCCCAACCAAACAGGGTCCAGGCAAATAGGTGTGAAAAACGTCAGCTTGAGACCCATGGGAGCCGCTGCCAGTCTGAGTAGACAATACTGACTTGGATGGACCAAAGAGGGTCTGGTTCAGTATAAGGCAGCTTCCTATTTTCATATGTTCTCTGCTTGTTCTCATTCAGAAGCTGAATATTGTCTACTCAGACTGGCAGCGGCTGAAAGAGAACATGACACACCCACCCACCCACCTAGTGCCTGCATGAAAGGATAAAACTCTCCATTCAGGGATCAGCTTTGGGCACCAGTTCTTTGGCTAGAGCTGTAGAACAGGGGACACCTGCCCTGTTGCGCCTGTGGGCCCTTTAGGAGTCCTAACACCACGTGATGGGCACAGCTGCAAAAGGGCTATTGCAGGAATGTTCTATTGAGAGCCGGTTTGGTGTAGTGGTTAAGTGTGCGGACTCTTATCTGGGAGAACTGGGTTTGATTCCCCACTCCTCCACTTGCACCTGCTAGCATGGCCTTGGGTCAGCCATAGCTCTGGCAGAGGTTGTCCTTGAAAGGGCAGCTGCTGTGAGAGCCCTCTCCAGCCCCACCCACCTCACCGGGTGTCTGTTGTGGGGGAGGAAGGTAAAGGAGATTGTGAGCCGCTCTGAGACTCTTCGGAGTGGAGGGTGGGATATAAATCCAATATCTTCTTCTTCTTGAGTTTTTCCCCCTATCGTTAAATCTCATTGTTAGTTGCTATGCCATTTTGCTGTTAATGATTGATTGAAGCAGAGACAGGCACAAAATGGCTGCTGCAATTTTCCTTCATTATAACAGAAAAAACGTCAGGGTGAAACTATACTATCAAAACATATCTATGTAATAGGGGAAACCCTTTTGGCCTCTACTTCTGAGTAGACTCTGCTCCTAAATACTCTAAGGTGAACAATAAAAATGTGCACAAAAGGCACTTTAATATTCCAAAGCTTCTACCTTAAACAGACTGCAATATGAAACACAAGAGTATAATCAGGCACTTAAACATAACTTATATTCCCAAACAGTCTGCACTAAAATGAAAGTCCTGATAGATGCAAAAGAGAGAGGTGGGTTTCAATTACCAGATTTGAAACTGTATCATGAAGCAATTTGTTTAGTATGGTTGAAAGAATGGATAACGTTATTAAATAAAACATATCTATGTAATAGGGGAAACCCTTTTGGCCTCTACTTCTGAGTAGACTCTGCTCCTAAATACTCTAAGGTGAACAATAAAAATGTGCACAAAAGGCACTTTAATATTCCAAAGCTTCTACCTTAAACAGACTGCAATATGAAACACAAGAGTATAATCAGGCACTTAAACATAACTTATATTCCCAAACAGTCTGCACTAAAATGAATTCAAACAGTCTGCAGAAAAATAAATCAAAGTGCACACAGGCACTTTTAGAAGGTTAAGAGTCTGCTATTGAGTCATAAACCAAAATCATGAGAAAACAGTCTGTAATGAATTCTTTCATCCAGATTGCACACAGATACTTAAAGAAACAAATTATCCCACTTCACAGTCTTGCACGTTCAGTCCACTATTGTTTCGGTGAGGTGTAGGATAAAGAATAAATTCATCCACATAAAGCCAGCCCACGTTAGCTGGTGTCAGACGTTTAATTGCCTTTTTCAAGACCGATGGCTTTTAAGTGGAACCCAAAACTCCTGTCTCTTCCTCACAGGGCTCAAGCTCATTCTTTGTAAAGACGGAGAGTGTGTTTCATATTGCAGTCTGTTTAAGGTAGAAGCTTTGGAATATTAAAATGCCTTTTGTGCACATTTATATTGTTCACCTTAGAGTATTTAGGAGCAAAGTCTACTCAGAAATAGAGGCCAAAAGGGTTTTCCCTATTGCATGCGTATATTTTGATAGTATAGTTTCACCCTGATGTTTTTCTGTTATGGTCTTGCTTAAACTCAGGGAGCCCCCCTTTTTCTCTCCATAGCAATTTACCCTCAGGCACACAGTGGAGATCGTTGCGCTGCAGTGGCTTCTGCTGCCGAAGGAACGTTTTTAATAATCTGCACAGCCAACCAAATCTCCCATGGTTGTTTAGAAGCCTTGCTGGGCAAAAGCCCAGTCTGGCCCTACTCACTTTTTAAAAAAACTTGTTGGGCACCAGGAAAGGGGTTGGCAGGCTCTATGGTGCTCACCGGCACCATAAGAACGTAAGAGAAGCCATGTTGGATCAGGCCAGTGGCCCATGCGATCCAACACTCTGTGTCACACAGTGGCCAAAAAAACAAGGCGCCGTCCAGAGGTCCACCAGTGGGGCCAGGACACCAGAAGCCCTCTCACTGTGGCCCCCTCAAGCACCAAGAATACAGAGCATCACTTGCCCCAGACAGAGAGTTCCAACAATACGCTGTGGCTAATAGCCACTGAGGGACCTCTGCTCCATAGGTTTATCCAATCCCCTCTTGAACCACATTGGGGACTCCTGTTCTGGAACATTCCCATGCTGCTTGTGCAGCCTGCACGTAGGGGCAGCGTAGGTGATCATTCAAAGAACGTTTGTTACCCGTGAACTGCCTGGTTTTTATCTGCCGCACTAAGGCATTGATGCTTCTGCGTCACATGGACCTCTGAGCTGCACTGCACTTGTACTTTCAGTCACATGTCTTCCCTGGCTTGTTTGGCAGGACAACTATGTGACCGAGGCGCTGTCTACCCTGGAATCTTGGAGAGGCCGCTACAACCAGGTTGTCAAAGAGAAAAGCGATCTGGAGCTTGAGATTGTCATGTTGAACAGGTGAGGGATGCGCTGTGGTCTTGGACCATCCCAAGAGGAATCAGCTCCTGGATTAGCTTAGGCTGGGTCCAGACCGGCAGCTTAGGGCGAACAGGAGGCATCCCAAATCGGGCCAGCTCAAAATGGAGCGGTGGAGGCCTGTCCACATGCTCCCTCGTAAAGCTCCCATATCCCGAGTGGAACATGCTTTGGCGCGGTCAGACGGTTTTCACACACCATCGGCTGTCCACCATTAGGGCAAGAGCCTTTTCTGTGGTGGCCCCTACTCTCTGGAGTTAGGGCTGCTAAAGCCCCCAGTCTGGGCGGGGATTCCCCCGCCTGGGAGGTTTACAACCCGCCAGCCCACATTGGGCCGGTAGAGGGAACCTCCTCCTATGTTGCCGGTGTGATGATGTCACCTGGAAGTAACCTCATCGTGCTGGCGACAGTGCGCAGTGGCCGCTCTAGGCACATCCGGGAAAACTAGTTTCCCCGGACACTCTAGCAATTTTGGAGGGAAAACTCTATGGTACAATAGGTACCATAGAGTTTTCCTGGAAATGCCTAGAGCACCCGTGCGCAGCATTGCCAGCATGATGATGTCACTTTTGGGTGACGTCATTGCGTCATGCGCTTCATATTCTGGGATGCAGGGGACTTGGCAACCCTATCTGGAATGCTCTCCCTGAAAACATCAGGGCCCTGCGGTACTTGCCACAATGCCGCAAGGCCTGCAAGACAATACTGTTTAAACAGGTTTTAACACCTAATGGAAGCGCCCAGTACTTCACCATTCCACAGCACCAATACCTATCCCAATCCTAGACATAAACATATGGCGCTTAATAACTTCTAATGATATTAAAGCAAACAGCGCTAACCTACAATTAATAATGCCATTTAGGGATGTTTTTAATTATTTTTAAGATTTTACTGTAAAAATTTACTTTGTTGGGTTCTATGTGTTTTAACTGTTGTTAGCCGCTCTGAGTCCAATAGGGGAGGGTAGGATACAAAGATAATAAATAAATAAATAGCTTGACTTGGGTTTCTTTCCCCCCATTGGTCATGCACACGTGCACCCATGCACCTATGCCCTTGGGAGCAATGTTGTGGTTTTTTTAAGAGCCAGAAGTGGCTTGGGGGGGCCTGGTTGGTTCACACCACCACTGTGCCTCATTTGCGCACTCCGGTGTTCAAACGCTGGAAAGGCGGATGGTGTGCAGCACAAAAATTTGCTACTGTTTCAGAAGTGGTAGCTTTTTGAGCCGTCTCAGAGATGCCTAGGGACAGGGTGAGAGCTGGACGGGAGGCAGATGTGTGCGTTTGGACTTTATTTTTTGATCCATCTGGGAGCTGTCCCTGTGTTGGCTTAAAGTGCCAGTCTGCACCCAGCCTTAGATCGGGTGCCCGAGGGCTGTAGCTCAGCACTCAGTTCTGACGCATGGTGACTCGCAGTTACCATCCAAAAGATGACTGCTCAGGCTCTTTGCCATCTCAGCTAGAACCAACACACTGTTAGCTGCAACACACAAATTAAGAACAATTTTCATGCATGTCAATGATGACAGAATCTTGTTATAGTTTTACACAATATTATTGCTTCTTAACATGGAGCGTTAAAGCAACAAGCAGAGTATCTAAAGTCCAATAAACAAAGAAATTAATTTACAAAGTCCATTTATAAGTTCACACTCATTAGTTCTCAAATGGAAACCATCAAGTCCATGAGAAGTCCAGTGGGAAGTCCTAGTCCACGCCGAGGATTCTAGGTAATCACTTGTTTTGATGACTTCTTCCTCAGTGAACCCCACATAGCGAAGGCACGTACCAAACTATTCCATCATAGTGGTTTTGATGTCCACCCTGTATATTTTGTGGGTCCAGTTATTTAATTGTGTGATTAAGTCCAAGTCTTCAAATAATTGTTTTAGACAAGGCACTCAAATAGATTCCAAAGCATTTAAGGCAAATATTTCTAATAGTAGCCTTTGCCATCTCAGGCACCATGTGCCAAAGGAAATCTAAGTTCTGCTATACCAGGGGTGGCCAAACTTGCTTAATAGATGAGCCACATACAATAAACATCAGATATTTGAGAGCTGCAAGTCATGAATATCAGATGCTTGAGAGCAGGAAGGCAGGCAGGCCGATAGATGGAGGGAGGGAGAGGTGGAAATAAAGCAACTTTAAATGCCTTCTCCAAGCCAGCCAACAGGGTGGTGAGAGCTTTGAGAGCCACACAACATGTGTGAAAGAGCTGCATGTGGCTCCCGAGCCATCTCTGCGCTGTTCTAATGAAAGCAGTGGGGAGGGACGGTAGCTCAGTGGTAGAGCACCTGCTTGGTAAGCAGCAGGTCCCAGGTTCAATCCCTGGCATCTCCAAAGAAGGGTCCAGGCAAATAGGTGTGAAAAATCTCAGCTTGAGACCCTGGAGAGCCGCTGCCAGTCTGAGTAGACAATACCGACTTTCATGGACCCAGGGTCTGATTCAGTATAAGGCACCTTCATATGTTCACATGTTCCTGTTGCAGGCGTTGCGTGGCTGTGTTCCAAAGGTGCCCACAAGCTTGAAAAGGTTGATGACAATGTTCTTCTTGCTGCTGCTAAAAGCTGCTTTCATCAGTTCTGAGTGGCACAGGCCCACTTTAGATTTTTTTTTTTTAAATATTATGGGACGTGAACACCTTACATTTTTATCTCGTCCTTCCACTGGAGGAGCTCAGGTGGCTTAGATGGTTTTCTCCACCTCCATTGGGTATGTTAGGTTAGGCTGAGAGCAAGTGGCCCACACAGTGAGGATTCAAACACTGGCCTCTGATCCTGCATCACCCTGGCTCTTAAGAAAATACCCTAAAACAGTGTGCCATCCTAACATGCACATTTTGTCTTCTGTTCTTGAGAGTCTTAAGCTCCCTAAGATTGGGGCCAAGCCAGAGTGAATGACACGTGAAACTGTTCCGCATTTCAAAACCCTTCCTCAAGATCTATGTGGCTGAGGCAATTTTTCCTTGTCCAAGGAGACTTAAGATGCATCACATCTCTCCTCTCCTCTCTCTTCCTCCCTTCTCCTCCTCTCCCCCCTCCTCTCCTACTCTCTTCCTCCTCCTCCCCTCTCTTTCTCTTCTCCTCCTCCCCCTCCTCTCCCTCCTCCTCTCCTCCTCTTCTCTTCCCTCTCCTCCTCCTCTCCTCCTCCTCTCCCCCCTCCTCTCCTCTCCTCTCCTCTCCTCTCCTCTCCTCTCCTCTCCTCCTCCAGTAAAAGCTCTATGACACATGGATCTTGAGCAGTGGGTAGTTGTTGTTAATCACTTCTCACCCAGTAGACAAAAGGAGTAAAAAAAATGATGCGTCACATCTGTAATCCTGCAATGAGTTATAGCTGCTGTGTCCTTCCTTGTGTTAATTAGTTTCTTTTCTCCCCTGTGGTGCGGCAGCCGAATTTCAGACCTTCTCGATCAGCAAAATGCTATAGAAGGCAAGATGCGAGAAGACCGAGATGCCTTGGTGGATAAATTCCATCGGCAGGCCACGGAGAGCGCTTCTTTCAAACTGGAGAATGAGAGGCTGAAGGTCAGCGGGAGGGGCTGGGGGATTAAGGAGAGACCTGGACTGGAAGAACGGACAGCTGTGGAGGCTTCATGCAGTTCACGAACCGTGAACTTCTGTGGGCTTCTCCAGTTTACAAACCAGTTTGTGAGGTCTGCAAACGCAGCAGGACCTGGAATATTTCCCATAATATTTAAATACCTTCGGAGTTCACTTCCGGACACAATGCCAGTGAGCTCAGGAAGCGTTTAAATGCCTCCTGAGCTTACTCGCTGCTAGGGCTGCCAATCCCCTGGTGGGGGCAGGGGATCCTCCAGTTTGGAAGCTCTCCCCCTGCTTTAGGGTCATCAGAAAGCGGGGCGGAGGGGGAGGGAAATGTCTGCTGGGTTTTTTTTTTTTTTGCCTACAACTCCCATCAGCCCCAGCCAGCATGGCCAATGGCTGGGGCTGATGGGAGCTGTATGCAAAAAAAACATCTGGAGACCTACAGTTGGCCACCCCTGCCATAGGGTACAATGATCTGGGGCTCTGGGGGGAGCTGTTTTTTGTGGTACAAGCACCACATTTTCAGCATAGCATCCGGTGCCTCTCCTCAAAACACCCTCCAAGTTTCAAAAAGATTGGACCAGGGGATCCAATTCTATGAGCCCCCAAAGAAGGTGCCCCTATCCTTCATTATTTCCAATGGAGGGAAGGCATTTAAAAAGTGTGCGATCCCTTTGAATGTGATGGCCAGAACTCCCTTTGGAGATCAGTTGTGCTTGTCACAACCTTGCTTCTGGCTCCATGCCAGCGTCTCCTGGCTCCGCCCCCAAAGTATCCTGGCTCCGCCCCCAAAGTCCCCAGATATTTCTTGAATTGGACTTGGCAACCCTACTCGCTGCACTTCAAAGGGTTCCCTGCATGTCTGGGTAATGGACTGCCCCAGTGGACCACCTTAAAAAAAACGTGGTCCATCAAAACTGCAAATGCGCATATCAGGCAAACAGACCACAAACCAGACGCCGGTCTGCGCTCCTCCTTCCTGGGGACTCCAGAGCTGGTGTGGTTGTAGTCCACCAGGAACGCCTCTTGCAGAAGCCTTGTAGAAGGGAGGGGGAGCTGCTTGCCCTTGGCTTCATGCAGACGCTGTTTTGAACTAAGGAAGCCTGACTGTAGCTTGGGATGACATCGGAATTGAGATGCCAGCTGACGGGCTGCGGTTTGTATGGAACCCGTGGTTGGTGCTAACCGGGGCTTTGTTTGTAGAAAAAGCCCAGCAGGAACTCATTGGCATATTAGGCCACACCCCCTGACGTCACCACTGTTTCACAAAACTCTTTTATGGTAGAAAAGGCCCAGCAGGGACTCATTTGCATATTAGGCCACACCCTCTGACACAAAGCCGGCTGGAACTGCGTTCCTGCTCAGAAAAAAAGCCCTGGTGCTAACTGTGTTTGGCATGATGCCTGAAATGAAAGAGCTGCTGCTCTGTGGAGATGGGGGTGAAGCCCTGAGAGGAGGGAAAACTAGCAGGCAAGCAGTTCCACTCCACCTTCAGGTTTGGAGAGAAAGGGCAATAATAATAATAAGACGACAGTTTTATACCCCCCCTTCTCTGAATTAATCTCAGAATGGCTTACAATCTCCTTTATCTCCTTCCCCCACAACAGACACCCTGTGAGGTGGTGTGGCTGAGAGAGCTCTCCCAGAAGCTGCCCTTTCAAGGACAACTCCTGTGATAGCTATGGCTGACCCAAGGCCATTCCAGCAGCTGCAAATGGAGGAGTGGGGAATCAAACCCGGTTCTCCCAGAAGCTGTGCCCGTTTGGAAACACAAACCACCATCTGCTTCACTCGTGTGTTTGCTGTGGGCTGAGCGTCGAGCCTTTTGAGTAACTTCCGTAAACTTCAGTGGAGGCTGGTTCAGGGAATGTCCTAAGCCCCCCAACAGAGAAACAGCATGCTTGATCTTGTGTCCTGCCTGGCATGTAAGCAACTCCTGCATTCTGAATGGCCGCTCCTGTTGCCTTTGTGGTTTCCTGCAGAATAGCATGATTCCTCTGGAGGAGAAGTTGAATAAAGCTCAGATGGAAGTGGCCCAGCTCAAAGCGTCACTCAAGAACTATGAAGGGCTGATTGAAACCTACAAGAATCAGGTAAGGCGCTTGCAGTCTCCTCTTTTCCCTCCTTGAGGTGTCCTCTCCACATCTGGTGTTGTGATGTACATACTGGCTGGGGAAGAGGTGGTCAGTGGTTTGGTTTTCAGGTCTTGGGCAACTGCGCATGTGTCGATTTCTTTGGCAAGTTCTTTTCCTGGATGTTGAGCCCAAGTGCATGAGTGAGATTAAGATCTACTCTTCTGCACTCACATCATGAAATAAATGGGGCATTCCCACAGAGTTGGAAATTGCATGGTAAACAAGCTTCATTTTATCGCTGCTGGTGGGACTGTGAACTAATTTCTAGTTACCGGGACTCAGTTCTAAGCTATATTGTTAAGATAACGGGTACAAATACAGAAGCAGCGAGAACTATTGTTGCTTTCATTATTATGGCTAAATATTGACATCCCAAAATCTACAAAAATGTTAATTGATTTCTTGTTAGCTGCTGCAAGGGCAGCAATAGCAAAACGTTGGAAAAAATAAATCACCTGCTTCATTTTCTCCATGGATGGACAATGTTTGATGTTTCTACATTATGGAAAAGATTTCTTATAATAATCAGCACAACGAAGATTGTACCTCTGATTTCGTATCAGTATGGTTTTCTTGGTTGGACTGTATGGTTTCAAGGAACAAAATTCCAAGTCATTTCTACCCTATAGATTTATCACACTCCTAAATTTGAAGTTATATTTGAATTATTGTCTGGCAATTCTAGTTTCTTGATGTAATTGTATAACCCAGTACTATATTTTATTGTTGTGAAAGTTACCACCAAATAGCATTTTAATAACATTTGGTTAAATAAAAAAGAATGAAATAAATGGGGTGTTAATGATACGATCTTGGCTAGTTCGTTTTGCAGAACTTGCTCTGAGGAAATTTTTGTGGAAATTACGTGGCATAAATCTGGGCTACACTGGCGCAAAAATCAAGCAAATGGCCGTGAACACCACTCTGTAGTTGGCTTCTATACTGCTTGTGCATACCTTGTATCCACAGAAAGGCGTTTCCTCTCTGGGCAAAGTGCTTGATGCCTAGCGAGCATGCAGGGATGGTTATCTGTGAAACTATTTTCTGCCCTGCTTTTGAAGTGCAGTTTTCCCTGATGTGGACAAAGGTGCCGTTCGTATGGGTCCCTCAGGGCCCACTGCGGTCCGGGTTCCTGTCTGATTGTGACATTAACATGGCCGGTCTGCTCATCCTCTGCCGAAAAACACGTGCACCGAAGCAAAAATGTGGGCCCATTTGGGTCACCACGCTGCTGTAGAGAATGACCAATCAGAGAACATCAGCTCAGCTGCAGTTAACATCAGCTAAGATTGCAGAAGGCCTTGAAAGACCGCTTTGTTTTTTAGTGGCTTTTAGCTGAAAGCTGCTGTTGTCTGTTTCGGAGGTGCTGTGATCCTGACCTGGATGACCCAGGCTAGCCTGATTTTGTCAGATCTCGGAAGCTAAGCAGGGTTGACTCTGGGTAGTGCTTGGATGAAAGACTGCCAAGGAGGTCCGGGGTCACTCCCCAGAGGCAAGCAGTGGCAAACCACCTCTGAACATCTTTTGCCCTGAAAACCCTGGGGGGGGGGGGGGTTGCCATAAGTTGGATGCAACTTGAAGGAACTTTCCGCCACCAGCTCGATAGAACTTTCCATCAGTTCATAGCCTGTGATTTGTTTCACATTTCCACTGAGTCCCTCCCCATTTTGTTCTAGGGATCAGGAGAAGCTTAAGAACATAAGAGAAGCCATGTTGGATCAGGCCAACAGCCCATCCAGTCCAACACTGTGTCACACAGCAGCCAAAAAGCACCAAGTGCCATCAGGAGGCCATCAGCGGGACCAGGACGCTAGAAGCTCTCCCACTGTTGCCCCCCTCAAGCACCAAGAACACAGAGCATCACTGCCCCAGACAGAGAGTTCCAACGATACACTGTGGCTAATAGCCGCTGATGGCCCTCTGTTCCATATGATGGACCTTTGCTCCATAATGGGCAAAGTGTGTGCGGGGGGGGGGGGGGTTCAGGTGGAAGGGGAAAATTAATGTAAATTGCTTCTTCCTCTTCTGAAGACTTAGGTGCCATATAAATTTTTGGAACTGCATCATTAAATGCTTATCATTTCTTTGGCCAACTTCCTGGCAAGGTTTCTGTGCTTTTCTCATGCTTTACTGTTGATATGACATAAGCAGTCTTGAACTTCTGGAAAAGCAGGGTGTAAGTTTAAAAGTAAATATTTGCTAATATAGGCAGAAGGGGGAACAGATTGTACGCCCTAATTATTATTATTACCTTTAATTTATATCCCGCCCTCTCCGCAAGTGGACTGGGAATTATTAGGAAGGGAATTGAAAACAAATCAGCCAGTATCATAATGCCCCTGTATAAATCGATGGTATAAATCATTTGGAGTACTGTGTGCAGTTCTGGTCACCGCACCTCAAAAAGGATATTATAGCATTGGAGAAAGTCCAGAAAAGGGCAACTAGAATGATTAAAGGGCTGGAACACTTTCCCTATGAAGAAAGGTTAAAACGCTTGGGGCTCTTTAGCTTGGAGAAACGTCGACTGCGGGGTGACATGATAGAGGTTTACAAGATAATGCATGGGATGGAGAAAGCAGAGAAAGAAGTACTTTTCTCCCTTTCTCACAGTACAAGAACTCGTGGGCATTCGATGAAATTGCTGAGCAGTCAGGTTAGAACGGATAAAAGGAAGTACTTCTTCACCCAAAGGGTGATTAACATGTGGAATTCACTGCCACAGGAGGTGGTGGCGGCCACAAGCATAGCCACCTTCAAGAGGGGTTTAGATAAAAATATGGAACAGAGGTCCATCAGTGGCTATTAGCCACAGTGTGTATTTATATATATATATATATAAAAATTTTTGCCACTGTGTGACACAGAGTGTTGGACTGGATGGGCCATTGGCCTGATCTAACTTGGCTTCTCTTATGTTCTTATGTAGAGTGGCTAACAATCAGTTCAAAACTTCAAACAATAAATGCAATTAAACAGTTCAAAATTTCAACCAGTAAATACAGTTAAAACAGTTTAAAACATTTTATGGTGCTGCTAAGCAACAACCTAGTCAGGATCGTCCTTTACTAACGGTGAGCCCGTAGTGGTTCCAATTTCTCAGTTGTGTTTCACCCTAACACAACAGGAGTGAGTTGCATCCTGATGGTTTGTTGAGACAAGAGTGGCCGTGTGAACTACAAATTGTGCATGCTGCAGCCACCATCTTTGTTTTGTAATCTCTGTGCCCAGGTATTGAAAACCCGAATGGAAGCGGATGATGTGGCGGTGAAACTGGAGCTCTGTGACAAAGAGAACAAAACACTTAAAGAAGAAATGAACAAAGAGATTGAAAATGTAAGTGCATTTCTGGCATGCCGTTTGGACATGACATCGGAGGATTTGTCATGTTCCACAGATGCGACGTTTCTCCTTTTGAAAAAGAGCAGCATGGGCGTGTGCATGTCGGCATCTCGTGTGGGCACTGAGAATTGTCTTGAGATTATCATGTTTATGGATGAATGGAGCACAGAAGTCTTTGGCTGAGTTGCTGCTGGTACATTCTATCGTGTGCTCCACTGGAACTAACTCTGGATTGCAAGGAGCTGCCTTTTGGGTTGGCAGCATACCAACAGGACACCTCTGCATGGTGGGGGGGCTATCAGCAACTACAGTTGATCCAAAATGCAGCTGCCAGAGTGTAGACTGGAACTGGGACACACTTGCCAGGTTGCTATGGCTTCTGTTCAGTTTCCAGGCAATGTTGCCTCTAAGCCGTGGAGTCTTGTGAGCAAAAATTCTACTTTGTGAGCTACTGGCATTCGGGTTATGAGCTACTGCATAAGTTAGCTTGCTCTAGGACCATTTTTTCCTGAGCTGAGACAAAAATGTGTGAGCTGGAGGCTAAAAAAATTGTGAGCTAGCTCACACTAACTCAGCCTAGAGCAGGGGTAGGGAACAATGGCTCTCCAGATGTTTTTTGGCCTACAACTCCCATCAACCCCAGCCAGCATGGCCAATGGCTGGGGCTGATGGGAGTTGTAGGCAAAAACATTGGAGAGCCACTGTTCCCTACCCCTGGCCTAGAGGGAACATGGTTTCCAGGCCATTTCCAAGCATTGGTAATTGGGGCTCTTGAAGCCATCAGTGGCCTGGGTCCAGGGCGCAGCGAGGGTTTGATCCAATTGTGAGCCTTGAGGATCCCTTCCACCCCACCCCCCAAGAGGCAAGATGCAAATACCTTTAAATAAATACCTCAATGAAGGAGCGTGTGGTTTGCGTGCAGGCTATAAACCGAACTCGGAACACCTCTGGTTCCTGGGAGCAGGGCTGGGAAGACTCTTGTTGCCAGTCAGTGTAAACTGTAGCAAGCTAGATGGACTAATCACTGTAAGGTAGTTTTCTGTATTTGTTATGTAGATTAACCCATAGAGGTAACGTTGAGGGTCCTCTCTATTGGATTGTTGTGATAGAATCTAGATCAGGGGTGTTAAACTCATTTGTTATGAGGGTCAGATCTGACATAAATGAGACCTGGTTGGACTGGACCGTGTCAGGCCGGGCCATGTGTGTACCTATTTAAGATCAGGTAGCAGAGATATAAACTTTATAAAGGACACAGACAAACATGACGAAAGATTTTTTAGAAAACCTTAAAATAAAACATGCTTAAAACATTAGCACTCGTTGGTCTTAAAGGTGCTTTCTTTGTATTTCTCCCATGGGATCCAGGGAACTGAGCAAAGGAAGCTCTGGCTCTTTCCCTCCCTCCACAGGGGACTAGGAGGGGGAGGAACTTCAACCAATGGAGAAAATTGAGGTTTTGCTCTTGTGCGATTGAGCAAGCCTTGCAAAGCAAGTTGAGATGCATAAGGAAGCAAAAGAGAGGGAGAGGAAAGCAGACAAGAGCCAGTTGCTCAGGGGCCTGATAGGAGCCCTCCAACGGCCTGATTTTGGCCTCCGGGCCGCATGTTTGACACCCATGATCTAGATGCACCGGTCTGCTTTAGTCAGTTTTGTCTGCTTTGAGAGGCAGCTGTTCTCCAAGAGAAGTCTCTTGCATCACTCAGCACCTGATCCTTTGATATCGCCATTGTGCCTGGTTGCATATCCAGCGTAGTAACCCTTCCCCATTCCACTTTCCAGCTGACCTTAATGGGACCATCAAAATGAGGTCAGCCCAGCAACTGTGGCCTCGTGCCCATGTCCAGGGGAAGGATAGAGGCTCAGTGGTAGAGCATCTGCTTGGTAAGCAGAAGGTCCCAGGTTCAGTCCCCGGCATCTCCAACTGAAAAGCGTCCAGGCAAACAGGCATGAAAAACCTCAGCTTGAGACCCCCGGAGAGCCGCTGCCAGTCTGAGTAGACAATACTGACTTTGATGGACCCAGGGTCTGATTCAGTATAAGGCAGCTTCATATGTTCATATGTTCTGGGGAGGGATGGTGGCTCAGTGGTAGAGCATCTGCTTAGTAAGCAGGAGGTCCCAGGTTCAATCCCCGGCACCTCCAACTAAAAAGGGTCCAGGCAAATAGGCATGAAAAACCTCAGCTTGAGACCCTGGAGAGCCGTTGCCAGTCTGAGTAGACAATACTGACTTTGATGGACCGAAGGTCTGATTCAGTAAATGGCAGCTTCATATGTTCATATATGTTCATATGTCTAAAGGGAGGGTATGGTGGTTCAGTGGTAGAGTATCTGCTTGGTAAGCAGAAGGTCCCAGGTTCAATCCCTGGCATCTCCAACTAAAAAGGGTCCAGGCAAATAGGCATGAAAAACCTCAGCTTGAGACCCTGGAGAGCTGCTGCCAGTCTCAGAAGACAATACCGACTTTGATGGACCCAGGGTCTGATTCAGTATAAGGCAGCTTCATATGTTCATATGTTCTGGGGAGGGACGGTGGCTCAGTGGTAGAGCATCTGCTTAGTAAGCAGGAGGTCCCAGGTTCGATCACCAGCATCTCCAACTGAAAAGGGTCCAGGCAAATAGGCATGAAAAACCTCAGCTTGAGACCCGTGGAGAGCCGCTGCCAGTCTGAGTAGACAATACTGACTCTGATGGACCCAGGGTCTGATTCAGTAGAAGGCAGCTTCATGTGTTCATGTGTCCAGCTCTCACGGCAACAGCTTTATTTCATTCCTGTGGCCGTTCTGCTGCACTATTTACGGAGATGACAATTTTGGTTGAAAAATGCAATTGAAAATACAGTTGCTCCAAACGAGAGTATACAACGTAATGAAACGGCAGATCTTACTGTCAGTGGCCCACATATTGTTAGCAACAAAATGGAAAATGTATTCCTCACCTACAATAACTGAGTGGCAGCACCAACAATGGGAACACTTCGTAATAAGTAAAATGTCAAATAATTTACAGACTATCTCGCTGGAAAAATATGAGTCAAAATTTGTATCAGTGTGGTATCCTGTTGTAGAATATGTGGTAAACAATGAGGTAATACCACAAAACTCGCTTTATGCGTGAATGCTGTATTTTTAGCAGTATTGGTATTGGTAATAACTTTGAATTTTGTGTCTCCTTTAAGGAACGCTAATTTTTCTTCATACTTTGTCTTCCTATTTTTATGTTAATGTTATAGCACATGATTAAAAAGGTAAAGGTAGTCCCTTGTGCAAGCACCAGTCGTTTCCGACTCCGGGGTGACGTTGCTTTCACAACGTTTTCACGGCAGACTTTTTACGGGGTGGTTTGCCATTGCCTTCCCCAGTCATCTACACTTCCCCCCCCCCCCCAGCAAGCTGGGTACTCATTTTACCAACCTCGGAAGGATGGAAGGCTGAGTCAACCTGAGCTGGCTACCTGAAACCAGCTGCCGCCGGGATCGAACTCAGGTCGTGAGCAGAGTTCAGACTGCAGTATTGCAGCCTTACCACTCTGCGCCATGGGGCTTTTATAGCACATGATTAGGCAATGCAATTGTAATTCTATGATGATTTTTATTTTCCATGACATGGCAGTGTAAGTAAGCCACACACTATGTTTCGTTTCTGCTGTATATAAATGTGAAAAGATTAACAAACTTGAGAAAATTAAAAAAAAAATACAGTTGCAACTTGATCCCCAGCACATGCTGCAGGTACAGCTATGGGAAGAGCACCTGTGAGGTTCACAGGGCAAATAGGGATCTTTTGGGAATGGCTTGGGGTACTTTTAATCGCTGCCTTTCCCCTGTCTTCCTCTGCCAAAACAGGCTCGTAAGCAGTTCCAGCACCAGATTGCCGAGCTGGAAAAGCTTCCCGATATCCTGAAGCTGACCGAGACCAAATTGGCTGAGTGTCAGGATCAGCTCAAGAGTTATGAGAAGAAGAACATGGACCTGTCAGCCATGATTACAGATCTCCGTCAGCGGGTAAGGGACTGGCAGAAAACACCCAAACGAACCTCAAGCCGGGAAAAGTGAACTTCTAACATCAGGAAAGTGCATTCTTTTGTCTCTTGTCTTGCCTCTTTTTGAAATGATTAAAAACAAGTGCACTGCAGAATAAAAAAAGACGTGTGGCATGTCCTTTGTTTTTCTTCTTTGTGTGTTGTGTTTGTCTTGCTTTTTTGCTTCCATCCCCTTAGCTTGCCTCCCAGCATAGTTCACTGCTGCTCTTTCTGGCACCTTCCTGTCCACTTTTCACCAGCTCCTTTCATTTTCACGGCCCTGCTTCCATCCAAGGATGGCAGGTCTCTCTGCCTTCTGCACTGTGCAGCAGAAGCTCATATTCAAGTTCTCCTGTTTGTAGAAAGGAAGTTCAGGAAGCAGACTGAAACAAACGCAATTGAAATTCTTATTATCAAGGATATCCGCATGTTTATTTCTTCTGTCTAGGCTGTGTTTTGCTACAAGGGCAGAGATCAGGAGGCAGGCTGCTGGCACAGCAACCTTGAGGACTAGAAACTTGGTTTCATTATTTTAAGGAAAGCCAAGTTTCTTAGAACATTGAATTTTGCACCTGTGGTGTCGTTGTGAAGCACTTACAACTCTGGGCATAAGTTCAAAATAAAACTGGTATTTGTGTATGGGCACGTATGCGTTTCTGTTTCCAAAAACTGGCATTTGGGTGGGTCATGCTTGTTCAGCTCCGTGGCCTCTGGTCTTATTGGCACCTGCCTCTTGACCATCCATGCCCTCCTCTCCTTCTTTGTCTCCTGCTGCTGTGCCAGTATTTGCTAAAACAGTTCCTAATTCATCAGATGTCCTGAGTCATGGAAGCAAAAGCCACCTATACAGTAAATCCTGGCTTATATGGCATGGTCCGCTTGATGGCTGGATGGGTGGCCATGTAGCAGCAGAAAAGAGCAAAAGTCCAGTCGCACCATGAAGACTAATAACATTTGTGGCAGGGTTGAGGCTTTCATGAGTCACTGCTTGGTATCTGAAGAAGCGAGCTGTGCTTCATGAAAGCTCATACCTTGCCACAAATTTTGTTAGTCTTATGGAGCTACTGGACTCTTGGTTTTTTTCTGCTACTAGAAAGATGGGTCTGAACTTCCTTTGAATGCAGAGTTGTTATGTACCTACAGTTTTCCTTCAGGGGTAACCTCAAATAACTAGAAATAGTCATCTCGAGCCTTTTCGGGCAGAAAGATGTGCGTCTAGTAAAGAGGCAATAGAGGTTGTGGCATCCCAGACTAAAGCCAGCCTTGATTTCCCTGGAATCTCCAGGTGGCTCTCAGAGTGACTAGCTGTGCATTTGCTGGGAGTGGGGAGGGTGTTTTCTTGCATTTAGAGCATGCTTCAAAATCTGTGTGCTTCACTTTGCTTGCAGGTGACTGGGCTGCTTGTTTTGTGCAGTGTCGAGAAGAGCTCTCTCATGCTGGACCAAAATAGCCCCTGAAAGAGCGGCAAAAGTGCGAATGCATACAGTGTTTTAACATGTAGATCAGAAGGTGCCGCTCTCCCCCTCAGATCCGAAAGCCCTCCCCCACAAATAAGTGGAGGGTGGGCTGGTGGTGGCTATACAACAGCGAGTCAAAAGCACTTGAGCTCTGGCACCGAAAATGGACGCATGAGTCCTGGCTACCTTAAAGTCCCAGACCTGGTAGCTTTCCTGCCGCTTCACACTTTGCATCCTTGCGTTTTTAGATCGAGCTCCAGGGAGACAAAATGGAGATGACGAGAGAGAAGTATCAGTCGGCCCAGGAGGAGAACAAGCACCTGACCCTAAAGCTGGAGGAACTGGAAAGGTTAGGGAGAAATGTGCAAAGCTGGGCTATGGCAATGGTGGATGCAGATGAAGCAGAATGGCCAGCCTGCATTGGGCACAGGGCCGTAGCCAGGATCTCATGTTTGGTGGGACCCATAGTAGGATTTGTTGTTTGTGGGGCTGGGGGGCCAGGGCTCTCGGCACTGTAAGCTACCTTGAGTTCCACAAGCTAACCCTCCCCCCTTTGCCTGGGCAGTCACAGCAGCTCTGCTCCCCCCACCCCTTTTTTATGTGCACCTTTCTCAGAGAGACACAGACCTCTTGACTCTTCCCCCTCTCCTTTGCTCTGCAAGGTGTGTTAGGGAAGGGGAGAGGAAAAAAGCGAAAAGACCAGCCGCAGTACTACTACTTCTTCAGAGTGGCAGTGAGCGAAGGAGACAGATTGGTGGAGGGGCCATATAGTCGGAAGCGGGGGGTGAAAGAGTGGGCCTGGCCCCTCCCAGGCCCCACTGTAGACACAGGTCTGATCGGGCAGATGTTTGGCAGCAGCTGGCGTTGTGAGTTAGGACTTGGAACATTGTGGGATTGTTGTTGTGAGCATCGTGCGTGCAGAAGGGTGAGCTGTAGTGTAGCAGTAGCGGAGTGCAGAAAAGGAACGCATTTGTGTTCTTTGTGTTGAGATGTTAATAATAAGGACCAGAAACAATGGGCTGAAATTAAATCAAAAGAGTTTCCGGCTCAACATTGGGAAGAACTTCCTGACCGTTAGAGCAATTCCTCAGTGGAACAGGCTTCCTTGGGAGGTGGTGGGCTCTTCTTCCTTGAGAGGTTTTTAAGCAGAGGCTAGATGGCCATCTGACAGCAATGAAGATCCTGTGAATTTAGGGGGAGGGGTTTGTGAGTTTCCTGCATTGTGCAGGGAGTTGGACTAGATGACCCTGATGGTCCCTTCCAACTCTGTGATTCTATGAAACGTCTAGGATGGGCACAAACCGGGCGAAATGGTGGTTTGTTTTGTGATTCATTGGATTTCTAACCCAGCTTGTGCTTTGTTGGTTCGTTTGGTGTAAAACTCACCAGAAGTCTTCAGTGGGGTCTCCTCCACCTGCCCCCCAAGCTTGGTGAAGACTGGATTTGGAATGTTGGAGTTATGCCCCCCCAATGCTGGTGCCCCCAAGAAAGCTCAGCTTCAGCTCTTACTCTTCTCTCTTCATGCTGCAGAATGGGAGCTCAGTGATTGGCTCCCAGAGCTGCTATGAGTGTTTCTAGAGCCCACCCCCAGTGTTTGGCTAGGGACTGACTGAATCTGCACCAGGCTGTCTGGGAAAATGAACTACAAAAATGAACCAGATGAATCACCAAGGTCAGAACCGTTTTGGAATGAACTACGAATCGGTCGATTTGTGCATGAATCGCAGTTTGTGGTTTGGTTCAAGCCCATCCTTAGTTAACAATATTAGGGAAAGCAGATGAGGGTGCAACTGAGAATGAGTGCCTTGTCTAAGGCCTCTTAGAGAATTGGTGGCACAGAAGAGAATCAAACCAGGGGTGGTTTCGTTTTAATCATAGAGCCCTAAAGATAGAAAGAGCCTTGCAGGACACTTTGTTCAACCTCCTGGCTGGGGGAGATGGAAAGCCAGACATTCTCAAAAGAAAGCTCTAGCAAGGAAGAGCCTCTCCCCCCACCCCACCACACACACACACACACACACACACACACACTGGGGTAATTTGTCCTTTGTTGAACTTCTCTTACTGTTGGCAAAATTCTCCCAGTGTCGCGCTGAAATAACAGCAACAAGTATATTATACGGTCAACAGATCCTTATGGTGCAAAGTGTACTGAACATATCAATAATTAAAATCTGGCTGTTATTTTTCCATCCGGGACCTTAAATATCAGTGGCGACATGGAAAAACTTTGCTGCTTTTCCAGTAATCCATTCAATCTTCCCAGCAAGGAAAAGGGTAGTTAGTTGCTGACCAGCCTGGCACAACAGCCAGAAACAGAACAATGACATCCTCTCTAGCCCTCTTAAGGTAATTGTAAAACTGCTGCAAGGACACTCAGTGCCCAAAAGCTGTCCTAATTTTGGCCCATTAGGCCTAATCTTGTCCTTTCCATTTGGCAATTCTTCCAGAGTTTAAAGAATGCAGTTGTCTCTCGCCTCAGTTTTCTCCAGGTGAAATATACCCAGCTCCTTCAACCTTCCCTCATTGCATTCATTTTCCAGACCCCCTCCACCTCTTAGCCACAGTGCTGCAACAGTCCTGGAAGTCCAGGGGTGGAACGGTGGCTCAGTGGTAGAGCATCTGCTTGGGAAGCAGGAGGTCCCAGGTTCAATCCCCGGCATCTCCAAAAAAGGGTCCAGGCAAATAGGTGTGAAAAACCTCAGCTTGAGACCCTGGAGAGCCGCTGCCAGTCTGAGAAGACAATACTGACTTTGATGGACCAAGGGTCTGATTGAGTATAAGGCAGCTTCATATGTTCATATATGAATTATTTTGTCAAAGCCGGGCAGGTCTAGCAGAAGCTTTTGGAGGGGCTGGGAAACCGTTGCCAAACTGTGCAAAGCAGCTGAGCACGTACTTGGGTCAGTCCCTGAAAACTTTAGTCAAGGGGGCTCAGGCCAAGATCTTTCCCTGCTGATCGCTTGGAAGAGCCACTGCCAGTCAGAATGGGCAACACTGGGCTAGCAGGACCGGTGGGCAGACCCTGTCTGAAGCAGCTTTTTATGTCCACACACAGGATATGTGGGATTGGTTGTCGTAGATTTTTCCAGGCTGTGTAGCCGTAGTCTTGGCATCGTGAGTCCTGACATTTCGCTAGCAACTGTGGCTGGCAACGCCTACATTCTGAATGGCCGCTAATGTTTATGTTTATGGACACAATTTCAACAGGAAGGAAGGAAGTTTAAAAATGAATAGAGCTTGGCTTGGCTTCTAGTCCTGAAAAACACAAAATGCCCTACAGTTTACAACAGCACTACAGATAAGATTAGAATTTCAGTAGCTAATCCATATACAAAAGAACCCCCTCAGGAAAGCTCCTCCATTAGCACGTCACAGCCCAGGAAGCTCCCACAAGATAATGACTCAGCCCTACCCCACCTGCCTGAGTAGACATACATTACCTGCCTACCAACTTCTTCTCAATTTGACCCAGAGAGAATTCCAGTTTTCTGGGTTACACCTCTGCGGATGCCTGGCAAAATGTCAGGTCTTACAATGCCGACCACGGCCACACAGCCCGGAAAATCTACAACAGCCGTGAAAGCCTTCCACAACGTATTGATACATGGCATCTTTTAACACTTGGTTGGTGTTATTTCTTGGGCCCAAAGCCTCAATGCAGCCCTTGCATAGCAAAACCACCCGCATTTGCATGTGCCTGACTCTGTTGCTGTTGTTGCGATTCAGGAAGCTGGACGTGACGAGCGCTCAGAACATAGAATTCCTCCAGGTCATTGCCAAAAGGGAGGAGTCGATCCATCAGTCCCAGCTGCGGCTAGAGGAGAAAACCCGGGAGTCCGGCTCTTTGGCACGCCAGCTGGAGATGGCCATTGATGATGCGAAGAGGCAGGTTAGTACCTCTTTTTTAAATTGATATTGAAGACGATATTGGTTTTATATCCCGCCCTGTACTCTGAATCTCAGAATGGTCACAACCTCCTTTACTCCCCCCCTCCCCACAACAGACACCCTGTGAGGTAGGTGGGGCTCTTACAGCAGCTGCCCTTTTAAGGGCAACTCCTACGAGAGCTATGGCTGACCCAAGGCCATTCCAGCAGCTGCAAGTGGAGGAGAGGGGAATCAAACCCGGCTCTCCCAGATAAGAGTCCGCACACTTTACCACTACACCAAACTGGCTCTCGGAAGGAAGGCAGGAAGGAAGCTACTGGGCCCCGTGCTCTTTAACTTGAAGAAGAAGAAGATATTGGATTTATATCCCGCCCTCCACTCTGAAGAGTCTCAGAGCGGCTCACAATCTCCTTTACCTTCCTCCCCCACAACAGACACCCTGTGAGGTAGGTGGGGCTCTTACAGCAGCTGCCCTTTTAAGGGCAACTCCTACGAGAGCCATGGCTGACCCAAGGCCATTCCAGCAGCTGCAAGTGGAGGAGGGGGGAATCAAACCCGGCTCTTCCAGAGAAGAGTCCGCACACTTAACCACTAAACCAAACTGGCTGTACATGGAGACAGTTACAATAATGTGACTGAAATCGTGGCAAGCGGCACTCCTGACACCAGGTTCCACTTTCTGCAGTAACAGATCTTTAAGAACCAGTAGTGCAGGTTCTACCAGAAGAACCCAAATTTAGCTTTGCTTTTAAGAGCAGATGAAGATGGCGCTGGGCAGGCGTCTCTTGCAAGGGCAGGCGAAAAGAGAGGAATGTTTTTGACGTTGTGCTTGAAGGTAACTGATGGATGCAAGTACAATCCGCTTTCCAAAGCTTCCTGGGGAACACCGTTGGCTAATACGTCAGCCCTTGATGGTCTTGTCTCTGCCTGCAGCTGGAACAGACGAAGGACCGAGCAGCATCGCGCGAGAGAACGACCCAGTCCAAGATTCTGGATTTGGAGACCCAGCTGAGCCGGACGAAGACAGATCTGAATCAACTGCGGAGGGGCAGAGAAGATGTAAGTGCCTTGCCATGGACTCTGGGGGTGGATCCTGCTGCTCCACTGGGCAAAGTTGATTTTTTTATTAAAACATCTTTGTACTCCTTGGCTCAAGTTGGAAGCCTTTCTCCAGTCTCAGGCGCCTTCTGTAGGAAGAGCCATTTAAGTTGCCACAAGGCTATTTGGAGGGTGGCCGGAACCGGCCCTCATAACAAATGAGTTCGACACCCCTGCTGTAAAGGATTGTGGGGGGGCGGGAGTGGGAGGTGCACCCAAAAAGTGGAATTGTGTGGGGGGAAGACAGAGCTCAGAAGGTGGCATGTGGAAAAGATTTAGAGCAAGGGTGTCGAACTCATTTGTTATGAGGGCCGGATCTGACATAAATGAGACCTTGTTGGGCCGGGCCATTTCGGGCCAGGCCATGTGTGGACCTATTTAAGATTAGGTAGCAGAGATAGAAATTTTATAAAGGACACAGACAACACAATTAAATATATTTTTTAAAAAACTTAAAGCATTCTTAAAACATTAGCACTCATTGGTCTTAAAGGTGCTTTCTATGTATTTTCCCCATGGGATCCAGGGAACTGGGCAAAGGAAGGTGTGGCTCTTTCCTTCTTTCCCCAGGGTACGCCTCAGCCAATAGAAGGAAGAGAGCTTGGCTCAGAAGCTCTGCTGTGCGATTGAGAGAGCCTGGAAAAACAAGCTCTGCCTCCCCCCCCCCTTCCTCCCCAAGGGAGGAGCCTCAGCCAATGGAGAAAATAGAGGTTTTGCTCTGTAGCTCCTGTGCAACTGAGCAAGCCTTGCAAAACGAGCTGTTACACAGAAGGAAGACAGATATAGGGAGAAGGAAACAGATGACAGCCAGTTGCTCGAGGGCCTGATAGGAGCCCTTTGGGGGCCTGATTCAGCCCCCAAACTGTATGTTTGACACCCCTGATTTAGAGGAAGACATTAGTAGGTCTGGGCTTCCTTGTCTGTATCCTTCTGCGCCTGCATGACCCATAGCAGATGGCGACTTTTTGAGCATGAATTGCAGTGAAGAGCTGGCGTGAAAATGGAACAGTTCGGCTCTACCTGTGCTGTTTTCCTACGCCTTTCTTCTCCTCCTCCCACAGGCGGAGCGTCGCTACGAAAGCCACCTCCAGGACCTGAAGGATCGCTTGGAGCAGTCAGAGAGCACCAATCGCAGCATGCACAACTACGTCCAGTTCCTCAAGTCCTCTTACGCCAACGTCTTTGGAGACAGCGTCTTGACGAGCTCTCCAATCCGTCCCCGATCGCCCCTCTGATGTGAACCTTCCCCCTCCTCCCCACAGCCAAAACCCTGTTGCTACAAGCCCAAGTGCAGAAGCTGGGGAGATCTACTTTTAAAGCCATATCTTGTTAACAAAAAAGGACAGATATTTTTGGAGCCTGGGTAGCTCAGGGTCTTTATTGGGTTGTTTGTGCAAGATAACACTTCTTTGTACTTAGGACAGAAGGCGGGATGGAACGAGGACATCAAGGGCTGCACCGCTTCACAAGCCATATAAAAACCAGAAAAAGCGGGGAACTTTCACACACACTTCAACCTTTCTAGTGCCTTACACTAATGACTTCTCTTACAGGTTGTCTTGGAGAATTTTTCATGATCTTGTATTTTCACTGACGTTTTATGGCCGCTTTTGTCAGGATTCCTGAAACTTCCGAAATCACGTCGACCGGATGCAGAACAAACGGGATGTTTGAAATCGGCTGTCCACAGAACTGTGATCTCAGCCTCAAGGCTGTACCTTTGGGTGGAGGGCTTTGGGGCAGTGCACACAGACCATTGCCTACGTTGACATTTTTCCAGTTATTCCAGTGGGGAAGCCATCAGCTCAAAGTGTAAAACCGTTTCAGAAAAGAAGTATTTGCAGAGAAATAGCACTTTTAAGGAGAAGGGTTTGACTGACTGTCCTCTCCTTACTAAGATTTGCTTTAAAGGGGCTCTTGGGATCCATTTTATAGATCCAGGTCATCCTATGGGTTCACCAGTCTCTAATGAGTAAGTTGGTGAAAAGCAATGAAAATTTTCAGTTACATATCATCTGATTATTTTCATGCTCCTTCATATGTACATGCGTGGGTGGGTGTGATCTTGCAGAGATTATGGATAAGCCCTCTGTTGCTGTTTCAGGTGCCTTATATCTTGATTCCTATAGATCTTATGGGGGAGGGGTCTAGGACTGTTTTGTGCCGTTTGCTTTTCCTCCAGTACAGCACCTGGGTTGCTTAAACACTCTCCTGCATTTTCTGTTTTTGCAAAATGAGATTTCTTACAAAGAACAATCTTTTATCTTCCCCCGTATTTATGTCCTGTCGACTTGTTCCTGAATAAATGGTTCTTATGATCGGTGTTTTAGAAAAATCAGCCAATTGTTATGCTTTTTTTTTTTCTTTGCATTTTTAATACATGTATTTATGTATGAGGCAACTGATAAATTTTAGTTAATTTTTTTTTTTAAACTTTCAGAGTTAATGTGTGACTTAAAAAAAAGAAATGGAACGTGATAAATCTTTGAAGTATAGTGAATTTTATTTGCGTGGCTTATTTCTGTGTTTATTCCACTTTTAAAATACTTTCAGTTCTTAGACACAATGGAAAACATCTTGTTTCTTCTTCTTAATTACCACCTGGTCAAAGCTTATAGTATTTTAAAGAGCCAATTCTGGATCCCCCCCATAAGTGAACCACTCATCTTCAGTTATTTCAGAGAGGACTCACTTCGATCAGCAGTGTGGGACCCATTTTAAGTATTTTGTCAAGTATAGTTTCAGAGGGTAGCCACGTCGGTCTTCAGTAGAACAGTTCGTTTTGAATCTGATGCTTGTGCCCGGGAACTGTTGTTGGTGTCTTAAGCGATGTCCCTTCTGATTCCTCCCCCCAACCCACACACACATTGAGGGCAGCAGTACACAACCTGAGCAGAATATAACTCCTTTGGTCTTAAAGTGGGCAGTGCAAGACCCCGTGTGGCTCTAGACGGCTGCTGGCTGGGGCTTCCTGTGTTACTGAATGGCTACTCATGTGCACAGCTTAGAGGTTACCCTGCTCGTAAGGTGCAACTAGACTCAGATGTACCTAATTTATCACGTATGTTCTTTCTTTTGATAAAAAAAAACCGCACAAAGCAATTGGGGTGATGCTGCACTCCTGCATTCCATTTCAAAGTAGAAGCCAGAAGACATTCTGATGGTTAATGATCCATGTCTCAGTTGCTAACTGTTCTGTATTATTATTGCTGTGATTATCATTGTGATGCTATTTCAAGTCCAGGCACTGTTCAAGTTGCAGTGATTCATTTTCTTCCTTTGGGCTCTCTCTATTATATGTATATTGCATTACTAGGAAACAGCTTAATGAAGTATGTCAGTGTACAGTAGATTCAGGTGGGTAGTCATGTTGAACTGAAGCAGCAGAACAAATGTTGAGTCTAGGTGCACCTTTAAGACCAACAAAAGTTTTATTCAAAGCATAAGGGGAGGGACGGTGGCTCAGTGGTAGAGCATCAGCTTGGGAAGCAGAAGGTCCCAGGTTCAATCCCCGGCATCTCCAAAAAAGGGTCCAGGCAAATAGGTATGAAAAGCCTCAGCTTGAGACCCTGGAGAGCAGGGGAGGGACAATGACTCAGTGGTAGAGCATCAGCTTGGGAAGCAGAAGGTCCCAGGTTCAATCCCTGGCATCTCCAAAAAAGGGTCCAGGCAAATAGGTGTGAAAAACCTCAGCTTGAGACCCTGGAGAGCTGCTGCCAGTCTGAGAAGACAATACTGACTTTGATGGACCAGGGGTCTGATTCAGTATAAGGCAGCTTCATGTGTTCATATGTTGGGGAGGGACGGTGGCTCAGTGGTAGAGCATCGGCTTGGGAAGCAGAAGGTCCCAGGTTCAATCCCCAGCATCTCCAAAAAAGGGTCCGGGCAAATAGGCATGAAAAACCTCAGCTTGAGACCCTGGAGAGCCGCTGCCAGTCTGAGAAGACAATACTGACTTTGATGGACCAAGGGTCTGATTCAGTATAAGGCAACTTCATATGTTCATAACTTTCATTTGCATGTACACTATGTATCTGAAGACATGTGCGTGTGCATACAAAAGCTTATATTTTGAATAAAATTTTGTTGGTCTTAAAGGTCTTACAGCTTGGACCCAAACTTTGTAGAGTTGTGCAGTTATAGTTAAATGGAGGATGGAAGGTAGAATGTCAACTACTGTCGTTTTATTGCCAGCTGCTAATCTCTCTATTTCTCAAAACAATGAGCTAAAGAGGTGGAGTAGGAAGAATGGTATTCCAATTCCTGTTACCTGCTTTACAAAGGTGCTGGAAGTTCTGCCCAATGACGGATGTCGCATGGAGACTTTTGTTGTTGCTTTGCCCCACCATGCCTCTGCGCTTCTCCAGAGGGCTCAAGTTGGAGTTAAAAAAATGAAAGTTTGTTGATTGTTTTTGTGGCCTGCTGGTAAGCTTCCAGCCACTAAGAGGGGAGTCATCAGCTGATGTGTTTTCCCCAGTAAGATAAGAATGCATATACCTTTACTAGGTTGGGGCTTATGTAGAGTGGTTTGTGTTGGCACGGTAATCAGCTGTTATGGCAACTCTAGATTGGGGAATGGGCCTTTGGATTACCTTGAATAGCTGTCTAGTGTTGATAAGGGAATTGTAATTCCTCCCTCCCCCACACATTTGTGCATATCAGGTTAGGAAGTGCATGTCTTACATCAACCCTAATGGAGTTCAGTGATGGAATGCATCATGGAGATAGGCTTCTACTGTGCATGCAGACAGTGGATCAGTCAGTTACATGGGAAGACTGAAACGTTTAATGCGTTTGTTTTGCCAGAGCATCACCCAGTCATGCAAACATAAAAGTAACTTATGTTTTCTGGTGGTTCTACTAACAGAAGATTCTTGCTTGCCTTCTAGTGGTGGCGATTTGGAGTTCTTAGCAATAGAGAGTTCCTATACCAGCTGTATCTTCACAAGAAAGGAAAGGTCCCCTGTGCAAGCACCAGTCGTTTCCAACTCTGGGATGACGTTGCTTTCACAACATTTTCACGGCAGACTTCTTACAGGGTGGTTTGCCATTGCCTTCCCCAGTCTTTTACACTTTCCCTCCAGCAAGCTGGGTACTCATTTTACCGACCTCGGAAGGATGGAAGGCTGAGTCAACCTATCTTCCCAAAGCAGGGTCTAAAATGCTTTTCAGCTCCTAACGGCAATTCTCACACGTATCAAGACGTAGCTGGGGGAGAGGGGACAGGATCCATAACTCTGTGGTGCAGAAGATACTTTTAAAAGGTGCCAGCTTTACAGCTTTTCCAATTTAAAACAAATCTCCGGAGGTGTTAGGGAAGACCTTTCTCTCCCCCCCCCACTTTTTTTTCTTTTGCCTGAGATTCTGAAAAGCAAGTTACTTGGATTTGCAAGGAATGGGGCTAAATAGCTCTATGCACACTGGCATAGTTGACAAGATGGGACATTCAGTAACCAGCACATTAATTAATCTGTGTATTATTATAGCTCTTTTCCACCCTGTTTCACATAAACACACAAAATGGCTTCGTGACGTGGCTGACCATTGGTCTAGGGTGGCCAGCTCTGGCCAGGAAAATTGATGGGAGATTTGGGGGTGGTGCCTGTGGCAGGGACAATTTGAGGAGAGACTACTGTAAACTATGGCAGGGATCCCTAGCCTTTTGGAGCCTACAGGTGCATCTGTAACAGTATGGTGGCTGCAGCAACAAAATGGCTGACAGAAAATGGCTGCCACAGGAGGTGGAGATAGCCATGCAATAATTGCCACAGCTTAACTTAGTAATGCAGTGCGGATCCTTGCTCTGTGGTAGCTGTTGCCAAAGCAACAGGTAATGAAATCTGCCCAGCCAATCAGAAGCCTTGCTGGGCCAAAGCTCTAGGAGGGAGCAGAAAAGGTGTCGGCTAGGTGCCATAGTGCCCATGGGCACCGAAGTTGGAGGCCTCTGATTTTTGATATACCACAATGTTTGCCCTCTGAAGCTGCCATTTTCTTCAGGGGGATTGTTCCGCGTAGCTTGGAGATAAGTTGTAATTCTGGGAGAACTTCCATGCCCTGCTTGAAGGTGGGCAAGCTGACATCAGTTTCAAAACTAGCATGTTCCATTATGGCAGGGCAGTGGGGTTTTTCACATTACCTTAGGGTTCCCAGATGTCCTTTTTTGGGGGGGGGGGGGGTATTTTGTCTGTGTTTGGGCTCTTTTCAAAAAACGGATGGAAATGTCCTCTTTTGGGATTGGAAGGTTAGGAATATTTCTAGTTAGCAGCAATTAATGAAGCTTAAATAGTAGGGGTGTTTAAAAAGATTTGTCCTAGCCACCAGTGGGGGATGGGGGGTAGTGTTGCCAGCTCCAGGCTGGGAAATTCCTGGAGATTTTGAGAATGGAGCATGGGGAGGGACCTCAACGCGGTGCAATGCCAGAGAGCGCACCTTCCAAAGCAGCCATTTCCTCCAGGGGAACTGATCTCTGTAGTCCAGAGAGGGACTGTAATGCCAGGGGATCGCAAGGTCCCACCTGGAGGTTGGCTTCCCTAGCGATCACTTGTTTTGAGGTAGTCAAGAACCGTGTTCCTTTTTTAGCTTTCCAAAATATAGTCACCCTACATTATCAGATCCTTTCAGCTAATGCAGTAATACTGGGGAGGACTGAACCTGGGCCCTTCTGCACTCAAAACAGAGGCTACTGTGTAAAACATGATGCTAGACTAGATATAAAATTAAAGTGACTCATAGCTTAAACCAGGGGTGGCCAAACTTGCTTAATGTAAGAACCACATAGAATAAACGTCAGATGTTTGACAGCAGGAAGGCAGGCAGGCAAAAAGATGGGAGGGGGCGGGAATGGAAAGAAAGGCATTCTCCAAGCTGCCAGCTGGTTTAGCTTGGAGAAATTATTTAAAGAGACAAATGCCTTCTCCAAGCCAGCTGATACGGATGGGGGGCTTTGAGAGCCACATAATAATTGTGAAAGAGCCACATGGGGCTTCCAAGCCACAGTTTGGCCACCCCTGGCTTAAACTGACTCTGCATGCAGAGAGGTAACAATTGCCTAAAAGCAGGGCTTTTTTTGAGCAGGAACGCAGTTCCGGCTGTCTTGAAGTCAGAGGGTGTGGCCTAATATGCAAATGAATTCCTGCTGGGCCTTTTCTACAAAAAGCCCTACTGTCAAATCCAGAGCCAAGGAAAAGACAAGTAGAGTTCAAGATTATTAGGGTTTGTAGAATCTTTCGGGCTCAAGTGCCGTGTTCTACTGGAGAAAGTTTTTCTTCCAGACGTTTCGTTCTCAGCTGCGGAGAACATCCTCAGTGGCATTGCAGCCGGAGCAGGCATTCTGACCTTCTTAGCTGCTGTGCGTTGAGGCCAGGGCTGCTGGAGAGCTGCTATTTCTAGGCCGGAGGGGGTGTGGTGAGAGGGCAATTGTACCCATTGTTTGGTGGGGCTTCCTGGAAGGGTGGTGATAAGGAAACTGGCTGTGGAATGTGACCATTGTTCTGTGTTGATTGCTGGGAGGATTGGAAGGGGTGTGAAGATAAGGAAGATGGTTGTTGATTGTACTGATTGTTCTCTGGAATGTGCTGGTTGTTCTGTGACCTTCTGCAATTTGTAGTCTGTAGGGTGTTTTGCAGAGCTGGATACCAAGAATGGTGGATGGAAATGCCTTCTTCCTTTCTGTTAAAGTTGTGCTGGTGTTTGTAAATCTCAATAGCTTCTCTGTTCAGGCAGGTGTGATAATGTGAGACCGTAGAAAGGACTTCAGTTCTTTCAAAGTGGATGATGTGGTCTCCTTCTTGAAGTGCATGTTCAGCGACAGCTGATTTTTCTGGCTGAAACAAGCAACAGTGTCTCTTGTGTTCGGTGAGGCGGGTGTTGATACTGCGTTGGTAGTGCCAACATAGACTGCACCACAGGAGCAGAGTTCAAGATCTTTATTTCAGCTTCATGGGCATACACGCGCGTTGTGGGAACTGATAAGCCTGCCAGTTCTCCCAACTTATAAACCTTTGCCTTGACCGTTATAATTCAAGCCAAAGCGCGCCAAGCTAAAGCGGGGGTTTTGCGCGGGGTTTCTATTAAGCTCTCATCACTACAGGTGCCGTTATCAGTTCTCGGGTCGCTTCTCCTCCTGTTCGCGGCCTTGGTTACATAGCAACTAGCCAGTTCCCAGGCATACCATCCTCCCTTCAGATAAGCAACAAGCAGCAACTACATCAAAGCAGCATAGCTAACACAAGCACAGTATTGTATAACTGGATACATATGGCAAGAGGAACAAGATGGTGTGACACCTACGTCAGGGGTGGGGAGCCTTTTTTCTGCCAAGGGCCATATGGATATTTATAACATCATTCGCGGGCCATAAAAATTATCAACTTAAAAAACAGTGCTCCGCCAAGGGAGAATGATTCAGGCCAGCAAAATTAATGCAAATAATTGTTTTTCTATTTGAAGTCATGTGGGGAGAGCCTAATCTGGTGCACGTACACATACACACACCGGGCCCATCGCCCTAGGCAAGTGCATAGGTCCAGGACTTTTTTATAGAAAAAGCCCAGCAGGAACTCATTAGCATATTAGGCCACACCATCTGAGATAATCAAGTGCAAACTGAACTGTGACAGTAACTTTTCCAGGCCCTGCAGCAATTCTGGCCGGCCAGCCAAGCCCCAGGGAGGCTGCCATACAGTACATCTGGGCCCTGTGATCCCTGCCTGGCCCTGGGGAGGCTGCTGTACAGCGCGGCTGGGCCCCACAATCCTTGCCGGCCAGCCAGGCCCCAGGGAGGCTGCCACATGGCTCGGTTCGGCCCAGCAATCTCCGAGGGCCGTATACAGTCCTCAGGACAGAGGTCCCCCACCCCTGCCCTACATGAAACAATGGTGACATCAGGGGGTGTGCCTAATATGCAAATGAGTTCCGGCTGGGCTTTTCCTACAAAAAGCCTGGAGTACTTTTTTTGAAGCAGGAATGCACAGAAATGCAGTTCTGGCTGGCTTGGTATCAGAGAGTGTGGCCTAATATGCAAATGAGTCCGTGTTGTGCTTTTTCTAACAAAACTCTGAAAAAGCCACATGTGAAACAACGGTGACATCAGGGGGTGTGGCCTAATGTGCAAATGAGTTCCTGCTGGGCTTTTCTCTACCAAAATGCCCTATGTAAAACAACGGTGCCATCAGGGGGTGTGGCCTAATGTGCAAATGAGTTCCTGAAGGCTTTTCTCTACCCAAAAAGCCCTATGTGAAACAACGGCGACATCAGGGGTGTGTGGCCTAATGTGCAAATGAGTTCCTGCTGGGCTTTTCTCTACCAAAAAAGCCCTATGTAAAACAACGGCGACATCAGGGGTGTGTGGCCTAATATGCAAATGAGTTCCTGCTGGGCTTTTCTCTACCAAAAAAGCACTATGTAAAACGATGGTGCAATCAGGGGGTGTGGCCTAATGTGCAAATAAGTTCCTGCTGGGCTTTTCTCTACCAAAAAAGCCCTATGTAAAACAACGGCGACATCAGGAGGTGTGGCCTAATGTGCAAATGAGTTCCTGAAGGCTTTTCTCTACCAAAAAAGCCCTATGTGAAACAACGGTGCCATCAGGGGGTGTGGCCTATGTGCAAATGAGTTCCTGAAGGCTTTTCTCTACCAAAAAAGCCCTATGTGAAACAACGGCGACATCAGGGGTGTGTGGCCTAATGTGCAAATGAGTCCCTGCTGGGCTTGTCTCTACCCAAAAGGCCCTGCCTAAAAGAGCATCCCTCCTCTGCGGCGAACCCCCCTTCCGCTGGGCGAGGAGCAGACGGGGAGTTCCATTATGAACTCCGCGGGGGTGGGGCTTACAAGGATGAGCTTCCCGTTGCCCCGGAAGCAGATGCGGCTTGATCGGCTGTTGGAGCCCTCGTGAGGCGGCCGTTGGCGGCGGCAGTTGCGGAGCGGGGTTTCCTTGCCTTGGGCTGGGCGCCGTCCTCTCGCGCGGGAGGGAGAAGATGCCGTCGGAGCAGTTCCGCATGGCGACCCTGGAGGCTCTCCGCAGCAGCCGCAAAGGGCAGCTCAGCTACTGCCGCGAGTGGGACCCGGGCGAGGTGCGAGGAGGGGCTCGGGGGTGGGGGGCGGACTGGGCCCGCGGGGTGGTTCTGGTGGACCGGACCGGACCACTTCTGGCTGCAGGAAGGCTCGAGGGTGGTTCTTACACTTGAGTCCGGCGCTCCCTCTGAGGGCCAGCGTGGTGCGGTGCAGGAGTGGCCAGGCTTGCTTAAAGTAAGATCCCAGTAGGCAGCCGTGGTTGTCTGAAGCAAGAGAGCATACGCAGGCTTACATTCTGAACAAAAGGTAGATCCAAGCCGGCAGCCGTGTTGGTCTGAAGCAGTTGGACGAAGCAGGAGTCAAGGGGAACCTTTTAAGACCAACCCGTTTTTATTTCAGAACGTAAGCTTTCGTGTGCTCTTCAGCACTCTTCATCAGACGAGGAATCCAGCACAGTGAGCAAAGCCATACATAGCTGAGCAGAGCCATACAGAGCTGGTATTTTATGTATTCTGAATATTCATCCTGAATAAAACTTAGTTGGTCTTAAAGGTGCACTTGTCTACTGCTTTGTTCTATTGCTTAAAGTAAGAACCGCATAGAATAAATATCAGATCCACAAGACATGAACATCAGAGGTTTGAGAGCCGCAAGACAGGAAGGGAGGGAGGGAAGCAAATAGATGGAGAAGTGAGGGAAATGGAGAGAGGGAGGTGGAAAGAAAGCAACTTTAAATGCATTCTCCAAGCTTCCAGATGGCTTGTTTTGAAGAAGTGATTGAAAGAGACGGATACCTTCTCCACACTAGTGGGGGCTTTGAGAGCCACACAATATGTGTGAAAGAGCCACAGTTTGGCCACCACTGGTGTAGTGTTTAAGTGCATGGATTCTTATCTGAGAGAACGGGGTTTGATTCCCCACTCTGCCACTTGCAGCTGCTGGAATGGCCTTGGGTCAGCCATAGCTCTGGCAGAGGTTGTCCTTGAAAGGGCGGCTTCTGTGAGAGCTCTCTCAGCCCCACCCGCCTCACAGGGTGTCTGTTGTGGGGAGGAAGGTAAAGGAGATTGTGAGATGCTCTGAGACTCTGATTCAGAGAGAAGGGCAGGGTATAAATATACGGTCTTCTAAGACGAGTTAGTTTGAGCTAGCTCACAGTTTTTTAGCCTCTGGCTCACACATGTTTGTTTTAGCGCAGGAAAAATGGCTCCAGAGCAAGCTAGTTTATACAGTAACTCACAATTTCCATGTCAATAGCTCACAAAGTAGAATTTTTGCTCACAAGACTCCACAGCTTAGAGCGAGTTTTGCTCAAGTCCTGTAGCGCTTCAGAAACCAACAAGAGAGTGTAGGCTTTTGAAGTTTCAGTGTTAGATGGCTGAACTTAAATTAATTCACAATTTCAGAACAGTAGACTCCCCCTTCCCCCTGCCGGGCTGAATAGGAACATAGAATTTTTATTTCACCCTGAATGGTAATTTTTTACCTCCATGTATTTCTCCTCTGCTCTAATCAAGCTTATTACAATATGCATGGCCCCTGTGTATTCTTTGCAACTTTTTTACAACATCCCTCCCACCTAATCTGGCTAGATTAAAAGGACTGCATTTCTACTGTACTGTGTCTGGCAAGGGGAGCTTTGACTCTCAGAAACTCATACTCTGAACATCTTGTTGGTCTCTAAGATACTCCACTCTGACAACCTCTGCGACAAAGATAGTCACGTATGTAGTGGGAAAGTGGATAGAGGGAGCTTTTTCTTTCCCTTAGGACTTTAACTTAATGAGCAATAAACTTGATGGGTAATAGGTCCAGGATGAACAAAAGGAACGGCTCCTTTATTCAGTGAGTAACTGTGTCAGGCTCTGTAACTCTATCATATTGAAATTATAAAATACTAACCAAATGGACTTTTCTATACTAACCCCTAGCCTTTGTGATATTGTAGTCACCATGCACATCAAAGGGGACGTTTGAAGTGTTAACTTTGTTTAGGTTGTAAAGTGTGAAATTCACTGCCAGTAACTACACTGTGGAATTCACTGCCAGTGGAGGTAGTGATGGCCCCAAGTACGGTTAGTATTAAATGGGGGTAGGCAAATTCATGCAGGATAGGCCAGTTACTGGCTATTTGCCATTGTGGTTAAAAGTAGCCTCTGTAGTCAGAATCGGCAAACCTCTGCAGCAACAACAAGGGAAGGCCTCAGTCTCTGTGTTCTGTTTGTTGGCTTTCAAGGCAACTGGCTGGCTACTGTGTGAAACAGGATGCTTGACTAGATGGACCCTGGGTCTGATCGAGCAGAGATACTGTTATGTGCTTAGTATATCTGTAGATATTTAAAAAGCAGCTCCATGCAAGCAGAAAGGTGGAGAAGACTGGTGACAAAAACCAGGTGTGTATATAAAAATGTGCAACTAATATGTGTCAACATCTACTAGAGATGTTCAGAAAAACCTTTATAACAACTTTATGACACCTTTTGGGCAGGATGAACATCTTTATGATATCCTTTGGGCAGGATGTATGCGCATAAGCTCAAACTGTGAAAGCTGACATATTAATGAGGAGGAAATGCTGAATGGTCCAGTTGAGAGTCAGTGTGGTGTAATGGCTGGAAGTGTCAGACTAGGTTTTGGGAGACCTGGGTCCAGATGTCCACTTTGCCCTGAAAGGTTACTGGTGGCCTTGGGCTAGTCACACGTCTTCAGTTTAACCCACATCACAGAGTTGTGAGAATAAAACAGAGAGAACAGCATGAGCTGCTTTGGGTCCCCAGTTGGAGGATAGAGTATAAATGAAGCAGATATTGCACATGAAGGTGTGTTCACTATCTCATTCTGCACATGCAGATCAGGTATTTGGAAAACACTGCGTCCAGGTGGGAGCTAGTTTGGTGTAATGGTGAAATGTGCGGACTTTTATCTGGGAGAACCAGGTTTGATTCCCCATTCCTCCACTTCCAGCTGCTGGAATGGCCTTGGGTTAGCCATAGCTCTCGCAGGAGTTGTCCTCAAAAGGGCAGCTGCTGTGAGAGCCCTCTCAGCCCCACCTACCTCACAGGGTGTCTGTTGTCAGGGGAGAAGATATAGGAGATTGTAAACCACTCTGAGATTGAGAGAAGGACTGGGCATAAATCTGCAGTCTTTTTCAAGTGAACTAGATTCCCTTCCATGGACAACTTTCCATCCAGTTGTCCTTCCCTGTCTTGTTTTTAGATAGTATATATAGCTGGATGTATTTATTTAGCCAGTTTGATGTAGTGGTTAAGTGTACGGACTCTTATCTGGGAGAACTGGGTTTGATTCCCCACTCCTCCACTTGCACCTGCTAGCAGGGCCTTGGGTCAGCCATAGCTCTGGCAGAGGTTGTCCTTGAGAGGGCAGCTGCTGTGAGAGCCCTCTCCAGCCCCACCCACCTCACAGGGTGTCTGTTGTGGGGGAGGAAGGTAAAGGAGATTGTGAGCCGCTCTGAGACTCTTCGGAGTGGAGGGCGGGATATAAATCCAATATCTTCATCTACCTCACAGGGTGTCTGTTGTGGGGGAGGAAGGTAAAGGAGATTGTGAGCCGCTCTGAGACTCTTCAGAGTGGAGGGCGGGATATAAATCCAATATCTTCATCTACCTCACAGAGTGTCTGTTGTGGGGGAGGAAGGTAACAGAGATTGTGAACCGCTCTGAGACTCTTCAGAGTGGAGGGCAGGATATAAATCCAATATCTTCATCTACCTCACAGGGTGTCTGTTGTGGAGGAGGAAGGCAAAGGAGATTGTGAGCAGCTCTGAGACTCTTCAGAGTGGAGGGCGGGATATAAATCCAATATCTTCATCTACCTCACAGGGTGTCTGTTGTGGGGGAGGAAGGTAAAGGAGATTGTGAGCCGCTCTGAGACTCTTCGGAGTGGAGGGCGGGATATAAATCCAATATCTTCATCTACCTCACAGGGTGTCTGTTGTGGGGGAGGAAGGTAAAGGAGATTGTGAGACTCTTCGGAGTGGAGGGCGGGATATAAATCCAATATCTTCATCTTCTTCTTCATCTATTTAAATTGATGTGATTTTTGCCCCACCCTACCCTGCAAGCAGGCTCAGGGTAGCTCAATATGTAAATATAACATTTAAAACATAATATGATAGAAAGTTAAAATTCAGTTCTATGCATAAATCACAAGATGGCAATAATGCAATCAACGGGGGGGAAATTGCCCTGATGTGTGCACTGAATCTTCTGGTTTTTAACAAGTGGCAGAGCATTCCCACCAAGCAATATATATAGAAGGTGCCTGTGCATAGCATAGGTAAATAGGATGAGTGGGTAGAGTTGGGGGGTGGGGCTGTCTAAAGTGTCTGCTACCTCAGCCAAAGACCTGGCAGAACAGCTGTGTTTTACAGGCCCTGAGGAATGGTTATAAGTCCTGCAAGGCCCTGATCTGAATTGGAAGACTGTTCCACTATACTGGGGCCAGAGCCGAAAAGGCTCTGGTCAAAGCTAAGTCCTTTGGACCAGAGATCTCCAGTAGATGTTGATCTAAAGAACACAAAACTCTTCAGGGGGCCTAGCAGGAGAGATGGTCCTGCAGATAATGATGGTCCTAGATCACACAGGGCTTTAGAGGTCTGTACCAGAACCTTGAACTTGATTCGGTACTCAACTGGGAGCCAATGTGTCAAGCACAGACTGTTGATGTGCTCATCCTGAGGTCCCAGTAAGGACATGTGCAACTGCATTTTTTGAACCAGCTGGAGTTTCTGGATCAGCCTCAAGAGTAGCCCTGTGTAAAGCAAGTTACAGTAGTCCAGCCTGGAGGTGACCAGTGCATGGATCACTGTAACTAAATGTCTGTGGGAGAGATAGGGGGCTAATTGCCCGACCTGTCGTAGATAGTAAAAGGCCGATCTGGCAACGGTTGTGACCTGGGCCTCCATTGAAATTGTGGCATCCAGGATCACACCCAGTCAAGGGGATGGGCGCCTTGCCCACACACACACACAGGTGACTCAGACACAGGACCTCTGTCTTAGATTGATTTTGTTTTAGTTGACCCCACTTCAACCAGTCAGCAACGACCTTCAGTGCCCTAGCCAGAACCTCTGGGGCGGTATCTGGCCAGCCAGATATAGTTGGGTGTTATCAGTGTACCGATGACATATGAACATATGAAGCTGCCTTCTACTGAATCAGACCCTGGGTCCATCAAAGTCAGTCTTGTCTACTCAGCCTGGCAGCGGCTCTCCAGGGTCTCAAGCTGAGGTTTTTCATGCCTATTTGCCTGAACCCTTTTTAGTTGGAGATGCCGGGGATTGAACCTGGGACCTTCTGCTTACCAAGCAGATGTTCTACCACTGAGCCACTGCTCCTCCCCACTACTGCCCCTCCCCAAATCAGTCTGAACTTCTGGGCAAGAGGGCACAATAAGGGAGAGGATTGCCTCTTGGGGACACCACATACCAAAGGGCAATGTGATGAAATCCTCTCCCCTAGTGCCACTCTCCATCCCCGACGTTGGAGAAAAGAGAGAAGCCATTGCAAGGCAGTCCCTGATATCCCCATGTTGGCAAAGTGGCGGTCAAAAGATTGTAATCAACCCTGTAAAATGTTGCTATTTTGATGGCTGTTTTAGAAGTACACCTAGAAATATCATAGACATTTGTTTGCAGCGTAGTCTTGACATTTTGATGCTCTTTGGTCCCACTTTACATCTGTGTGTGTGTGTCATGAATCTGCTAAATAGGATGCTAGCGTTTTGGGTTTTGAGCCAGTATAGTGTAATGGCTAGTGTCTGAACTAGGATCTGGGTTCAAATTCCCACTTACCCATAATGCACCACTCTCATGGTAGCCTACCTCATGGCATTGTCAGGAGAGAATAGGGATGGAATAATGATATATGCCACTGATGGATTTTTCTTGGAGGACGAGCAAAATCAAAATGTGATTATTTTGCAGTTCCATGTGGAATTTGTTGCAAATCTTTGTCACTCTTGCTTTTACTTTAGTTTATAAAATCCGGGCGGCAGTGTGGTTTAAGGCTAAGACAGCTGCATTTTACAGCATGAGTGTTACTTGTGTATTTTGTTTCCTGTAGGAAATTCTGGAAGGGTACAGAGCCCCCCCTGAGCTCTCTCCCTATTCAGGTTGGGTGCTGGAACGACTGCTCTCCCGCTCTTCAAAGGAAGGTCCTCACTTTTCAAGTTCGGCTCCTGAAGGAGAATCCGCTCCTGTCACACCCCAGGTGTCCTCCCTCGTAAACACTGTTTCGCCCACCAACCTGTTGCTTCCCAGACCACTTTCAACAGAAGCACCAAGCGATGCACAGGTAACAGGATGGGCGATCCTTGGGGCCGTGGCTGTTTCTTCTCAGAGTCGCTTTGTTTCTTAGTCTTGTGAAGCTATGATAGTCTTCAGGCTAATTCTCCATCTTTTATTCATTTGTTCAATCCTTTCTTTTCATCTGTGATTTCCATCTTGAATCATCAGTACCCGCCCCATCCTGTGGTGAGATAACAACTGTGTCTGTTAACAGACTCAAAGTCAGACATTGCTGCATAGTTTGCACAAATCATAGTTGAGAAGCCAACCTGTGAAACTGCAAGCAACACAAAATTGCTTTGAGCATTCAGAACCCTTTACCTTTTATTGTAATTCTTGCAACAGCTGAGTTTTATCCTCATTTTGTTTTTGGGGGGGAGGTGCTGAGTCTGAGAGAGAGGAAGTGAAATTCAAACTGTGATTTTCTGATTCGCAGCTCAGTCTGTTAGCTGCTCTGCTAAAGCCACTGCTGCAGCACCTTTGCTCTTTCCCTCTAGCCTACAATTGCTCTTCTCAGTCTTACATCCAGATGCTGACTTTTGCTCCCTTTTTGCCCAGGACTGTGAGAAATGGAGAGATCTGGAGACCAACCAGGAGAACGTTACTGTGCCTTCCCCTTCAAAAAGCGTGGAGGTGGAAGGCCTCATACGCTTGCACGAGGAAATCCAGAAGCTAAAGGGAAAGGTAAGTGCTTAGCTCTGTTCACAAGGGAAGAATCATCTCCATGGCTGGAGGTAGCAGTGAAAACAAGTTCAGCATTGAAGTTACAACCGGAAGCAGCAGAACATACGGTGGCAGTTTTCAAGCAGTGGCTGGACAAACACTTGTCAGGGGTGCTTTAGGCTGATCCTGCATTGAGTAGCGAGTTTACTAGAGCCTGCTTGCGGGAAAGGGCAGGATATAAATCTTTTTTTAAAATATTTTAAAAATTAAATTAGATGCCCTGTGTGGCCCCTTCTGTGATTTTATGAGCTAATATGGCTAGATCTACACGTTTCTACTCACATCGATATACGGATCTTTACTGCACAGAGAACGTTGAGAAAGCATTACCAATATAATCACGGCGAGATTTGGGTTGCTAAACTGGTTGAAAAAGACCTAGAATCCTTTGGTTGTGGTCACATACACATTTGGTAGGATTCTGTGCACAAACAGAAGATTTAAACGGAATTATGACGTGGCATAACACGTACGCTGCTGAAATTAACCATTTAATTAACATATGTATCGGGCTGCTTAACAATGCTTGCGATAGAATTTATTGTATTTTGTGTAATGTGTAGAATATAAATAGACCAGACTGCAATCTGGAAGTTCAGATTGAACCTAGAAATGAAGGTGGTGTGGTTCTTTGTCCTAACTCAGTAACTCCGAAGCCTTTAAAAATGAGTTGGGAACCATCTTGTTTCTGTTTCTGAATCAGAGAAAAAGGCTATTGAGGCAGGGTCCTTCAACACATTGCCTGTCAACACTTCCTGGCACTGCCCAGATGGTTTTAGAAAGTGGGCTGGACCAGGTGGAGCTTTTGCCCAGCCAAGCTTTTGATTGGCCGTCAAGATTTGATTGGCTGTGCAGATTTTTAAAAATGTTGCTTTGGCGGCAGCTGCTACATCGCACGTGAACCTTCATGTGACTGAAGATAAGCCGTGGGAGTCAAATTGTGGCTGACTTCCCTCCTTGCAGCGGTCGTGCTGTGACATCCGTTTCATGTCTGAGCCCATGCTGTGACAGAATTCCAAAGGTCCCCTCAGGCTCAAAAAAGTTGAGAATCCCTGCTCTGAGGTATCACTTCCCCTTGCACAGGGAACGACATGTCTTCTGCAAGGATGGGGTGGTCCTCCCAATTGATCCGACCTCCATTCCCATAGTAAATCTCCATTTAGTAGAGAAAGTGGGACTGCCTTCATTTTGACATTGCCATTACCCAGGGCTTTTTTTGTAGCAGGAACTCTTTTGCATACTAGGCCACACCCCCCCCCCCCCCGATGCAGCCAATCTTCCAAGAGCTTGCAGTAGGCCCTGTACTAAGAGCCCTGTAAGCTCCAGGAGAATTGGCTACATTAGGAGTGTGTGGCCTAATATGCAAAGGAGTTCCTGCTACCAAAAAAAAGCACCGCCATTACGTGATCAGGAATGGATTGGCACTGGTTACATATTCCAGGGGCCCTCTGTGGTTCTCTACAATGCTTGCTTCATTTAGGCAAATTCCCTTTGGGAGGCCAGATTCCTCAAGTCTGTGTTGAGGTGTTAGATTAAAGGCTCTATGCTAGTTATGACCTTTAAGCCCTTCACAACCTGGGATGCACATATTTGAAGGAGCATCTCCTTCCGTATGTCCCTGTGTGCCAACCAGGGTCATCAGGCAGCCAACTGTTGGCCATTCCTCCGCTTAGGGTGGTCTATCTGAGCCCTCTGCCACATTGTTTGGTTTTTGAATTTTAAAATCAAAACAACACATCCTATGCATGTATGCCTAAACTTGCAGTCGTGCGGTCAGACTTTCCTTTGTGCCAAATGTGTGTGTGTGTGTTGAAACATGGTGGAGCGTTTCCCTCTTTGGCTTTCTGACCTACAGGAAGAGCTCCGGAAGCGCCTGGAACAGCAAGAGCAGGTGGTGAAGGCCGCCTCGGAGGAGGCAAGCGAGCTGCTGAAGCGCTTCGATGAGCTCAAGGAGCTGAAGCAGCACCAGGAATATCAAGACTTGCAGCAAGTGATTGAGAGCAGGTGAGAGGTTTGCTTAACCAGACAAGGAATCTGGGGGTGGGGAGGGGTGTCACTAGAGGAACGAGATTCAGGGACTTGCTCACCCTGGAAGCCCAGGCAGCTGGAGAAGGTGCTGCTGGAGGATAGGAGTGCAGCGTGTCTGTCCCAAAACACAGTGTCTGTTTGCATTCTTCAGAATGTGAGGGGGGCCCAACGTAAATCTTTGTTTGGAGGCCTTTTGGGACACTCAGCAGTTCTGCCAAGGTGCTTATCTCTTCCTGGAGTGGCCAGCCAGGTGCTTTTGCAGAAGCCCACACTAGAAGCTCTGACAGCAATGTCTCTCGCCTCTCGTCTGTTCCCTAGCTGCTAGTATTCAAAGGAGTAGTCCTCAATGTACGTTAAAGAATACAAATAAATATCCATAGATTGATGACATAAGACCACAATGACAATAAGCAGGACCGAATGCATTTTCGCCCAGTGGGCCTTCTTCAGTGCTCATTGGTACATAGATATACATATGCACCAGGATTAGTTGTTGGTGTAAATAAGCCAAAACAGGTGTTGAATGACCCTTGCACAGTTGTTATACTGTGTGGCCCATGGTGCCCTTGTTAGGATCATGGGTCTTGTTTCATGACTTCCATACGCAACACATAAAAATGTTTAGTTGTGAACGATGTTCTCTCTAAGCTGAGTTATTGTGAGCTAGCTCACAGTTTTTCAGCATCCAGCTCACACATTTTTTAGCTCAGGAAAAATGGCCCTAGAGCAAATTAATTTATGCAGTGGCTCACAACTTTAATGCCAGTAGCTCACAAAGTAGAATTCTTGCTCACAACGCTCCACAGCTTAGAAGGAGCATTGGTTGTAAATTATATCTAATTTTGGCAGTTTGTTCCCTCCTGTGTATGTGTACATCAACCAGTAATCTGACAAAATACCCAGTCAGACTAAAATATCCATCTAGTCTAGCCCTGTGCTACCAGCAGTACCCAGCTAGATGCCAGTAGGAAAGTTAAAAGTCAGACAAGGAGGAGACAGGCTTCTCTCCAGCGATTGGTATTCATGGTAACCTGCCTCTGAACCTGGAGGTTCATTTTGCTCTAGGACAGGGGTGGCCAAACTGTGGCTCAGAAGCCATGTGTGGCTCTTTCACACATATCATGTGGCTCTTGAAGCCCCCACTGCCCCATTGACCAGCTTGGAGAACACATTTGTATCTTTAAATCACTTCTCCAAGCGAAGACAGCTGGCAGCTTGGAGAATGCATTTAAAGTTGCTTTCTTTCCACATCCCCCAGCTATTTGCCTGCCTGACTGCTCTCAAACATTTGACGTTCATTCGATGTGGCTCTTTTGTTAAACAAGTTTGGCCACCCCTGCTCTAGGAGCTGCTGCTAGATCCCATCCTCTGTCAATGCCTCTTCCAAAGCCTCGTGGTGGTCACTGCATTGCATGGCGGCCAGTCCTGTAAGTCTTGTCTTACATGAAGAAATGCTTTGCATCCCTCTCCTGAGTCACCTGCCTTCCACCAGCTTTGCCAAGTGACCTGTTTGTCTCTAGAGGAATGCTCTGTCCCTGACTTCCTGATTTCCGAGACGTTCATTGGCTGCTTTTCTTACGTTTCAGCTCCAAAGAAACTCAAGGGCAACAGGAAAAGCTGAAAGAGGAGCATCGTCGCAGAGCCAAGGTCTGGGCTTAGAACGGGGGAAGCCGTTCCGAGAAATGGGATTTGGTGCCTGGGAGCTAGTGAGTTACTCTGGATAAGCACACAGCATCTTGTACGTGTGGTTCCCAGACAGCCTCCTTTCCAGGCAACTGAAAGGGGGTTACCTGTCTAGCTTCAGGGGCCAAACTGTGTTCCGGGTCTTAATTATTCAGGGGAGATTCCTGCAGGTTGTCTACTTCATCGTTAGCACTCCGGACAGCAGTGTGCATGTTCTCCTTCTGTTAAACTGATCGCTACCTCTGGCATTGTGTGGCAACAAATATAACTCAGTTAATTATCCCTTTTCTGGAACGTGCTTTCATTCTCCTCTCCTGAGCACAATAAGAGGGGAAATGTGGCCACGCTTCATTGTGACTCTATGAAACTTTACTGTGCCTTCCCTCTCTACATAAGAGAATATAGGAACATAAGGGACGGCTTGTTGGATCAGGCCAGTGGCCCATCCAGTCCAACACTCTGTGTCACATAAGAACAGAAGAGAAGCCCTGTTGGATCAGGCCAGTGGCCCATCCAGTCCAGCACCCTGTGTCACATAAGAACATAAGAGATGCCATGTTGGATCAGGGCAGTGGCCCATCCAGTCCAACACTCTGTGTCACACAGTGGTCAAAAACCCAGGTGCCATCAGGAAGTCCATCAGTGGGGCCAGGACACGGGAAGCCTTCCCACTGTTGCCCCTCCCAAGCACCAAGAATACAGAGCATCAGTGCCCCAGACAGAGAGTTCCATCAGTACCCTGTGGCTAATAGCCACTGATGGACCTCTGCTTCATATGTTTATCCAATCCCCTCCTGAAGCTCTCTATGCTTGCAGCTGCCACTACCTCCTGTGGCAGGGATTCTACGTGTTAATCACCCTTTGGGTGAAGAAGTACTTCCATTTATCCGTTCTAACCCGACTGCTCAGCAATTTCATGGAGTGCCCACGAGTGTGAGAAAGAGAGAAAAGTACTTCTTTCTCTCCCTTCTCCATCCCGTGCATAATCTTGTAAACCTCTATCATGTCACCCCTCAGTTGACATTTCTCCAAGCTAAAGAGACATTTCTCCAAGCTATATCCGCCCTCTGCCAATTAAAAAAACACCCTGTTCTTATAGAAAAGGTGCTTCAAAGACACATGAAGCTATTTATTTATTTCATTTTATACTCTGCCCTCCTTGCAAGGGGGCTCAGGGCAGATCACAGAGCAAAATCTAAAACATCGTTGAAATTACAGTACATATCAGATATAAATTACAGAACACTTTAAGCAGTTTAAAACAGCATAGATTAAAAACAAATCACGCTACTGGTGCCATTAGGCCTCTGAGATCTTCTTCATCTGGGCTGTGTATAGATGGTGAGCTTCAGGAGGGGAGCCTTCAGTTTTTATTGGACGCCCTCAGCCAAAGGCCTGGTGGAACAGCTCCATTTTACAAGCCCTGCAGAATGGTAATAAGTCCCGCAGGGCCATGATCTCAGACAGGAGCATGTTGCAGCAGGGGGGGAAAAGCCCTGGCTCTGGTCCAGGCTAAGCGGACATCCCTTGGGCTGATCCACAGAGTGCAAGGCTTTCCAGGGCACGTATGGGAAGAGGCGGTCCCTCAGGTATGTCAATCCCAGACCACACAGATTGTCAGTCCATCAGACCTAGTATTGTCTACTCAGACTGGCAGCAGCCGTCAAGAATCTCGGGCTGAGTCTTTCACATCACCTGGGACTGATCTTTTTATATTCCTTTCCCGGATTCTTAACATTTGTTTTTTCCCCCATTTTATCCTGCTTCTCCTGTAGGGACCCCTGGGGAGGCATACATTGCTTCCCCCTCATCCATCTCCTCTTCGCCTCAACCCTGGGGAGGTGGGGAGTGAGGCTGACTGTGGTTCAAGGCCCCCCCAGCGAGCCTCATAGCAGAGTGGGGATCAGAAGCTCAGGGCGCCCAGTTGCAGCCCAGCGCTGCACAATACTGTGATCTTCCATTCTGTCGCCCTTCAGGGGATGGTGCGTCTAGAACGGCACGCTTCATAAATTTGGCTGTTATAGGCTCGTCCCCACGCACCTGGGCAGCAAACTGAACCCCAACTGGTTCGGATGCGCTGCACCGTTTCAGACTGTAGTTGGGGGGGGGGGGCGGTTTTTCAACATTTTTATTTATTTATTTTATTGTATTTATAGCCTGCCCTCCCTCACAAGCGGGCTCTGGGCTGTTCACTGGTCGCCGCACCTCAAAAAGGATATTATAGCATTGGAGAAAGTCCAGAAAAGGGCAACAAGAATGATTAAAGGGCTGGAACACTTTCCCTATGAAGAAAGGTTGAAACGCTTGGGACTCTTTAGCTTGGAGAAACGTCGACTGCGGGGTGACATGATAGAGGTTTACAAGATAATGCATGGGATGGAAAAAGTAGAGAAAGAAGTACTTTTCTCCCTTTCTCACAATACAAGAACTCGTGGGCATTCGATGAAATTGCTGAGCAGCCAGGTTAAAACGGATAAAAGGAAGTACTTCTTCACCCAAAGGGTGATTAACATGTGGAATTCAGGAGGTGGCGGCGGCCACAAGCATAGCCACCTTCAAGAGGGGTTTAGATAAAAATATGGAGCAGAGGTTCATCAGTGGCTATTAGCCACAGTGTGTGTGTATATATAAAATTTTTTGCCACTGTGTGACACAGAGTGTTGGACTGGATGGGCCATTGGCCTGATCCAACATGGCTTCTCTTATGTTCTTATGTTCTTAAACAGGATAAAACATTTCTAAAACAATCAAATGAGTTTTAAAACCCCAGTGGCATAACCACAAGATGGCAAGGGCTTTTCTTTTGTAGCAGGATCTCCTTTGCATATTAAGCCACACACCCCTGATGCAGCCGATCTTCCTGGAGCTTATAGTAGGCCCTGTAATAAGAGCCCTGTAAGCTCTTGGAGGATTGGCTACATCAGAGAGGGGTGGCCTAACATGCAAAGGAGTTCCTGCTACAAGAAAAGCCCTGGGCAAGAGTATTGCAGAAGCTCCCGGAGGACACTACGTGTGTGCCCAGATGGAAGAGCTGATTGGGGGATGGGTGCTGAGCACCAATAAAAAGACGGAATGAAAGGGACGAGAAGAACAAGGGAGGCCAATACCAGCCGCCTCACCCAAAGGCCTGGCAGAATAACTCCATCTTGCAGGCCCTGCAGAACTGTAATAGGTGCCGTGGGACCCTGATCTCACTTGGTAAGGAGTTTCATCAAGCCACGGCCAGAGCTGAAAAGGCCCTGGCCCTGGTTGAGGTTAAGCGGATGTCTTTGGGGCCATTGATTGATCCCCTGTGTCTTAAACTCTACAGAGAGAAAACTAGCAGAGCTGTGAACTAGCTGGGCTAGGGCTGAGGATGTTCGTGACATTGTTGTGTCTCCACCTGCCATCTAACATGGTACGGTCCATCTTAAAGTGGTACCGTGCACTAAGGCTTCTACTCCCCCATTTTAGCACATGAGCATACCAGACTGTAGACATAACTGCATGACGCTGGATGTTGTTTTCAGTTCCATTCCCCTGCTTCTCAAGCTTGCCTCTCCTCTTCTCCTTACGCTCTTAAAGCTTTTGAGCCGGAAATTACGAGAGGCGGAACAGCAGCGTCAGCGCCAAGAAGAACTGGAGCGCCTCCGCAAAGAGGAGTGCCAGGAGTGGCTCCGGCGCCTCTACTCGATCCAAGAGGAAGTGCTCCAGATCAATCAACAGATCGGCGTCCATAGCAGGCATAAGGACTTGCCTGGGATTGACCTCTTGGCGTACAGCAACCGCAGCAATCAGATTTGCGGGGAAGTGTCTGGGCTCGTTCGCACAGCCAGCGAGGTAAAGCGGCTCCGAAAGAACCTTCAGGACTGTGGAGGTGGAACAGACAGCCTGTGTGATCTTGTCCAGCTCTTTCCAGGGGCAGAATTCTCCAGAGCAGGGGTGTCAAACATGCGGCCTGGGGGCCAAATGAGGCCCTCAGCTCCTAGCAGACCCCCGAGCAACTGGCTGTCATCTGCTTCCTTCTCTCTCCCTCTCACTTCCTTCTGCATAACAGCTTGCTCAATTACAGCTTGCTCAATTGCTCAATTACACAGGAACTACAGAGCAAAACCTCTATTTTTTCCAGTGGCTGAGTCTCCTCCCTCGAGGAGGGAGGCAGAACTTGCTTTGCCAGGCTCTCAATCACGCAGTAGAGCTACTGAGCCAAGCCTCTCTTTCTTCCATCTGCTGAGACTCCTCCCCCTCCTTGTCCCCTGAAGAAAGAAGGAAAGAGCCAGAGCTTCCTTTGCCCAGTTCCCTGAATCCCATGGGAGAAATACAAAGAAAGCACCTTTAAGACAAACAAGTGCTAATGTTTTAAGCATGTTTTAAGTTTGTTTGCTTTTTTACAAAAAAATCTTTAAATGTATTTGTGTCCTTTATAAAGTTTATATCTCTGTAGCCTAATCTTAAATAGGTACACACATGACCCGGCCTGACATGGCCCTGTCGGTGTATAAGTTAGCAGATTTGTGACTGCCAGTGTCTGCCTCTGTCCGTTCACTCCGGTGAGCAATAGTTTAACACAGCCAACACCACACTGTGCTCTTAAACGATATACAAGGTTTTATTATACATATATACAGACACTCCATCATAATGCTCCGCCAATCAATCATATAATAGTGAGAGGATAGTATGTACAGCATAGTTCCAGTAATATACAGTTGCTGCTAATTGCTGCACCAATGAGGAGACAGTGCTGAGTCACTCTGCACTCCTCACCTGATTACATCATCCATCTGGCCAGAACCAGTTCTCATCTGCCAGATCATCCTCAGTCATCTATTTAACAGTAGTTGTCAGATCAGTAAGCAATGCCTCATGCCTTACCAGCATCTTATCCTATGCCAACAGGCCCAGCCCGTCAAGGTCTCATTTATGTCAGATTTGGCTCTCGTAACAAATAAATTTGGCACCCCTGCTCTGGTGGTCTGCAATTAACACACATGTTGCCTGGTGGGTCAGACTAGAGTCTGAATCGGAGGGCCTAGTCTTTGTCCCTTTCTCTTCTCACCTCCTTACACCTCTCTACACCAATTTGGTGTAGTGGTTAAGTGTGCAGACTCTTATCTCGGAGAACTGGGTTTGATTTCCCACTCCTCCAATTGCACCTGCTGGAATGGCCTTGGGTCAGCCATAGCTCTGACAGAGGTTCTTGAAAGGGCAGCTGCTGTGAGAGTTCTCACCTCACAGGGTGTCTGTTGTGGGGGAGGAAGATATAGGAGATTGTGAGGCGCTCTGAGATTTGGAGTGGAGGGCGGGATATAAATCCAATATCTTCTATCTTCTCCTATCCCCCCCCTTTGCTAGTTTAACCACAGCTGAGTGGAGTGTTTTCCTACAGTCGAGGAGGGAGAATGTAGGGAAATGGCCAAGCAAAGTCTGGTTCTCATTGAGTTGGCTAAGCTTGCGTCCGTCCCAGCCTTCTCTCCAGAATCTTCGTTTCCATATGGAAGAACATTTGTGGGTGTGACCTACAGTCTAAAGTAGTACAGCCTGGTCCCAGGTTTACCAAGAGCCGTGCCATTGTCCTAATTTGGTTTCAGCACTTCCTGAAACTGCTTGGGCAACATGACATTTTTGCGCTGAGGTAGTTGTTTTGGGAGGCCTGCTGGGTAAAAGGCAGCATATTTCTCTGATTCCATGGAAATTTATTTACCGTTATTCTAAATAGCATTCTCCCTTCGTGCAGGTGGATTGTCTTAGGATTTGGTGCTTTCAAAATGATAGGTAGCAGTCTTTAAAAGGGGACAGAAATTTTGTTCCCTCAGCCTTTCCTCTCAACCGCACCAGCTAAGCCAGAGGTGGCCAAACCTGCTTAACATAAGAGTCACATAGAATAAATGTCAGTTGTTTGAGAGCCGCAAGACATGAATGTCAGATGCGGGAAGGGGGGAAGGAAAGTTGATGGAGGAGGGAGAGGTGGAAAGAAAGCAACTTTAAATGCAGTCTTTGAGCCACCAGCTGCTGGGCTTGGAGAAGTGATTTAATGAGGCAAATGTCTTTCCCAAGCCAGCCGATGGGGTGGTGGGGGCTTTGAGAGCCACACAATCTGTGTGAAAGAGCCACATTTGGCCACCCCTGAGTTAAGCCATGCTGCATGATGTTGGGTTGGAGCAGGCATCTACTTTGGGGTTTACCTGCAGGACCATCACATAGCCCAAAGAGCTGACTTCTTTCCTGGCTTCTTGCATATGCAGCTGCTGACTCTTGGATGCCCTCTTGCTGTCTCAAGCAACCACCAACGTACAGCGCTGAAGCTTTGGAACTGTAGTCTGAAGGCCCCGGCTATGCTGCCTTCTCTTCCTTGCTCTTCACTCCATTCTTCAGCCATTTGTTCTTGACACAGTGCTGCTAAGGGGAGGTGCAGACGAGGGAAAGCCTGCAAAGTAAATGCGGGAACCCTACCCCTAAGTGATCCCCTGGTTTCACCTTGTCTCCCTTTCCTGGCTTCTGACAGAGAGGGTTTCCCACTCAAGTGGACATGGCCTCTGCTGAGCAGGTACTCCTGGAAATGCAAGGGTTAATTGCCAGCTTGCAGCAAGAGATTGGCCTGGCCATGGAAGAGAAGAAGCGGCGGGAGGAGGAGGCGGCAGCAGCGGCGGCGGCGGCAGCAGCCAAGGAGAGGCAGAAGGAGCTGCAGAAGCAGGAGCTTGCAAAAGCCCAGGCCCCAAATCTTGCGAAGCCTGTCAGAGGGACGTCCCCGGACACCGGTGGGTTCGCTCATCCCTTCTTTACTGCTTATTTGTCAGCTCCGTAAGAAATAAATTGAATCGAATATTCGTCAGCCGTTTTCTTAGTGAATAAATAGTGGTTCTTATGCCATTTATTTTATTTAGTTTTTAGCCCGCCCTTCCAGTAGGAGGCTCAGGGCGGGTTACATCATGAAAAGGCAACCAGCAGTTAAAACCAATTAAAATATATATGATCTAAAATTACATAGTAAACTGTGGGGACTAAACTGACAAGTTCTACCTCACAAACATAAGAACATAACAGAACGTAAGAGAAGCCATGTTGGATCAGGCCAATGGCCCATCCAGTCCAACACTCTGTCACGCAGTAGCCAAAAAACCCAGATGCCATCAGGAGGTCCACCAGTAGGGCTAGAAGCCCTCCCACTGTGCCCCCCCCCTCCAGCACCAAGAATACAGAGCATCACTGCCCCAGACTGAGAGTTCCAACAATACGCTGTGGCTAGTAGCCACTGATGGACCTCTGCTCCATATGTTTACCTAATCCCCTCTTGAAGCTGTCTATGCTTGTAGCCGTAAGAACATGGCCTATTGTCCAGGTCCAGCAGGTTCTACAGCAATGGGGTGAAATGAAAGTGGAGAGACCAATAACAAACGACGTCTGCTGCCTCAGCTGAAAGCCTGGCGAAAGAGCTCTGTTTTACAGGCCCTGGGAATTGAAGTAGATTCCGCAGGGCCCAGATCTCCAGGGGGAGCTCATTCTACCAGGCAGGAGCCAGGGCCAAAAAGGCCCTGGCCCTCATCAAGGCCAGTCGGACGTCTCTGTGGCCAGATATCACCAAAAGGTGTTGGGTCGCTGATCATAAAGACCTCCGGGGCTCATACAGGGAGAGGTGGTCCCAAAAGTATGCTTGTCCCTGGCCGTATAGGATTTTGAAGGTCTATCCTGTCTTATCTGTCTCCAGTAATCATTATGATGGATCAGTGGATGCGGTCCTGGCATTTGAATGATTATAGTGTCTTTTTTATACCAGTGGCCAAAAGCCATTAATGAATAGCATGAAAACCCTACAATAAAAACCAGAACAAGGGTAAATATTAAATCTAACCAAATAGCTAATGTAAATATATATATTATTTCAAGGCAGTGCTTGAAAACATTACAGCTCTCTTGGTCAAATGCTGCTCTAAACAGGAAGTTCTTAACAGAATTTAGAAGTGGTGATGCCTCTCTTACCATTGTGCTAAAGAAATTCAGAGGATATGGGCCAGCACCAAGACTCTCTGTTTGGAGGTTCTTCCTTGACTAAACGAGACTCGTGAGCTGTTTGGTGTAATGGTTAAGGGCAGACTCTTATCTGGGAGAGCCGGGTTTGATTCCCCACTCCTCCGCTTGCAGCTGCTGGAATGGTCTTGAGTCAGCCAGAGCTCTTCTAAGAGTTGTCCTTGAAAGGGCAGCTGCTGTAAGAGCTCTCTTAGCCCCACCTACCTCACAGGTTGTCTGTTGTTGGGGAGGAAGATAAAGGAGATTGTGAGCCGCTCTGAGACTCTTCGGAGTGGAGGGCGGGATATAAATCCAATATCTTCTTCAATATCTTCATCTTCTTTCCTTCCTTCCCCAAGGGACTGGGGGGAGTCTCAGCCAATAGAAGGAAGAGAGGTTTGGCTCAGTAGCTCTGCTGTGCAATTGAGAGAGCCTGACAAAGCAAGCTCTGCCTCTCCCCTTCCTCCCCAAGGAAGGAGCCTCAGCCAATGGAGAAAATAGAAGTTTTGCTCTGTAGCTCCTGTGCGATTCAGCAAGTCTTGCAAAGCAAGCTGTGATGCAGAAGGAAGCAACAGAGAGGGAAAGGAATCAGATGACAGCCAGTTACTTGGGGGCCTGATAGGAACCCTCCGGGGGCCTGATTCAGCCCCCGAACTGCATGTTTGACATCCCTGATCTATTCTATTCATCCATCACCATCTTCCTCCATCATTTCCAACCCACCTTCTGGAAGACCAGGAAGAGTTGCCATGTTACACGTATCCTGAGACTTCAGGTTCCCTTGTTGAAAGCTGGTAGCCCAAGACCTACTTGTAAATCCTCCAAATGGCTACATGCGGAGCTTTTTTGTAGGAAAAGCCCAGCAGGAACTTATTTGCATATTAGGCCACACCCCCTGACATCACCATTGTTTCACGCAGGGCTTTTGGTAGAAAAGGCCCAGCAGGGACTCATTTACATATTAGGTCACACAGCTCAGACTCAGGACGGGTTACAACATTCTTAGGACATACAAAGAATCAAAATAGAATATAATTCATATCACCAGTAGCACAGTATTAATACATACAATATAAATATGCAAAAAAAAACCTTAAGAGCCACCAGCGAAACAATTTAATGAATTAGATGAAATTCTAAAATTATGCATAGCTTCAGACTGCGACAGAACCAGGGGAAATGGGTGGGTGAGCAGTTACGTGGACTGTAGATGCTGCTGAGGCAGAGCTAAGCAGGGCTTCTGTCCATCCCAGGAGCAGCTGCCTGCCGTTTGCTTCCTTCTCCCTCTCCTGCTTCCTTTGTCATCATCTTTTATTTCTCTCATGCAATGCAGTCCAGCAAAGCAGCCTCTCGCTCTCCCCACTTCCCCCTTCCTCTTTCCCAAGGGAGGAGGAGCCTCAGGCCAATGGAGGAGCTTTGGCTGTGAAGCTCTGCTGTGCAATCGAGAGAGCCTGACACAGCTAGAACTCTCAGTGAAAGCTTGAGCTGTGCCAGAGGTGTCGATTATCAGAGGCTGTTAAACAGAACCCCGCAAGCTTGCTAATGTTTCACGCATGCTTTATTTTTTAAAAAATAAATCAATTAAAATATATAAATATAAATTTTAAAACTCTTTAATTCTCTTTGTCTGTGCCCTTTGTAAAGTTTCTATCTCTGCTACCTCGCAGTACATTTTATGACACACATGGCCCAGCCCGACAAGGCCTCATTTATCTCAGATCCAGCCGTCATTAGTTTGACACCCCTGTGCTGTTTAGCATGTTTGGTCTTGGAAAGTCTAACTCTTCTTGAGTTGTCCATGTACACTGATCGCCTGTCATTTCCCCTGAAAGCACATTCTTGGAGGCTCCTTCTTTGGGGGGCCATAACTTGAACCCCATAAATTGATTCCTTACCAAACTGGGAGGGCAGGTAGAAGAGAATGATTTGGAGATTGCCGTTACGTTTGGTGTCGCTAGCTTACACAGGGTCTGTTCTATACACTCCTGAACCTGCACCTGTCAACATGACCAGTACCCTTCAGGAAACAGAATTTACTTCCACTTTGCAAAAACTTTTAGGTGGCTTCCAAAAATTGTTCTAGCAGGGTGCTTTTAATTTGTAGTACGCTAAAGCTTTCCTGGGAATGTATTGGGATACTTCACGTTCACATCTCTGTTTCTCCATGGCCTCTCTTAGGGCTTCAGGTGAAAGCAGCAGAGAAAACGATGCAGTGGTACCAGCAATTGCAAAAAGAATATGAACAGTGTGTTGCTTCCTTCAGTGGGCTGGTTGATAGCCAAGACAGCCAGGTAAGGATTCTCTGTGGCCAAACGTGAGCATCTCTCTTTGTAGAATTCAGAGCTTTTTTTTTTTATCTAATGTCCTACGTACAGAAAAGTAAACTACCATAGGATTTGTTGATCTGTACCCCCATTGAAACTTGAAATATTTGCCTCCTGTAAATTGACAAGTGTTTTGGAGCCTGCAGCTTGGTGCCAAGGGCGATCCACTCTCCTCTCCCCCCTCCAAAGCGTTTTGGTAAATCAGTGGACAGATCGTAATTTCACGGCTTACAAGGTTTATTTTTTTAAGAGGAAAAGTTGTGCCCCTTGAAGTGGGGCTTCTTAAGGTGCCAAAAATGAACCCCATAGAAATCCCATCCTGGGGCCTGTTGTCATCGTTGGTTGTCTTTTCAGGTGAAAAGAATCCGAATGGATTTGCAGAAGGCCGTCACCATCCCCGTTAGTCAGATCTCTACCAGAGCAGGTGAGCGCTGACTTTTCACTGGCACTATAGAAGCCTCTGGGTGTCAAGTAATAATAATAATAATAATAATAATAATAATAATAATAACAACAACATTTTATTTATATCCCGCCCTTCCCGCCGAAGCAGGCTCAGGGCGGCTAACAACATCTCAATCCATACAATAAATTATACAACAGGTTTTAAAATCACATTCATTTAAAAACATTCCAATTAAAATTAACATTCCTGGTGCTACTCTATTAGGTGTAAATATTATGGCGGAATCACTTAAGGCGTCTCATCAGTCGTTCAGTCAGGTAAAGGCCATCCTAAAAAGGATGTTGTTGTTGTTGTTGTTGTAAAAAGGATGGTCTTGCAGGCCCTGCAGAACTGTTCAAGGCTCCGCAAGGCCCGCACTTCTTCCGGGAGCTGGTTCCATAGGTGTGGAGCTGCAATGGAGAAGGCCCGTGTACGGGTATTCTTTAATTTTGCCTCCTTTGGCCCGGGGATAGTCAGGTGGTTCTTCCCAGCTGACCTCAGTGCTCTCTGGGGTTCATATGGGGAGAGACGGTCCTTCAGGTAGGCAGGTTTTCAACCATATAGGGCTTTAAAGGTGATAACCAGATATTGGATTTAGAAGATATTGGATTTATATCCCGCCCTCCACTCCGAAGAGTCTCAGAGCGGCTCACAATCTCCTTTCCCTTCCTCCCCCACAACAGACACCCTGTGAGGTGGGTGGGGCTGGAGAGGGCTCTCACAGCAGCTGCCCTTTCAAGGACAACCCCTGCCAGAGCTATCGCGGACCCAAGGCCATTCCAGCAGGTGCAAGTGGAGGAGTGGGGAATTAAACCCGGTTCTCCCAGATAAGAGTCCGCACACTTAACCACTACACCAAACTGGCTCTCCGACCAGTCACAACCAGCACTTTGTAACGAACCCGGCATACAACTGGCAGCTGCAAGTTCTTCAGCAATCACCTAAAGAAGTTTATTGGAATGAGCAAAGACATTACAGGCAGGCAGGTCTTTGCTGAAACCTAAGGCAAAGACCTCATCCCACCTAGATATCCCTTAGGTCCATCCATTACATACTTAGAAAGCCAAAGTGCCAAAACCTACCAGTCATTCTGTTTCCCCCTTTCTAGTCATCTAAGCCCCCCTAGTCCAGTAGAAAACGGAACACTTGAAAGTCTCTGTGAGCCTGATAACATCCATGGCCTCGGAGCTGTCGGTTCTCAGGGCGGAAAGGCTACACGGTAAGTTGCAGACATAACAGACTGGTATGTGAAAGCAAAGAGACAGCAGCAAAGCAGGACCCAAAGGTGATGACAGGTTTACATAGAAGCATGTTTCCCTTCCCCAGAATCATGGCAAGAGGGAACCCTTTGCCATCAGCAGCAGCACTTACTGGCTGCTGATGCATGTGCATGCAAAGTGCCAGCGAGTCACAACTGACTTATGGTAACCCCATGGGGCTTTCAGGGCAAGAGAGGAGCAGAAGTGCCAGTTTGGTGTAGTGGTTAAGTGTGTGGACTCTTATCTGGGAGAACTGGTTTTGATTCCCCGCTCTTCCACTTGCAGCTGCTGGAATGGTCTTGGGTCAGCCATAGCTCTGGCAGAGGTTGTCTTTGAAAGGGCAGCTTCTGGGAGAGCTCTCTCAGCCCCACCCACCTCGCAGGGTGTCTGTTGTGCGTGGGAAGAAGATAAAGGAGATTGTGAGCCGTTCTGAGACTGAGATTCCGGAGTGGAGGATGGGATAAAAATCCAGTATCATTGTCTTCTGTATCAGGGCCTTGGTCATCAATGGTGGTTTCGCTTCCAAACACTGACCAGGGCTGAGCCTGCTCAGCTGATGAGATCAGGGTCTCCTGAACTATCCAGGTCAGGGGTGCTGATAGAGAACCAGAAAGCGCAAGGATGGATGGGCCAGGGTTCTGATCCAGCTGGGCTCGTATGAGAAACCCATGGCTGATAATGGCAGTCTTGACAGCTGTTAAGCAGAATGAAATTTTTAGCAAGTCTTTGGCTCTGGTATATATCAAAGTGTCAATATAAAAATGACAACAGCATTTATGTAAACACAATGGCACCTGTGGGTGTGTGAGGATTGACCAGATAGGAGAAGGAGAAGAAGAGAAGAAGAAATTGGATTTATACCCCGCCTTTCACTCTGAATCTCAGAGTGGCTTACAATCTCCATTACCTTTTCCACCCCAACGACAGACACCTTGTGAGGTAGGTGGGGCTGAGAGAGCTCTCCCAGAAGCTGCCCTTTCAAGGTACCAATGAAGTAGACTCTCTTAGAGAATACAGGTAGAGTTTATTAGTTTTGGATACAGGTTTCAACCCTCTAAGCAGAGGGTTGCCAGGAATTACACTCATAGTTACAGCAGAGATATAGCCAGAATGCTCAGGCCAATGTGGCTCTTCTCCTTCCCACCTCTTCACAACAAGTTGTGTATCAATGGGAGACACCACAGTCCATTTGGTTCCACCTCCAAGGCCACTCGTATACCCTTGGTCAAGGGAGGAACCACCATCTCTGGTGCCAGGTCTTCGTCTCCATGGCAGCGAGACAAGCTATGAGTTAGACACCAGATCTAAGCCATAAATAGTCTTTGAAACTAAAAAATAAAGGGCGTCTCCCCACCCCACCCCCTTTCACACAGATGTAGCAATCAGACAATTGAGTTACATTAAGATCCTGACAGGGTGGTCGTAAGTGCAACTGTACCTAGTGGGCAGATTTTTAATCATATAATTTTAGAGTTCTGGAAATGATCTCTGTGGAAGCTTCTTAGGACACCAGGCGATCTGGAGTGACATCCCTGTAGCCACTGAGAGAGAGAGAGAGCTGTAAATTTATCTGGAGATTAGGAGGCTTGGTCAGGGTCTTATTCTTTGCCTTTACAGTTCCACTGGATTTTGTTTTGCTAAAATAGACTAACGTGGCTACTCCTCTGTAAAACAGCGTGGCTTCCGCTGCGGAAGTATAAACACAGTTATTTATGCATCTATGATTTTCTAGATGGGCTGTTCTACTGAATGGGCTATTAGCCATTAGAGGAATATAACCATCAGCAAATGTTACAAGTAGAATTTTGTCAGTTTCACCAGCCAGGTCAGTCTCAGTTTCCACTTCAGTGTAGCTGAGGTAAAGATTTAAAAAAAAAAAAATCTCAAGCATAGGGACATGAAATACTACAGGACAATTTACTTCATTAAAGTTCAGGAATACTTGGAATTGTAGATTAAAGATGATTTTTATAAATTTCCCTCCACTTTTTGGTTACTTTGACCCCATTTATTTAGGTATTGCATTTGGATAAACCAGGAGCATAAAAATTGTCTTGCTGGGTCAAACCATGGCCTACCTGTTCCAGTTGTCTGTTTTCACCAATGGCGAGCGGTTGCACAAGCAGAGTGTGATGGTGTTGGTTGCCTTCCCTTTTTTTGTGTCAAGTGCCTGGTGTTTGGAGGTATACTGTTGCTGAACCAAAAAAAAAGGGGGGGGGTGGGGAGAAAAAGCTTCATCCAGAAACATGAGACAGCCAAAGATGTTGGAAAAAAGCCTAATAACATGATAAATTCTGTTGGGTTAAAAAAGTTGTCCCCTGAGCAAGCACTGGTCGTTTTTGACTGTTGGGTTACAGCATGATAAATTAACAAAGCTTATTAAGGCATGCTACCTTAGTCCAGTTTCTTTCTTGAATATTATGCATCCCTCCTCAGTATTCTGTGCTTGTTCCCACAGGTTCTCAGTTGAGAGAGATATTTGATAAGATCAATAACCTCCTTTCAGGAAAGTCTGTACATAGTGGCGGATCCAACATAAGTGTCACTCAACATCCTCAGGGTCTGGGGTTTGTTTATTTCAAGCTGGCAGAGAAGTTTGTGGTAAGGATTATCACCCCTTTCTCTCTTCTCTTAGCGCCCTGATAGAAAAGGGTTTTCTTTGCAGGATGTATTCCCTAGAATCCAGACACAAAGATTCTACTCTGTAGCCTCAATTACGTTTCATTTTCCTGCTGTCTTAATCAGAGCAAGGACACCTAATTGATTGGCCTTTCCCCCTCCTTTGAGACTAGTGGGGTGACGTTGGCGACCCCGCCCCACCCCCCTTGAGAGGGCTGTTTTGTCCCAACCTGTGAGTCTGTGGGAATTTTGAGAAGGGGTGGTGAGCACTACTCCAAAATGGCTGCCTGAGAAAGCAGAGCACCACTCCAAAATGGCTGCCGCAGGAGATGGAGACAAACACAATATCCCCCTCCTCACCTGGTCCAAGAATTGCTGTAAGGGAGTAAAAAGAAATGTAGGAAAATCTAAGGGGAGGGAGAAAGAGAAGGGGGAATAAAAAGAAGGAAAAACCTGAAGGGGACAATAGAGGCAGGCACTGACTGAGGAAAGTGCAGGTGCTTTCCTGTTCTCCTGATCCTTACGATGGCCATGGTTGCTACTTCAGAGGCAATAATCCCTTTCATGTGAATGAGGGCTGCGAAAAACAAGCCTCGCCTCGCAATGGCCCTGCCCCACTTTCTGAAAAGATCCGTTGGTGCCATGACATCCACGAAACCTCCCAATCCATGTTGGGGAACCCTGATCTATCCCAACTAGACTCTGAGGCAAAGCTCTTTTTGTTTTTGATGTCCCAGATAGTTTACTTAAGTAGTGCTTGAGAAGAAATTGAGGCTCATTTCAGATGCCTGATATTTCCTAATTCCCAATTCCCAGAGTGAATTTGGCTTTTGGAGACCAATTCTCTGGTTTTTCTGGTTTCTTCTTGTTCATTTTTCTCCTCTGTCCCAAGAGTGCTGTAACTTTAGTTTGACTTTTTCTGAAAAGGCTAACAATGGTTATCAGGTGAGAAGCAGGGCTTTTGTTGTAGCAGGAGCTCCTTTGCATATTAGACCACACCCCCTGATGTAGCTAATCCTCCAAGAGCTTACAGGGCTCTTAGTACAGGGCCTACTGTATGTGCCAGGAGGATTGGCTACGTCAGGGGGTGTGGCCTAATATGCAAAGGAGTTCCTGCTACAAGAAAAAAAGCCCTGCTAAGAAGGATTTGAAGCTGGTTTGCAAACCATGGTTTGGAAGCAGTCTTGGTTTGTCATCACCATTTGTTAGTCCCTTTGGACATAAAAACAAAACTTTGTTGAACATACCTGAACATGTCTTATTCTGAATCAGGGAAATGTCTTATACTAAATCAGGTAAATGCAATTTTGGGCGGTATCAACAGAAGTATAGTGTCCAGATCACGTGATGTGATGGTATAGCTTTACTCTGCTCTGGTAAGACCTCACCTGGAGTACTGTGTTCAGTTTTGGGCACCGCATTTTAAGAAGGATGTAGACAAGCTGAAACAGGTCCAGAGGAGGGCGATGAAGATGGTGAGGGGTCCGTAGACCAAGTCCTATGAGGAAAGGTTGAAGGAGCTTGGCATGTTTATCCTGGAGAGGAGGTGACTAAGGTGATATGATCACCATCTTCAAGAACTTGAAGGGCTGTCATCTAGAGGATGGTGTGGAATTGTTTTCTGTGGCCCCAAAAGGTAGGACCAGAACCAGTGGGTTGAAATTAAAGCAAAAGAGTTTCTGGCTCAACATTAGGAAGTACTTTCTGACTGTTAGAGCGGTTCCTCAGTGGAACAGGTTTCCTCGGGAGGTGGTGGGCTCTCCTTCCTTGGAGGTTTTTAAACAGAGGCTAGATGGCCATCAGACAGCAATGCAGATCCTGTGAATTTAGGGGGAGGTATTTGTGAGCTTCCTGCATTGTGCATGGGGTTGACTAGATGACCCTGGAGGTCCCTTCCAACTCTATGATTCTATGATTCTGTGGATCAGATTGTTGATCCAGGGTCAATATTATCTACAAAGACTGGTGGGAGCTCTCTAGGGTATCAGGTATCACCCAGCACCAGCCTCACATTGCTTTCTGCTGGCCTGCAAGAATCAAATCTTCTATAGCTACTTTGCACGGTCCATCGGAAGCACGTCTTCCTTGTGTCGGGTACAGAATTCCTTGTTGCCCTGAGTGTCAAGCATGCAGTTTCAATGACGAGTCAGGTTTGATACAAAACTACGTTTATTGATAGACCCATACTTTCAGTGTAACAGATTCTTGAGAGTGATGCTAAAGATACATTGATACAATACTTTTAAGGCTGGCTTCAAAAGGATTCCAAAAGGTGGGGGCGAGGGATGCGCTCTCACACATAAACTATCATAAATGTCTACATTCTCACAGTGTTATCAGGACTCCGTCCCTGCTTTCCCCAGATGTGTCGCACTCCCTAACAGGAATGTATGGGAAGGTGCTGATTACTTTTTCTCAAGTTAGTTTCGTTTCTCTCTACTTCTACTTTGCAAGCAATAAAGTAAGAAGGGGGAGGGGAAAGAATAACAGTTAACAGACCTTGGTCCTCCATGATATTTCACAGGCCAGCTTTATGGAGAACCCTAAAACAATCAATTACCAATGGAATTCTACCATGCTTAACACTGAGTTGCCATTATTGTTATTGAGTTTAATGAATGGATTAAGTGGGGACCTTCACCTAAATATTTTCAGAAACAAGGAGAGGAGGAAGTGGCTTCGCATCACGAGGCAGCTTTCCCAATCGCTGCAGTGGCCTCAGGCATCTGGGAGCTGCACCCCAAGGTCGGAGACCTCATCCTGGCACACCTGCACAAAAAGTGTCCTTATGCCGTCCCATTCTATCCAGCTCTGAAGGATGGCACTCCCCTGGAAGAATATCAGAAGTAAGTGTATCACACCGTAATGTCAGTCTGGGAAATTCCACCTCCGGGATTATGCAAGACACTCCTACATAGCCCGTTTAGTTCTTCCCACTTGCTATGAGAGGAGCCTAGGATGAGGGAAAGGGGTCCTCTACCCTGCATCCTTTCCCTGCTCTCTTAACTAGAGCACCCTATAAGAGGCTTGCTCAGCCTAGATCAAGGGTGGCCTAGCTTGCTTAATGTAAGAGCCACATAGAATAAATGTCAGATGTTTGAGAGCCGCAAGACATGAACAAATATTAGACACATGTTTATTAAAACTTTTAATTGCAAAGAAAGATATATGTATGCACTTCACAAACACGACCATGCTAGAAGGAGCCTTTTTAAAAAACAAAAGCTGGGAATAAACGTCCCCATAAGACCAATATAGGGAAAGGTTAGGGAATTATTTTTTGCATCAGCGGGAGAAGGAAACACATGTTCCGAATAAATCACTGACCACCATTTGCATAATTGTGCATCTCTCTTTGCCTTGACACTACGGTTATTAACCACAGCTCCTACAAGAGCTATGAAAATAAGGGGGGATTTTGTGCTGCCCTATTTAATTCCGTTCCTCCTTCCAGCGGCTCCCTTAGCTTTTGTGCTCTCTTTCCCCACTTTGGGTCTCCGGGTGACTTCTGTGGTGCAGGAAAAGAGCTCACAAGCCTGCCTACTTCCCTCTCCTTCCCTGCTCCACACACAGCGGAAATAGTCACCTACCCATGGGATGACCGAGGTCCCGATGCTAAGCATGCTTACCTGAGACTAAGCCTGCATTAGGTTCCTGTTTGACCTCTGAGAGCCACACGATAATCATACCGCCGATTGGATTTGGATCTGCCGCTAATCAGATGTCTCTGAGATCCAGTTTGGTGTAGTGGTTAAGTGTGCGGACTCTTATCTGGGAGAACCAGGTTTGATTCCCCACTCCTCCACCTGTAGCTGCTGGAATGGCCTTGGGTCAGCCATAGCTCTTGTAGGAGTTGTCCTAGAAAGGGCAGCTGCTGTAAGAGCTCTCTCAGCCCCACCCACCTTACAGGGTGTCTGTTGTGGGGGTGGGGAGGTAAAGGAGATTGTGACCGCTCTGGGATTCAGAGTATAGGGCAAAATATAAATCCAATATCTTCTTCCTCCTCCTTCTCTCTTCTGGTCCACAGGATGCTAGGTTACCAAGTAAAAGATTCCAAAGTCGAGCCCCAAGATAACTTCCTGAAACGAATGTCTGGGATGATCCGCCTGTATGCGGCGATACTTCAGCTTCGGTGGCCTTATGGAAACAGTCAGGGGGTGCGTACATCTTCTTACCATTGCTTGTCTGTATGGCAGACATTTTAAAAGTGACCTGCATTCTCAATGGGTTTCTGCCATTCCATCGTTCTTGCGTGGATGGAAGGGACAAGGTGGATGGGAGAGACAAGGACATGCACGCGTCCCATTTGGGAAGTAGTGGTGATGACGGCGAAGGGAGCCTTAGGTACTTCTGAAAACCACTTCATCATAGATCAAACTAAGAACATAAGGATAAACCCATTGGAACATACCTGTGGTCCATCTCGTCCAGCATCCTGTCTCACACAGTGGTCACCCACTTCTTCTGGAAGACCAGCATTAAGGCATGGAGGCTGAGACCTTCTTCTGATGTTGCCTCCTGGCTTAGTGCCTCTGAATGCGGAGGATAAGAACATTAGAAAAGCCCTGTTGGGTCAGATTGATGGTGCGTCTAGTTCGGTATCCTGTCTCTCACAATGGTCACCCAGTTCCTCTGGAAGGCCAACCACAGGGCCCTGATGTTGCCTCCTGGCTCTTGGATTCAGAGGTTTACTGCCTCTGAATGTGGAAATTCATTTTAGTCACTGTGGCAGGTAGCCATGGATGGCTCTCTCCTGCATGAATCTGTTTATAACCCCCTTTTAGAGCCATCTGTGCCTGTGGTGATGGGTTGCATTTCCTTTGGAGGAGGGGCGGATACAGTGTAAAGACTCTGGTGGTTTGTAGGATCACACTTAAAGGATGAATAGCAGGATTTCTAACAGAAGAAAGGTTAAAACGCTTGGAGCTGTGTAGCTTGGAGAAACGTCGACTCAGGTGACATGATGGAGGTTTACAAGATTATGCATAGCATAGAGAAGGTAGAGAAAGAAGTCCTTTTCTCCCTTTCTCACAATACGAGAACTCGTGGGCACTCCATGAAATTGCTGAGCAGTCAGGTTAGAATGGATTAAAGGAAGTACTACTTCACCCAAAGGGTGATTATCACATGGAATTCACTGCCACAGGAGGTGGTGGCGGCTACAAGCATAGACAGCTTCAAGAAGGAATTATATAAACATATGGAGCAGAGGTCCATCAGTGGCTATTAGCCACAGGGTATTGTTGGAACTCTCTGTCTGGGGCAAGTGATGCTCTGTATTCTGGGTGCTTGTGGGGGGCACAGTGGGAGGGCTTCTAGTGTCCTGGCCTCACTGGTGGATGTCCTGATGGCACCTGGTTTTTTGGCCAGTGTTGGACTGGATGGGCCATTGGCCTGATCCAACATGGCTTCTCTTATGTTTTAGTTTGTCTTGTTCTTCAGAGTCACCCTCATGGACTGAACCATGCTTGGCACTGCCTGGCACAGATACTGAACATGGAGCCTCTGGCTGACGTGACCGCCACAATTCTGTTTGACTTCTTGGAGGTAGGTTCTCATCACCCACTCTTCGCCTCCCTTTAAAAAAAGGGAACGTTAACTATAATGTCTGAGCACAGACTTTTAAATCCAATTACTGATCTCTTTTGATGAGCCGGTTTGATGTAGTGGTTAAGTGTGCGGGCTCTTATCTGGGAGAACCGGGTTTGATTCCCCACTCTTGCACCTGCACCTGCTGGAATGGCCTTGGGTCAGCCATAGCTCTCACAGCAGTTGTCCTTGAAAGGGCAGCTGCTGTGAGACCACTCTCAGCCCCACCCACCACAGGGTGTCTGTTGTGGGGGGAGAAGATATAGGAGATTGTGAGCCACTCTGAGTCTCTGATTCAGAGAGAAGGGCAGGATATAAATCTGCAGTCATTGTCGTCTTCTTTCACGCTCATTTAGCATTTTTGTACTCCAGGGTGGCAAAATTCCTATTGTGCCTACTTTGTCAAAGCAGACTCACAAGGTTCTCTCTTTCAGCCTGCATATTTTGAAGATGTTTTAGAAGAAGATATTGGGTTTATATCCCACCCTATACTCTGAATCTCACAATCTCCTTTACCTTCCTCCCCCACAACAGACACCCTGTGAGGTAGATGAAGACATTGGATTTATATCCCGCCCTCCACTCCAAAGAGTCTCAGAGCGGCTCACAATCTCCTTTACCTTCCCCCACCCCCCAACAGACACCCTGTGAAGTAGATGAAGATATTGGATTTATATCCCGCCCTCCACTCCAAAGAGTCTCAGAGCGGCTCACAATCTCCTTTACCTTCCTCCCCCACAACAGACACCCTGTGAGGCAGATGAAGATATTGGATTTATATCCCGCCCTCCACTCTGAAGAGTCTTAGAGGGGCTCACAATCTCCTTTGCCTTCCTTTCCCACAACAGACACCCTGTGAGGTGGGTGGGGCTGAGAGGGCTCTCACAGCAGCTGCCCTTTCAAGGACAACTCTTGCGAGAGCTATGACTGACCCATTCCAGCAGCTGTAAGTTGAGGAGTGGGGAATCAAACCCGGTTTTCCCAGATAAGAACTGGGTTTGATTAACCACTACACCAAACTGGCTCCCTATTTAATTCTCCTAGTTACCTAAGGGGAAAAACAAAGCAAGCAGTTGGCCTGTCAGACACCATCAAACATTTGCCTTTTGGTAGCTAGATCTTGCTGTCTTGATTTGCGAGGTCTTCTAGTGGCCAGGGCAAGATCTCTGATTGCAAATGCTGGTTTTGCTACATGATATAATCTCTTTTTACCAGCAGAAGCCTATTCGTGGCCAGTTTTCTTGTCGGCATAAGCAGCCACGGCCCGTTTCTAGCCATGAGCATGCCTGCAGCACTCAAGGGAACAGAAGCACAAACCCCAGTATGCAGAGACAACCACTAAAAGCGACATCTGCGTTTAGGAAGGAGATGTTCTGGCTGCTTTGGTGATGGGAAATCCCATCCTCCTAATTTGGTTCCCTTTCTCCACTTGACTGCACACTTGGTCTCTTTTCGGAGCCACATGTGTGGTGAGGAAGAGATTTGTGGTTAGATATGGGGAGAATTCTTTGTTGGGAAGGTAAAACATTTTACCAGCTGCTTAAGTTAGCATGGAATTCTAGCTTCTCTTTTGCTTTAGTGTAAGTAAATAGCGTTAAGGATTATCAGATTCCTTTATATTTGGGAAAGATTTTGGTGTGATCTATAACGATCAGGCCTCTTGCATTGCTGCTTAGGAAACTGTTGTTTTATAGGTTGCATTGGATTTGGCAACTCTTCTGTGGAGTTATCAGAATCCTTCATTTTCCATCAGTTGTGTGAGGGTGGGGGGGGCGGCGGCTGTGGCTTAGTGGCAGAATACCTGCTTGGCATGCTGAAGGTCTCATGTTCAATCCCCATCATCCTCTACAGCTGAGAGGATCAGGTGAAAGATATGTGAAAGACCTACAACTGAGCCCTTGGGGAGCTGCTGCCAGTCTGTGTAGATAATACTGACTTTGCTGGACCAGCCATCTGATGCAGTATAAGGTAGCTTTGTGTGTTCACGTAATGTCCTTGAATGGGCTGTCTCCGCTCACACAGAGGGCACAGCTATGCAAAGCTGTCTCCGCTTTTCCTGCCATGTCTGATCTCCAGAGTCAGGGTTGTTTGAAGCTGTCCTATCACTTTTAAAAAAAAAGAAAAAATCAGTAACTTGGTATTATAACAGAGTTTGAGTCCAGTGGCATCTTTTGAGACCCACAAAGTTTAATCCTGGGTATAAGTTTACATGCACACTTGGAAGAATTAAACATTTTTGGCCTTAAAAGTGCCAGTGGATTCAAACTTCGTTCTGTTGCTTCAAACCAACACAACTGTTTGGCATTTGGGTCTTAGACTTTCTGTAGTAGCACACAATTGAATCCAGAGTTTTATTGTCAGGAGCTTTTGAAGTGCCCTTTTCATTTCTCTGGCTCGCTCTGAAATCTGTTGCCTTTTTTTTTTTTTTTTGTTGCTATGCAGGTCTGTGGGAATGCTCTCATGAAGCAATACCAAGTGCAGTTTTGGAAGATGATGCTTCTTATCAGAGAAGAGTATTTCCCAAGGTACAAGGAGATGAGTTGCTAATAATGCCAGGAGTCTTCTGCTTGTAGGACTGGGACAGGGAGCTCTTCCTGCTTTTCAGTTCTGAATGGAGGGACATTTCCTCACTAACCATCACTACCTGTACCTGTAATATTGAAGGAAGGCCATGCTTGAGGATTGCAACTGACAGGCCATGTTTCTGTCTTGGAGATTAATGCAGAGTCTCCTGAGTTTATGTTTAACTCGATTTATACCCTGCCCTCCCCGCCGAGGCGGGCTCAGGGCGGCTTACATCAAATCATAGTATACTATGATTGCAATCATAAAATCAATAAAACCATTAAACAGTACAAGTTAAAACAATCTACAATTGGTGCTAACAAATCAGATGTTACTCATATTCTCAGGACGACAGTTGTTCCAGAATTCTCCTACGGTCGACTGAAGGCTTGCTGGAATAGAGCGGTCTAACAGGCCTTGCGGAACTGAGCGAGGTCCCGCAAGGCCCTAACCTCTTCCGGCAATTGATTCCACCAGGAGGGGGCTGCCACTGAAAAAGCCCGATCCCTCGTGGTCAACAGTCTAGCTCAGTTGGACTGGAATATTTTTTTTCCTCCTGTTCAGATTCCCCTGGCCTCCCAAAGTAGGCTGCAATAATGAAACCAAAGGGCACAAGAAACAAATGAAAATGAGGCTGGAACGGAGGTGGTGCCAAGTATCCCATAGCCGGTGGCCCTCTAGCTGGTAACAGATGGACCCTGTGCTATCATGAATAGTGCTTAGGAAGTGCCAGGATAATCCATGGCTTTTTTTTTTCTGCAAAAAATTTATATTTGATGACAAACTGGGCACATTTGTATATGCAGGGCTGGCCCGTCCCAGTAGGTCAGGTAGGTCAATCCTGTGAGGTCGGTTCTGCTGAGAGAGGATGACGACTAGCTCACAATAACCCAGTAAGCTTCCATGGCAAATTGGGACTTTGAAACTGAGTCTCCCAGGTCCTAAGCCTGGATTCCAGACCAGGGATGCCCAATGTGGTACCTGTGGACACCATGGCTCCCTCTGACACGTTTCCTGGTGCTGGTAGGGTTGCCAGGTCCGAGTCAAGAAAAATCTGGTAACTTTGGGGGTGGAGCCAGGAGACTTTGGGGGTGGGTACAGGAGCAAGGTTGTGACAAGCGGAATTGAACCCCAAAGGGAGTTCTGGCCATCATATTTAAAGGGACCGCACCCCTTTAAAATGCCTTCTCTTCACTGGAAATAATGGCGAATGGGACACCTTTTGGGGCTCATAGGATTGAACCCTCTGGTCCAATCTTTTTGAACCTTGGGGGGGGGGGTCTTTTGAGGAGAGGCATCAGATGCCATGCTGAAAATTTAGTGCCTCTACCTCAAAAAAACAGCCCCTCCAGAGCCCCAGATAACCACGGATCAATTCTCCATTATACCCTATGGAGACCGGTCTCCATAGGGAATAATGGAGCGCCCAGCAGACATCCCCCCCCCACCCACTTTCTGATAACCCTGAAGCAGGGGGAGGGCCTCCAAACCAGCGGATCCCCTGCCCCCAACTGGGGATTAGCAGCCCTAAGTGCCTGCCAAGTAGGAAATGGGTGAGGCCAGGTAGGGCTTTTGCCCTGAAGTCTTCTGATTCCCTGTTGGATATTTGATTGGCTGTATAGATTTAATTAAAAAATGTTTTGCCAGTGGATGCCACCACCGTGTAACGGATGTTAAACTGTGGCAATCGTTTTGTGGCTGACTCCATCTCTTGTGGCAGCCATTTTGTTGCTGAGGCTGCCATGCCGTGTCAGAATTCCAGATGTGCTGACAGATTCAAGAAGGCTGGAGACTCCTGCTCTAGCGACTACACCGTGCTGGATCTCTGACCATTTAGAAACAGTCTGCACGTTATCTCCGCCACCTCCAAGTTCTTGTCTCTACATTCAGCATCCTTTTCCTTATAGGGTTTGATTCCACATCCTTGTCCTTGCAGGGTTTGCTCTCAAGATCCTTTAGCTTCCTCATGTCCATATTCTGAATCCTTTCCAACGTGTCCACCACAGTCTTTGAGTAGTAATACTTGGAACTGGGTTATAGCCTTTGAGATCTTAAGCCATGTCTTTGAGTGGAGAAGTACAGCTATTTCCTACATGCTGGGTGCATTGGCTATGCTAATGCACCCTGAAGTAACCTAGGCCTTTTTTGCCGCAGCGTCTCCTCCCTGGCTTCAATACTGTTCAAGCTGTCCGCTGTAACACTTTAAATACTTTCTGGCAGACGCGCATGTCTCTCATTCTCTGCAGAATTGAAGCAATCACTAGCGTTGGAGAAATGGGCTCCTTAATGAGATTCAAGCAGTTCTTAGAGGTAAGGCACGTTTCCCCCCTCCCCGCCCCACACACTCCCTTCCCTTTAAGATGGACTTAAATATTTTCTGTGCATGGCTTCCCACTTAGTAGCAGGCATTTTCTGGGGCAGCCACTGCAGAGTCTGTTCCCTTGCAAAAAGAGGGTTTTGACCCATTTGTAATAATTTTTTTTACAAAATTATGCATTCACCATGACATGGGTATTAATGTGCAGACTACATCTTCTGGCGCACGTTTTTTTGCTGCTACCTGTAAAGTTTGTAAGGATATTTTATGTCATACTTCAGTTTCTTAAAATTATTCATCTAACTTGTAACTGTCTATTTTAATTTGTTTTTATATCCCATTTAACCGACGGACCCCTTCTAAAATTCTGAGCGGTGTGTATAATGATAATGTGCTGGTCATAGACCGTAAGAAATAAATTGAATTACATTCATCGTGAAGGAGCAGGTACCCAGATACAAGCGCTACTCTGTAAAACAGGTCTTCCCCCAAAAGCAAGCGCATGATCCACTAGGGCACGGGTGGCCAAACTTGTCTAATGTAAGAGCCACATAGAATAAACGTCAGATGTTTGAGAGCCACAATACTCGAATGTCAGATGTTTGAGAGCAGGTAGGCAGGAGGGAATAAATGGAGGAGGGAGGGAGAGGTGGAAAGAAAGCAACTTTAAAATGCATTCTTCAAGCCACCACCTGGCTTGGCTTGGAGAGGTGATTTAAAGAGGCAAATGCTTTCTCCACATTGGCAGATGGGATGGTGTGGGCAACATAATAATAATAACATTTAATTTATATCCCACCAAAGCAGGCTCAGGGCGGCTCACAACACAATATAAAATACAAAGATTACATAATAAAACAACAATCTACAACATTATACAATTTTCTTAAAATTCTCTTAAAACCGTCTCATTAAAACCAACAATTTCATGCGATCGTACTTGGTGCTACATTTTCAAAAATTTCCGATCTTACTCATTTACAGATTTTTGCAGCGACGGTACAGCAGAATCCGCATCAAGAAAAGGCCAGCTGAAAGAGGGTAGTCTTGCAGGCCCTGCGGAACTGAGCAAGACTCCGCAGGGCCCGCACCTCCTCCGGTAGTTGATTCCACCAGCGGGGAGCCATGATTGAGAAGGCCCTTTCTCTTGTAATTTTCAGCCTGACCTCCTTCGGCCCAGGGATTATCAGTAGATTTTGTGAACCTGATCTCAGCACCCTCTGGGGTAATATGTGCGAAAGAGCCGCAGTTTGGCCATCTCTGCGCTAGGGTCATCCCACCCCTGAGGTTCTTCTGCTCAGCCAGCTGCAAAAGCTTGCACATCTATGTTGTGCATCACGAAACCCTATGGCAGGAGTCCCTTCCAGGCACCTGCCAAGTGTTTTTAGAAAATGGGCAAGGTCAGGTGGGGCTTTTGCCCAGCAAGGCTTCTGATTGGCCACTGGAGATTGGATTGGCTGTGTCCATTTTTTCATTTCATTCATTTTATTCAATTTATATCCCGCCCTCCCCACCGAGGCGGCTCAGGGCGGTTTACAACATTTTTTAAAATATTGCTTTAGCAGCAGCTGCCACCACAGCACAAGGTTGTTCACTGTGTGATTGAAGGTAAGCTGTGGCAGCCATTTTGTGGCTGGCTCCGCCTCCGTAGAAGCCATTTTGTGGCTTTGCCCACCACATGGTGTCAGATTTCCAAAGGTGGGCTCAAATGGTTGGGGGTCCCTGCCCTGTGATTTTTCGTCAGCCCTACCAGACTAAGGGTTGAGTAGTTCCTAGCTATCCCATAATAATGATGGAAGAAACATCTCCTAGCCTTTTGGTGCCAGTTGAGAAAGTGCCCTAAGCTAACTCTACAGTCAGCTGATCCTCACTGCCCATTAACATTCAGTCCTGTTATGCAAAAGCCTTTTCTTTTGATTCCATCTTGCAGCACCAGCATTTACTGTATCATTCAGCTTTCCTGTTGGCAGTTCAAATGAATCCTAGGCGGCTTGCTGCTTGCCAGATAATCTGGTAGGGGGCATCACATGCTGCAACTTCTGGAGAGGTGAAGCAATGCGGCAAAAACCTTGTCCTGGCTTGTATGCGCTGTTTGCCTCTTCATAAATCACAGTGACTTCTAGAATGTGCGCTCTTCCAGCTTGCAGCCAAGTTCCCAGTTTTTAAACAGTTTTTTTCCTCTCCCTCCCAGAAATGTTTACAACGGAAAGAAATTCCTCTGCCAAAGGGATATTTGCCGCCATCTTTTTGGAAGTTATGATTTGGCTTCTCATGGTTGCATCTGCACCTAGAAGTTCAAAGAACAGTCTTCCCTGTGAAAAAGAAACCAGTTACGCCTCCGGAGACCTTTTCGCATCGAGGATATACAATCAACGGACAATCTTTGCCCTTCTCCAAATTTTATTTTCTGCTCGGCAGGATTCAGACCTTAGTAACACTTCCATAAATTACTTTGTAATGATTGTTTTTTTTTAAAAAATGTCTGTTTAATTTTGTCAGCTTTCTGGAACAGGATATGATAGGATACTATATTAATAATTATTGCCAGCTGGCCCCTCCCCACCACATTCCGTCAGTGGAATGCCTTTCACTGTCCTAGAGGACTCTACAGTGCTTGTGAAATTACACAAGGGTAGTTTTTGACACTGTGTATCCTTACCTTAGGAGCACTGAGAGCAGAAACTAAGAAGTCTGGTGCTACAATGCTAATAAAATCAGGGAGCACTTTTAATTGTTTAGTTGTTCTGAGGAAACAGTCGCAATCGTAAGTTCGGGCAGCAGGAGGTGTGAGCTCATGGAGGTGAGTCGCCTTTATTTTAAGGATAGCCATTGATTTATGCTTTTTCTTCATTAAAAACCCTTGTTGAAGTGACATTTTATTTCCCTAAATGTATTCAGGATCATGGGGATTTACTTGATTTTGCAGTTTTTCTACTTAGTTGGCATCCAAAGAAGAAAACAGAAAAGGAAATTGTCTTCCTGCTCATACATTTCAAATACAGGAAACATTGGGGGATTAAATGGCGAGGATGCATATATATGAAGCTGTGCATTAATGCTATCCAGTAGAGCAGGGGTGGCCAAGGGTAGCTCTCCAGATGTTTTTTTGCCTACAACTCCCATCAGCCCCAGCCAGCATGGCCAGTGGCTGGGGCTGATGGGAGTTGTAGGCAAAAAAACATCTGGAGAGCTACCCTTGGCCACCCCTGCAGTAGAGGAAGCCCTCCTTTGATTAGTTTCAACTGGATGTCATGTGGGCTGGATGCCAGAGAGGCTGTTGTTGCCTGGAAGGGAAGGGCGACTGCTTTCTCCTGCACAGGACTCGTATCTGTCAAGGCAGGAAACATCAAATGAAGTTTTTGTATTGGTCTGCTGCATGGATGGATATCGTGAGAATACATAGCTGAAGAAAGCTGGTAAATTAAAGTTTGAGCTTTATTTTGTGTGAAGAAGCGCTTCCTCTTGTCTTTCCTGGTACAAACCTACTTTAGTTAGGCGTTTGAAAGGTCATCTGGGAGCTGCTCATCAGTCGCGCGGTGTCAGAATCCCTTGTGCCCCTCCAGAAGTGTAAATAATAGCCTGTTCAATCCTTACCATTTTCCTGGGGTGCCCTGTTTGTACGCTACATGGTTTGACCTGTACTGATCTCTGGTCTGAGCTAGCTGGGCTCTTTCTCATTCTCCCAATACTTATGAACATATGAAGCTGCCTTCTACTGAATCAGACCCTTGGTCCATCAAAGTCAGTATTGTCTACCCAGACTGGCAGCAGCTCTCCAGGGTCTCAAGCTGAGGTTTTTCACGCCTATTTACCTGGACCCTTTTTAGTTGGAGATGCCGGGGATTGAACCGGGGACCTTCTGCTTAACAAGCAGATGTTTTACCACTGAGCCACCATCCCTCCCCTATTTGATGGTGCAAAAGTTACAGGAAGGAAAATACATCTTTTTCTTATTTTAGCCAGCTTGCAGCTTGATTTTTTTAACGCATGTTAACCTGGTTTCTTTAAGAGCCCCGTGGCACAGAGTGGTAAGCTGCAGTACTGCAGCCCAAGCTCTGCTCATGACCTGAGTTTGATCCTGGTGGAAGCTGGGTTCAGGTAGTAGGCTCATGGTTGACTCAGCCTTCCATCCTTCCGAGGTCAGTAAAATGAGTACCCAGCTTGCTGGGGAGAAAGTGTAGATGACGGACGAAAGCAATGGCAAACCACCCAGTAGAAAGTTTGCCATGAAAACGTTGTGAAAGCAAAGTCACCCCAGAGTTGGAAATGACTGGTGCTTGCACAGAGGATTATCTTTACCTGGATTCTTGCAGCCCAGTCCTAAGCAGGTGCACTTAAACCCATGTAAATATTTGGCTTCAGTTGTGCAGAATTGCAGCCTCAATCAGATTCTACCCACACACTGGTAACGGCACTGGAGCGTTTGGAGTTCACTGCTTAAATGTATTAAAACGACGCTGCAGAGTTTTGTGCTGACTTCATGCCAAGCACAATGCAGCTCGGGGGATATTTGTGCATGCAGGTCCTGTTCTGGTTTTGAACGCTCTGAGTCATGCTCTTTCCAAAGAATTCTGCTTCTGTTGCAGTCCCCCTGATAATGCTGCTGTGTGAGTCACAGATTTCCTCACTTTTAATGTTTGTTTTTTTCATATCTGCTAAATAAATGAACTAAACTGCAGTGCTTTTGGTATGGAAAATATCGGATAGCTCTAGGCTTAATTTCTGATTTTTGCACCTATGTGTATTCTAACTCACCTAGATGTAAAGACAGAATCATTGTTGTGAACTTACACAATAAGGGTTGGCCAGGATCAGGGCCTCTTCATTTAGCAGGAGCACAGTTCCAGCTATTTTGGCATCAGGGGTGTGGCCTAATATGCAAATAAGCTCCAGCTGGGCTTTTTCTACATAGAAAACCCTGGCTAGGATTGCCCTTAATAGTAATGCACACTAATTGAGAAATCTACACCTTTGGAATGAATTACAAGTGCTTTTGGTTCAGTTTAGGACTAGTGGCAGACAATCCTATGTATACTTGAGAATAAGCCACATTAAAATTTGGTATGACTTCTTTTAAGTTAACACCTATCATAGCAGCCATTCCACAGTCTTCTGCATGCTTTCTTGAGAGCAAATCCCACTGACATCAGTTAGACTTCTGAAGAAGCGTGTTGGGGCTCCGGCTATAAATAACTAGCAGATTGTGCCTTTGCTGATTAGCTCTGTATGGATAAGAGGATTGAAAGAACACTTTGAATTTTTTTCATTTCTAACTTTTATTTTATTTTATCAAATTTATATCCCACCCTCCCCTAAAGGGCTCAGGGCGGCTCACAACAGTTAAAAACAAACAACATTTTAAACAGGACATACAATAAAATCATTTCCAGACGCTTTACAATCCTGACGTCCAAGATGTACATTGATATTCTGATTACTCCGATGTTTTTGGTTTCAGTTTTTTCAGGTCAGTGAGATTGCCGGTGCTGTGGAATAACAGCCACCTCCCCTTAACCATTGAAAGCAAGTTTAAACAATTCGGTCTTACAGGCCCCGCGGAACTGTGGCAGGTCTGGCAGGGCCCTGATGTTTTTGGGGAGGGCGTTCCAAAGAGCAGGGGCTATTACTGAGAATGCTCTGGCTCTGCTGATGGATAATTGAGCGTCTTTCGGTCTGGTGATCTTAAGCTTCTGGGATCCCGAATGTAGTTCTCTCTGGGGTACATATGGGGAAAGGCAGTCCCTAAGATAGTGTGAGTCAGTAGAATATCTCCTAACCTGTGCTGATCAGTGCTGTGCTTTCCAGGGGATAGGAGTGTGTACATCTGCACCTGTGAAAAGCGAAAGACAAAATTTAAAACAGCATTTAACATCTACATGCGCCCCTCGCCCAGATTGCCCAGAGGCATGGCCTGGGTTGTCTGCTGGGTTGTCTGCTGATGACACCCAGCTCTACCTGTTGATGGGTGGCCAGTCCGATTCCACCCTGGAAAATCTTTCCGCAGCATTATAAGCTGTGGTGGGGTGGCTCAGGCTGAGTGGACTGAAATTAAATCAGACAGAGGTCCTATGCCTAAGTCGCTGCGGTCTGGGACCGGAGGTCCATTTACTGACCTTCGATGGGGCGCAGCTTATGCCGGCGCCCAAGGTTAAAAGCTTAGGCGTGCTCTTGGACGCCTCCTTAACGATGGAGGCCCAAGTAGCTGCCACTGCCAGGTCAGCTTTTTACCATCTGCAGACGGTAAGGCAGTTGGTTCCCTTTCTTGATCACGATGACTCGGCCACTGTGATCCATGCTATGGTCACCTCAAGATTAAATTACTGCAATGCCCTAGACATGGGGCTGCCCTTGTCCCTTAGAACACTTTCCCTACGAAGAAAGGTGTACCGGGTCCAGTACAAAGTGTTGGTCGTTACCTTTAAAGCCTTATATGGCCGAGGACCTGCCTACCTGAGGGACCGTCTTTCCCCATATGAACCCCAGAGAGCACTGAGGTCAACGGGGAAAAACTTAATGACTATCCCTGGGCCGAAGGAAGTTAAATATCAGAGCACCAGAATACGGGCCTTTTCGATCGCGGCCCCTACCCTATGGAACCGACTCCCCGAGGAGGTGCGGGCCCTGCGGAGCCTTGAACAGTTCCGCAGGGCCTGCAAGACCATCCTTTTTAAATCAGCATATTCGGACTGCTAAGAAAAATGGTAATTAAAGATCCGCCAATGCGGTCCAAAGATCTATACCGCAGTATAATTGTATCTACTAGACTGGTTTTTAATTTAATGTTTTAATGTTTTATTGTTCTATAATGTAATTCTAATGTTTTATTTATTATGGTGTGTTTTTATGGATTGCTGTTAGCCGCCCTGAGCCTGCCAAGGTGGGGGAGGGCGGGATATAAATGAAATTAATAAATAAATAAATAAATAAATAAATAAATAAAGGTTAAAACACTTGGGGCTCTTTAGCTTGGAGAAAAGTCGACTGAGGGGTGACATGATAGAGGTTTGCATGGGATGGAGAAAGTAGAGAAAAGTCTTTTTCTCCCTTTCTCACAATACAAGAACTCGTGGGCATTCAATTAAATTGCTGAGCAGTCAGGTTAAAATGGATAAAAAGAAGTCCTTCACCCAAAGGGTGATTAACATGTGGAATTCTCTGCCACAGGAGGTGGCGGCGGCTACAAGCATAGCCAACGTTAAGGGGATTGGATAAAAATATGGAGCAGAGGTCCATCAGTGGCTATTAGCCACAGTGTGTGTATGTGTGTACACACACATATATTGGCCACTGTGTGGCACAGAGTGTTGGACTGGATGGGCCATTGGCCTGATCCAACATGGCTTTTCTTATGTTCTTATGTCCCAAATCTGGTGACTCCAGCTAGTGCAGAATGCTGCAGCCAAGTTGTTAATGGGAGTTCCTTTACGGGAGCACATTTGGCCTGTGCTGAAAGCGCTGCACTGGCTACCAATAGTGTACCGGATTTGCTTCAAGGTGCTGGTTATCACCTTTAAAACCCTATATGAGCAGGGTCCTGCATACCTTAGGGACCGCCTTTCCTCATATATGCCCCAGCAAGCACTTCGGTCCGGAACCCAAAACCGGTTGATGGTCCCCAGCATCAAAGAAGCTAGGCTTGCGTCAACAAGAGCCAGGGCCTTTTCCATCGCTGCTCCTAGCTGGTGGAATGAGTTGCCAGAGGAGGTGAGGGCCCTGCGAGAGCTCACACAGTTCCGCAGAGCCTGCAAAACGGCACTCTTCCACCATGCTTTTTCATAATCACATCTACAGCCCAGAAACACCACCAGTGGCTTGTCTGGGACCTCCAGAAGTTTAAAAATCGACCGGTCTGATTACCACCACTAATATCTTCTTGTCTGAATACATCGAATTAGCACCAGATGTTTTAAATGTTTTAACATTTTTATATTTAATGTTTGTATTTACTGTTAAACGGTTGGGCATGCCGTTGCTGACCTTCGTGTTGTCAGCCGCCCTGAGCCTTCCTTGGCGGGGAGGGCGGGAGATAAATTAAATAAATAATAAGTAAACAAATAAATAAATAAAAAGCTGACGCAACAAGGCTGCTGGAACAATAGAAGCCTACTGACAGCAATGTAGCTTGTCACTGGGTGCATTCACATGACACTAAATAATGCATTTTGCAACTGGATTTTTTGCTGTTCTTACATAGGAAAAATCGAGTTGCAAAATGCATTATTGAGTGTAGTGTGTGAATGCGCCCACTGTGTTCCTCAGCTGAATGTAAAAAAAAAAAAAGTATGCTCGAAATGAAAAAATTAGGTGGACTACAACTACGAAATACATGTCCTTTTGTGATTCTCCTAGGTTTACAAAAACACCAATTGCCAGAGGACTTTATTACCTTTTATGGCTATCCAGACCAAATGGCCAAGCCACACACCGGTTTACCATGCGATCAGTCTGCATACTTGATCAACAAACTGCTTGTATTTCAGCCCACAATACCTGAACCCCTCGTCTGATGAAGTGTGCTTAGAGAGCACACGAAAGCTGACGTTCTGAATAAAACTTGGTTGGTCTTAAAGGTGCCACTTGACTCCTGCTTTGTTCAACTACTTGAGACCAACACGGCTCCCCACTTGGATCTGTCTTGACCTCTGCTTCAAAACATGGAGGGGGAGGGGGAACATTCTTCGGAGGAAGTTAGTTTTGGTACCATTGCAAAGACAATCTTGTAGTGCAAGGGTCTGCAACATGATGCTCGGTGAAACCTTTTCGAGAGCCTGCCAAGCCTTTCTAGAAAGTGGACGGGGCCAAGTGGGGCTTTTGCCTGGCAAGACTTCTGATTGGCTGTGCAGATTTTTAAAAATGTTACTTTGGCAGCAGCTGCCACCACAGTGCAGATAGCTTCACTGTGTGCTTGATGGTAAGCTCTGAGATGGCCGTTTTGTGGCTAGGGTTGCCAGCCTCCAGGTAGGGCCTGGAGATCTCGCGCGTTTACAATTGATCAGCTGGCAAGAGATCAGCTCCCCTGCAGAAAATGGCTGCTTGGAAGGGTGGACTCTATGGCATTGGACCATGCTGATGCCCTCCCCCTCTCCCGGATCCACCCCCAAAGTCTCCAGGTATTTTCCAACCCAGACTCAGCAACCCTACAGCTGACTGCTGCCTTCAGCAGCCATTTTGCAGCTGTTCCCCACTACGCTATGTCAGAATTCCAAAATATACAGTCAAAGGTGAGAGAAGGTGTCTGGAGCAGGCGTATATTTATTTTATTTGGAGGTGAATTACATCAGGAAGCCTGTGCATATGCTGGCAGTGAAGAAAACAAGAAGGGCTGCACCAGCAGGCAGAAAAACATACAAGAGGGGGGGAGGTTTTAGTTCTTGTGGATCGCTACGTGTTTTGCAGTTTGTTTCATTTTCCAAAGCTATTCACTTTCCAAGCAATGTCAAAAAAGATCCCCTGACACAAATGAAACATGCAGAGATCCACAAGAACTAAAATCCCCCCCCCCATCTTGCACCTGTTTTTCTACATTTTTCCTGCCTATGTTGGCAGCCGTACACCACCTGATCCTCCAAGTTCCAAGTTGGTCTGAAGTAGTAGAACAAAATAGGAGCCGATTGCACCTTTAAGACCAACTTAGTTTTATTCAGAAGGTAAGCTTTCGCGTGCATGCACACTTCTTTATTCCTCGTCTGAAGAAGTGTGCATGCAGACGAAAGCTTACGTTCAGAATAAAACTAAGTTGGTCTTAAAGGTGCAATCGATTTCTATTTTGTTCTGATCCTTCATATGTCTACTTGGTGTTGAAGGAGAAAGGATGGGACCTGGGTTTCAGATCTCCCTGCCATAAAGGTCCCTGGGTGCGTGCTAGGGTTGCCAGCCTCCAGGTGGGGCCTGGAGATCTGCTTTTACGACTGATTTCTAGCTGGTGGACATCAGCTTCCCTGGAGAAAATGGCTGCTTTGAAGGGTGGTGTTGTACCATGCTGAGACCCCTCCTCTCCCCAAACCCCTCTCTGGGAGCTACCCACACATAGGGTTGCCAGGTGTGGGTTGGAAAATACCTGGAGACTGGGAGTAGGGTGAGTATGGTCCAATGCTATGGAGTCTAGCCTTCCAAGCAGCCATTTTCTCCAGGGGAGCGGATCTCCGCCAGCTGGAGATCAGTTGTAAAAGCGGGAGATCTCCAGGCCCTACCTGGAGGCTGGCAACCCTACCTTGATGGTGGCCGTAAGAATAAAAGCGAGGCAGCAGAGAGAACCATATTGCTGTCTCCAACAGCTTGCCTGAAGGGCGGTCTTATCAATGTGAATATAGTTCCATGGGCCCTGTGCCTAAACAATACCTAGGATCTATGGCACCCTGAACTGGAAATTCAGCTCCATCCGCATGTGGAGAACCAGCAGAAAGAGATTCGCACCTGGAATCGTAAAGAAGAAAGACATTCGCATCTGGAATCGTACAGATGTGCCAAAAAAAAGAGAGCCTTTTCTCCCTTCGCCATCCCTCGGCTGACTTCGGAATCATTCGGCCTCCCTCGGCTATTGCTCCCTTTCGGCTTTTTCCGCCGTCTTTCGGAGGGAAGGGAAAGCCGCAGCCACAGGAGCCAATGAAACGGGATCGTCTGTGGTTGGACGAGGCCGCAATCCTTCTCTTACCACACCCCCCCTCCAATCTCCCGCCTTCGTTTCGCTTCGGCTTTTCCCGTCTCCCGAGCCGCCGCCGTTGGGTTCTGCGGCGGTGACGTCACCACCGCCACCTTTATAAATAAGGGGCGTTGGCGCGAGGGCCGGGCAGTCGGTGTCTGAAAGGGTGAGGTGCTCTTGTTAGTGCGGAGGAGCGAAGGTCGTGTGATTGGGAGCCGAAGGGGGCCCTTCGTAACAGACCCGGTGAGGAGGGAAGGGCGGGCGGTAGGATGCGAACTGACGGAGAGACCGGAAGGAGGGCTTGATGGCAGAGCGCCCTCGAATGGGTGTGTGTGTGAGGGAGGGGGGTCTTTTTAGGCCGCAGAGGTAGGGGCGCGAAGGGACCGCATTGGTGAGGCGAGCGCGAAGGTGGGGCTTAAATAACGCCCCCTCGAGGCGCCAGTCAGTAATGCACCTTCTGTGCCTGGACAGGTAAATGATGGCGACCATCCTGGGCTGCTTACAGGGTCGCTTTACTGACAGCGTTCAGTAGGACGGCGCTGTGGACTGATTGGGGTGGACATCTCTGCTAGCTGCAGATGTATATATTATTAAAGATTGCTCCATAGCAGTGGTCACCATACAGTTATTTATTGCCCCTGGATTCCCTTTTGCTCCTAACCGCCACCAGTGAGACGAGGGAAGGGAAAATCAGACGTTCCTCCATCATTTATTGATCCAGTTCACAGCCCTCTTTCCTCCCCACCCATCCCCCTTTCAGTTGTTCTCAGGGCAGGCAGCAACCAAACTGCCTTCCTTCCTGCCTGGAAAGCTGAGAATCCTCTTTTCGAGGATTTTTAAAATAATCCTTGTAATTTTAATGTGCACATTGTTTTGCAGGAGACTAGTTAGTAAACTCGGAGAAGTCGTTTAAGAGATGGAGTAAAGATCATGCAGTGTGGCTTTTTTGGAGGAAATTGCATAAAATTGGGTTGCTTGGCCACAGTCTTTTGCATACTTACTTGGAAGGAAGACACATTGAACATTAATGAGACCAGTTCCTGATACACATAGGATCGAGACTGCAAGTTTGAATGTGCACTAATTTGGGAGTAAGCCTCTTTGAGTAAAGTCAGACTTGCTTCTGACTAAATCGGGTGGGGAGTAGTGACTCTCCAGATGTTTTTTGCCTGCAACTCCCATCAGCCCCAGCCATTGGCCATGCTGGCTGGGGCTGATGGGAGTTGTAGGCAAGAAAACATCTGGAGAGCCACTGTTAACCCACCCCTGGACTAAATGTACCTAGGTCCAAGCTGCCTTTGTGTTAGTTGCTCTTCTGTCCAGACATGATAGATGGGCGTGGAAACTTGTATACATTTGTTTAGATTTACTATTAAATAGTACCGAGACTGTGTTGAATTTTTAAAAGCACAAGAAGCAGGGAAATTTGTCCCCCTCCCCCCATTGCTGACTTGGATATGTGAATTCATTTTTGTCCATTTTTTTATTTTATTAGATTTCTAATTCGCCCTTCCTTGCACAACAAGGAACAGAGCGGAGCACAACAAATTAAAACGATAGTCAGATTATTAAAAACAACTTCATATGAAGCTAAAATCAGATGGGACTTAGGCACTGACCACAGAGTATCCATAGGTGAGGTTGTGCAGCTGGTATGCAGTGTAATGAGCAGTGAGATGGTGGGGGGGGGGGAGGAGAGTTGGCAGAGGCCAGACTAGATGGAGTGGTGGTTGTTATTCACATGGGCAACTGTTCAAGTAGAGCTTTATTTATTGGCTTCATTTGTATCCCATCTTTCTCCTAAGAGGGAGCTCCAAGCAGCTTACATCATTTTCCTTTCCACCATTTCATTCCCACAACAGCCCCCTGAAATAGGTAAGGCTAAGAGTGTGTGCCTGGCCCAAGGTCACCCAGCGAGCTTCCGTGGCAGAGTGCAGATTCTAACCTGGGTTTCCCAGATCCTTGTCTGACACTCGTAACTACTATGTAATCCTGGCCAAATAACAACCTCCACATAAGACAAAAAGAATATGCACTTTGATCATGACTCAGATTACCTGGAAAGATCTTATGCCAAGTGCCTAAAACAGTTGCTGCTGAGGGTTTTGAAACATTTTTCAGCCTTGCTTGGACCACCCAGTGAGTTGTTCTCCCCTGCTCCCTGGTAACAAGGTTAATTCTGCCTCCCTCAGGGTTCCCACTGGGAATCTTTCTAAGTATCTGTCTTTATTACCTGTTTGTCCTTGCTGACAAATTTATAGGGAAGCAGTGTGGCAAGTGCTTTTTAAAAAATATTAAATGCACGGAAGTGCCAGGGGAAGGTTTGAGGGTAGCTATCATACTGTATTTTCTCTTGTCTTTCTTTTTACAAAGAATGCATGAACAAACAGTAGCTGTTGTGCCGCGTAATTCCAGATAGCTAGCTGTGTTAGTCTGTGGCAGCAAAATAAAACAGGAGACCTGCTGCACCTTAAAGACTTGTCAGAATTTATTCTGGTTGAGAGTCATGATGTATGCGATGCAGTGAGCTCTGACTCCTGAAAGCTTGTGGAAGAATACATTGTCTCTAAGGTGCTGCTGGACTCCTGTTTTATTTTGCTGCATGCATTTAAATATGGTGGTTCTAAGCTGTATTAGTGACCATGAGTACAAAAGAGGGGGAGGTAGTTATTCTAGGAATAAGCTGTGGCACTGAGCGCTTGCCCTGTTGCTAATGTGGCCACCTGCCATTGATAACTGGTCAACGGCATGTTCGCTGGCACACTGCTCCACATTTTAAATATATATAAAACACATCGTTAACTGCAGCATCTCCATTCCAAATCCCAGTTCACTAAGCTTGACTGTATAAGAGGGTGGGGGTGGCTGTTGTGACATTGCTTTCCTGCTTGATGAAGTGGTTGTTCTTTCCGCCCTTGGAAGAGATGTAGGAGTCGACATTGTATTGGTGGGGGGGGGGGAGGAAGAGAAGGGGAGGCTCCACCCAGCATAGCAGCTGCAGGAATTTCATTCAGAGCCTTTGGGAGTGACTTTGGTATCCTTGACAAATACACGCTGACAGCCAAGCTCTCTGCTCCTTCAAGAAAAGGGCCAGGGAAGATGGCTCCTCTGTTCTGAAGCAGGCTTGGGTCCCGTCCCACTTGGTTGGAAATGGGGGAACTAGACAGGGAAGAATTCCGCAGTAATGGCTTCCCTGAACGTTCACATTCTCAGCCTTGTCCAGGGTTAGTCAATAACAGCAGAACAGGAACACATGAGATTTTGCTATGGTTTCTAAGTATAAGAGTTTTCCAGTTAAACTAGATTAGCTGTGCACAGTAAATCAGGTAACTAGCACAATGAGTGGTGTGAGCAGTTTCTCTTGTCTTAGCAAGAAAGGAGGAGAGAATGTTGCATTTTTCTAAAATTCAAAAAATGGAAGAGCACTAACAGTCCCTAAAAACAATGGAATCGTTTTCCAGCCATATGACTTGGCTATGTTTCAACAGACCTTTTGGCTCAAAATGCCAGGTTGTTATCTCTTTTCAAAACTTTTGTCCCTTTTTCTGGGCCTCTGCCTAATCACAGTGCATTTTCTGTGCATTGAAAATAGTTATTAAGCCTGATAATTTCTTTCCTATTGTCAGCTTATATACACAATATAATAGGTTAGAGGTTTATCATTATTTTTAATTATGTTCATCCTTCTTGTGACAGTGAAGGATGTTTTACCACTGTGGTGACTTAGATTCTGCAGTTGTATCTGATTCATTTTTATGCTTAGTGAAATATTTGTTATGTGTGGTGGAGTAATTACTTCATTCTCTGCTGATTTTATTCTTTCAACCTGGATAACAATTGAGCTGTTTCTAATGGCTCTGCATAGGGTGGGGGTTTGGGGGGGGGGGGTTGGTGTGATCATTTGGAGTTAAAGATTTAGACAGACAGAAGATAGTACTGGGAGCTTTCTGATTTCTTACTACAGGGTATGCAGTACATTTCAGAGATATATTATTCATTGGGGTGAAGTAAAAGATTCTAGACTGTTCTTGCTTATTTTGAAAATACTCCTTGAGGAAAATGTTATATTCTTTTAATTTGAAATTTTTAGAGAGGGCTGGGAAATTAGCTGCCCTCTAAAATTGCATTGATTTTATAGCTTAGTAGGGTAGAAATTATCAAGTGGCTGGGGGTGGGGGGGTTCTGCAGCATTGGCAAGAAGCCACAAATGAATTCAGCTGTGGAGTGAGAGGGAAACGGGGCATGTGAAAATTCAGCAGCGTCTCCCTCCTGTCTGTCACAGTGGAATTGAAATTATTGAGGTCCATAACCATGAAATTAATAAAAGTGTGTCACTTGAGGATTGCTAAGGATTTCATTTCTCTTGTGAAACTGACCGTGTTCAAAAAAGGCTATTGAAATGAGGCCTTGTGTTTGTCTGGCCTCTTAGGAGGTTGTGTTCCATTGTTCCATTTTGCTGTGTGTCGCTTAGGAGTAGTTTGGTGGGCTTTTGAGCTGGGACCTTTTCCTCTTCTAACAGCCGTGATGCTCTTTTTGCCTTGTCACTAGTATCTGGAGCCATAGCAGGGTGGAGCAGACTGCGGATGGGGCATGAGAGATGGCCGAATGCAGTTCAGTGCCAGGCTCCTGTTGGTTGGCCGGAGATCAAGCGGCGCGACATACTCCTCCCCCACCCCGGTCTCTCCATAATAAATAATTTATAATGTATTAAGCCATGTCACTGCAAATGTGGATTTCTTTGAGGAAGGAGGTAGAAGAGAGAGACATGGTGTTTTTAAACGTGAAGCACCATGGTGTGTGGCTGTCAGATGTGGTGAATTCTTATGAGACCTATATCTGACATCCTCATTATCCCGCTCTCCAAACAACCATTGCCACACGGATATTTTTCCACCTTCTGCCTATCTAGGTGTGTAGCAGCTACGCAAGAGGCCCTTTTGAAAGGGGTTTGCATCTCAAACGCTCAAATCCTTTTTGAGTTTCGTTAAACCAGAATGCGGTGAGGCTGAACTTGGAAGAGTAGCCACAGGGAGCTTGTTCACATGTTAATTTCTCGTCGTGCTTTCTTTAGGATGCTGGGCTGCTTTAATTTTGAATGAAGAAGAAATGTGTGGCAGTTTACCTGAATGGCCGTGAAATATTTCTTTTTCAAGTAGGGGGTTGGGGGAGATTGTTGGCCATATTTGTGTGTTTGTTAAAAGTTGCACCTGATTGAATCTGTGCATAGCCCATAAGACATGATCACAGTGTACTCCTCCCTTTTAGAGTCTGCATTCTTCCATCATGTTGTCATCGTTTCGCAAAATCAGAGTCCAGGTATTTTACAATATGCATGTAATAATAAAGCCATTTTTTTTCCTGTTTGCATTTCCTCCCCCTTTTGGCAGTGATAACATTGGCACTGAATCTGTTTAAAGCTGTATGCGCGTGCGTTATTACCTAAAGCGAAAAAGTAACCCAAAATCAGGCAAGTCATTATGGCTTTCTGATGGCAGGATTGCGGGGGAGGGGGGGGGGTCTAAATATTTTGAGTTTCAAATCATAACACCTTTCCCAGTGCATGGTGTGTGATGAGCGTGCTTTTCTGACCAGTTATTAGGACTTTTAAAGTAGCATGATGTTTTTGTGTGAGATGCTGTTGGAGTGGGTTGCCTTTTCCAAGTGGACTGGCCTTTTAGAACTGTGGGCTGATGCAGTCTACCAGCATATTGCAGCATATTTGGTACAGGACTCATTTTGATGATAATCTGCCGGAGTGCTTCTGTGCCAATTATTACATTGGACTGCAGTTTTGTTGCATTATTGTCTCTGCTGTACTGGAGGTGACGTTTTCTCCTGTTTGTTTCGCTTTAATGAAATTAAGTAGGTCACAGAATACAGAATTTATGTCAAGAGAGAGAATGTAAAACCTCTCTAATTCCAAGATAAAGTAAGCTGCTCTCCGAGTGGTACAAAATGATGATAGCAAGATAATGCCAAGAAGAATAGGGTTGGAAATTCAGAGATTACTTGCACTGTGGTTTTTTAATGCCACACATTCCAAGATAATTGATTTTTCTCAGAAACTGTGGTATAAAATGCAGTCCCTGCTAGTTTGTGCATGGCCCTGATCGATACGGAACGGAAGAGTATTAAAAAGCTGTACATGATCAAGGGTATCGTCAAATATTTCTGTTACATCTTGCATTAAAAAGTACTAATTTCCCATGGCTTGCAGAGATTCTCTTTTATTCCATCCCATGCGAAAAAACACAGCAAAGTCATTATGCAAGCCATCAGATGAAGATGATTGCCATAATCTGGTTGTTGAATTAAGGGTACACATTCAAGGCGATTGGTCAGCTCCTTTGTTGTCATGATTTCCTGTGGCCAGAGAACAGGAACAGTCCTTCCTCCTGGGCAAACTGGCATTTTGCATCTCTGGTCAGCCTCTGTTTAAAATTGCCACAATAGTGCAGTGTTTAAAGGTCATGTCTGAAAGTAACAGAAGTGAAGTCTGCTTTCTGTTTGCGTACTGCAGAAGGTTTCCAAGGCAGGCTGACCTTCCTTTCTTGTTGAAGCTACATGCGGCATCCAAACAGATGTTCCATTCTTAGCTGAGATATTGCTTTTTGAGTTCTAGGGAGAACTTCTAAAAAGGCATAACCCAAAGCTTAGAAAGGGTATTAAGTGACTCCAGGTAAATCTGGAACTGGAATTTAGGGATTGCTGTGGGTTTTGGAATTGCTGCATTAGTTCCGCAGACAAAATCTTTTTCAAAGCCCTGAAAATCACTTAGCCCTATCTCTCCCCCTTCCTTAAAAACCCAATTCTGGCAAGTTATTAACATAGAACCACAAGAATTAATTTCGGTCTTTTGGAGATTTTAGATGGTTTACTGCTTTTAAAAAATATCTTGACATGAGGAGAAACATCTGCAGTTCTGGGCTGTTTAGGAATGGAAGATTTATTAAGGAGTTGTCTGCCTGCGGTGTGTTTTATTTTTAAATTTGCAAAAATGCTTATTACAGCAGGTGGCTTTAAAATACAGGGATCCTGGGTTGGGGGAAGGGCAGAGCTCATCTCCATTTGTTCTTCTTAAACAGTTGGTTTTCTTCTTACAATGGTACACAGTGGTGCACTGAACTTGTCTTCAGTTGCTTACGAGCACAAGTAACCAACCCTAAGAATTTTGTGCTACAGTGTGGGCAACCAAATGTGTTAAGCACCAGAATACATAATGGTAGGAATGAAGAGATTGAACAAGGACCCCTTAACCTATGACACTTTTCCCACACAAGGAAGGACAAGTATGTACCCCAGTCTGTGCAGAGAGTGTGTATGTGTCTGTTTTGCAGCAGATATGTTTGCTTTCCAGCTTGCATCCACACCTCAAAACAGATGCTGCTGTGTTATTTGCCATTGACAGCATGCAGGTTTTTCCCTTCACCACAACGGTTGCTGCTGTGTAGGAGAAACCTAAATGTAGAACAGCAGTCTGGCATGAAAATGTCTTGGCTTGGGCAGCATTTTAGTGCTGTTTCAATTGTCTTCTCTGCAGCAGGTTTTCCTTTGTGAATCATGTTGCTGATATCCTGACCAACCATTGCATTGCAGCGTCTAAAAATACCCACCAGTTGACATTCCCAGTAAGATGCCGAGCATTCCGTTTGTTAGTTATTGTTTCTGTGGGACTGTTTCAGAAAACTGCAGTGGAGTCCTTACTCTCCATTGGTTCCCCCTCCACACATATACCTTTGCTGTTGTTGCACTGAAACCACCAATAGTAGCCGTAACTTTAAAGTGTAAGGGAGATGGAGACCATTTAATGCTTTTTTGCTTTTGCTCACCCTGGTAGTACCCATTTCACAGGATTTTAACTTTAATTCTGGAGGCCAGTGCACCATTTCCAAGGTGATTGTGGCACTGCAGGAGATCTGGTTTCTTCATTATTTTCCCCTGACACTTCGAGCTGTCCTCGGAGCTCTGGCTCCTAGAAGAAAGCAACTCAATTAATTCAGCTTTCCTCCTCAGTCTGGAACTTTCTATGTAATGTTTGACCTTATCAGCACAGTGCAGATTGAGACAGGCGGGGCTGGTCTCTGTACTGCACCCGGCTGGGCAGCCAGCAGTAATGTGTGGAATGCGATGATGACATCTTTGCGCACAGGGCCGAGAACAACGCCTGTTATTCCGTGTTGAGCTCTGAGCCTTTCTGAATTTAAAACGTTTTACATGTGAATATCACAAGTTCCTTTTGATCTGTTTGTTCTGCTCAGAGGCAAGCCTTGCTGCAGTGGTCTGGCCGTACGGAAACAGGTTGCCAAATGGCTCTCGCGTGAAAACGGCAGGGGCCTCTGTGGTTCCTAGGTGGAAACTTTGGATGCACACTGTGTTGCTTTGCAGCATCAGCACTAGCCGGCCGTCTGTGCTTGCATCTCCCCAGCCAGGGCCGATCGCATTTTGGCAGAACGCAGGCTTGCTGACGTCAGCCTCCCCCCCCCCCCACACACACAGGAAAGAGCAGTCCATTATTCCTGGACCCAGGCGCTTCTTTTCCGATTGACTTGCTCCATTTACAAAGAGAGCCTTTCGTTTCTGTCAATTCTGCTGAAAGGGCAAACTGAGTTGCGTGATCAGAATAGCAAGGGTGGAGAGGGGGGGTTGGTTGGTTAACTCTGTGAATCCTAAAATGCATTTGGGCCAAAAGTAGAATATGGATTTCTCAAGCAGCTGAACCCCGGGGAATAATGGTGGGTTCTGTAAAGGCAACACAAAGGAAGAAGCAAAATGTCTCCCTGTGCTATAGAAACAGGACTGGAAACAGAAAGGAGGTGGGGGGAAGGCAGGCGCAGGTGGAAAACCGCCTCCTGCCTTGCCAGCGCAGCTTTCCAAAGATTCTGTTGCCGGCACTTAGCATTTCATTTGTAGTAATTAGTCACTTCATTTCATTTTATTCGATTTATATCCCGCCCTTCCCACCGAGGCGGCTCAGGGCGTTTAGCATGTCATCACTGCTTTTGTGGGAGAGTTGTTGCTAAACTGGTTTGTCAGTGCGGCTAATCTGGTCTTGAACTGGTGTAGCTGGACGGCCTCTCTTTAAAAATATTGACGTCAGTCCGCCTCAGGGCCGCCGCATGACTGTGAGGATGCTGGAAGCCGACAGAGGCTTCTTTGCATCCTGGCTTTGTCTGGGAAGTTAGCATTCTGAAAATACTCAGTTATGATTTAATAAATGAAGCTTCCAGGTTTCAGCAACCTCATCACCCCCCCCCCCATCCCTTCCTAAAATACCGCAATGCAGTTGGGGGGGCCTCAGAGTTCACAAGAATAACTACTGCTGCTGAAACGGCTGCCCTTCAGCATAGTGCAGAGGTGGCAAACAGTAGCTCTCCAGATGTTTTTGCCTACAATTCCCATCAGCTACAGCCATTGGCCATGCTGGCTGGGGCTGATGGGAGTTGTAGGCAAAAAAACATCTGGAGAAGCTATCGTTGGCCACCCCTGGCATAGTGGGATTGTGTTAGGAGAAAGCTCTGGAATGTGTAAATTTACCCCCGTGTGTCATGTGTTCTTGTCCAGCACCACCGCCCTTTTCAGAGGCCTGGATTCTAACAGGAAAGATAAGGCTGTGCACCAAATATTTCCCTACCTTGGGGAGTTATTTTTTAAAAAAAGAAAATTGCATACAGATGTGTTTCCAGGGTGTGTTTTTTTTCTGGCGGGGTAGCATGCAGCTGAGAAGAGATTAAATAACAGCGGCTCATTTTATAAATTCTGAAAGCAGCTGTCGGTCTTTTTATTTAAAAAAAAATACCAAAGTTTTATTTGCCAGTACTGACATTCTGTTGGCTTTTAAGTGGCCGGGAGAGGAGTGTCAGATGTCATGGCCTAATGGCCATTCCACACATGGCATGACAAGAAGCCCAGATTTGCCACTGAATACACATGGTGAAATGAAGATACAGCCCTTCCAGGCCCCTACGAATACGCCTGTTTGTGGTTCCAAGCCTGTGTTTATCTCATTCGCAAATTTTGTTATTGCTGTTTATTAATTATAATTTGTTTTTAAACATTCTTATAATGCAACCAGTGTAACCAAACTTGTTTGAAATGCATCCATCTGTTATGGCTGAAACGTCTTCCAGATACAGTTTTTAGAAGTGCAGAGTAATTGATATTTCTTGCTCTGAGCACTACTCCGGAATGGTTTGGATCTGTGTTCTTTGAATAGCCACCTCCTCAGACTTCTTTTTGAAAATTTGAGGGATCTGATTAGTCATTTGTGGTATGGCAAGGGGTCTTATATTTAAAAAGGGAAAGGAAAAATACACTGGGGACATCTCTTTAAATCCTAACCTTTGTGACATTTGTCTAATTCTTCACCCAAAGGGTGATTAACATGTGGAATTCACTGCCACAGGAGGTGGTGGTGGCTACAAGCATAGCCAGCTTCAAGAGGGGGTTAGATAAAAATATGGAGCAGAGGTCCATCAGTGGCTGTTAGCCACAGTGTGTATATATATATATGTGTGTGTGTGTGTGTGTGTATAATTTTTTTTTGCCACTGTGTGACACAGTGTTGGACTGGATGGGCCATTGGCCTGATCCAACATGGCTTCTTTTATGTTCTTAATTAAGTCAATTATGTTATGTCTTATCATCATTGATATAAGTGGACTCTATAGACAGGCATCTGTAGTTCTTTGGGGAAGAGTAAATAAAAATTTTTCACAGCCTTTTTGGAGCTTGAGGAGGCAGCAGTTAATTTATAGAATTTTAGGCATGAGACCAGGGTTAAAATTGCGATGTGCAGCTGGCAAAGACTGATTGATTGTGGGCAAGAAGAACATAAGGAAGAGAGCTCTGCAGTAAACCTAGCATCATAAGTTTTGCAGGTGAAGCTATGACCTTTGATTTAACTGAAGGATGAGGAGAATCCAGAAGACTAAGTTGTAAACATGCCTGTTGCAGAAATCCCGATGGTTTTAGTCAAACTGCCTTTCTCACTTCGTTTGCCTAGGAGTACAGCCATTGTCATTTGGGAAACAGTGTGTGCTTGACTCTGCTATGGTGTAATTTTGAACAAATGAAAAGCTTTCTGGTGCCTCACTGTTTCAATAAAAAGGGTGGGGCAGTCTTTCTCTGCTGACTTTCAGAAATCGCCTTCAGTGGCAATTTGCGGGCTCCCATAGGACTGCAGCAGCATAAGCCAATCTGTAAATGGCTCTCAGTTTCCTTTGCTATCTTCTTCCGCTGTCTGTTGAAGTGCCGTTGTTTTTAACCTGCATCCAGACTTATAAGACCCAAGTTACTCCTTCCTTGTGTTCTGGCATTTTAACATAAGGGAACGCGTGTCGTTTCCTCACTTGGATTTCCTTTCTGCCAGTGCTGGCTGCGTATCATGTCAAAAGAACTAATTGACATCTCTTGTCTTTTAGAAAATGGATCCCACTGGAGTAAAAGTGCTGGAAACAGCAGAAGACATTCAAGAGAGGCGTCAGCAGGTTCTGGACCGCTACCACCGGTTCAAGGAGCTGTCCACCTTGAGGCGCCAAAAGCTGGAAGATTCCTACAGGTTCCAGTTTTTCCAGCGGGATGCGGATGAGCTGGAAAAATGGATCCAAGAGAAACTCCAGATCGCATCAGATGAGAATTACAAAGACCCAACCAACCTGCAGGTAGGGGCCACCTTCAGATTGCAGGTGCTGGGCACAGGCAGATAGTTGACCCGGTGATGCACTTGAAAGAGCTTAAATATCTAGGAGGGAATGACGTAGGTGACATGCGTGGCTCTTTCTCCTTTCAGGGGAAGCTACAGAAACACCAGGCCTTTGAAGCGGAAGTTCAGGCCAACGCTGGAGCCATCGTTAAATTGGATGAGACTGGTAACCTGATGATTAATGAAGGACATTTTTCTTCTGAAACCATACGAGTGAGTGTTGAAGAACTATACTTCTTGCAGGGTTTGACATGACCCTTCCAGGACAGGCTGCTTGTTAGTAGGTCCCCTACAAATGGCATTGTGGTGGGGAAGCAGTGTTAAGTGCTATGTTATGGACCTCACAGTAGCAGTGCTGTTCCAGATCCCCAGCCAGTTTGCCTTGTAATCTTCTGAAAGGGGAGGTGGCAACTGAGCAGCAGTTTTATGAATGGCGTGGAGGAGGAGGATGATTTCACTTCCAGTGCTGGGGATGATTTCACTTCCAGGTCAGGTCCCTTTTAGCAATTGGCTTGAAAACCACTGATCTCAGAGCTGTGGCTAGAATTCCCCTTTGCCCCAGTTGAAGAGGTTGTATGAGCATCCTTTCAGCATCTGTGCCTTTGGACAACAAGGGTCTAGCTTTTGCCAGTAACTCTTCCCCATTATGTGGATCCCACACCTCCATACCCTGAAGTTTGAGTTTGAGCACCTTAAGGGTGGAAAAAACCTTAGATATTTAATTTTTTTGTCAAGATTGGAGTTTCTGGAGTTAAATGAATTGGGGGGGGGCTGTTGCCCTTTCTTACCTTTTCTGTTTCTTAACAGTACTACATTTAACAGATAGTTTTGATGTCTAGCAATTCTTGGAATGTGGTAGGAGACCAGTTTTAAAAGTTAGTTCTCAAGGCTGCACTCTGTTGCTAAAGAGCGTTAAGAGCCAGTTTGGTGTAGTGGTTAAGTGTGCGGACTCTTATCTGGGAGAACCGGGTTTGATTCCCCACTCCTCCACTTGCACCTGCTAGCATGGCCTTGGGTCAGCCATAGCTCTGGCAAAGGTTGTCCTTGAAAGGGCAGCTGCTGTGAGAGCCCTCTCCAGCCCCACCCACCTCACAGGGTGTCTGTTGTGGGGGAGGAAGGTAAAGGAGATTGTGAGCCGCTCTGAGACTCTTCGGAGTGGAGAGCGGGATATAAATCCAATTTCTTCATCTACCTCACAGGGTGTCTGTTGTGGGGGAGGAAGGTAAAGGAGCTTGTGAGCCACTCTGAGACTCTTCGGAGTGGAGGGCGGGATATAAATCCAATATCATCTTCATCTTCTTCTAAATGCTAGAACTGATACAGCACTTCAGGATCAACACTGGTTGTATTAACTTATAGACTTCCAGCACTCCATTATAAATTAAATTCAAGTATGTAATATAAATATATATATATGGTAGAACAAGCATTCATTGTTGTTGCCAGGCAGAGCTTAGGAAAGTGCTGCAAGGTCGTTATGATCTTGTCATTATAGAAGGGGGGGGAGATTTGCTTTCCAGAGACGAGCAATCTAAGGCTATAATTCAGAAACGGCTTGCATTAGAGAAGGCCATAGTTATGTTCCCAAGAACGGTATGCCTGCAGAGCCACTCCCTAAATAAACAGCTTTGTGGAACGCAGCCCAATTTTTCTAAAAATGTGCTAACTTGGGGCTCTGCTCTTGGATATTGGCTCTGATAATGTGTTCTGTTTGCAATGGTAACCCGTGTGTCAATGGTTCAGTCTTTCACGCCGTACAGGACCGCACAGCGTCCAATAGTAACCACTATCCAAGTTGGGTCGCACATACGAGTAGGTGGATTATTGGCTGTGTGGGTGCTGCTTTTTTCTTTGTTTCCTTTGAACGCCTCTGTCCTTTCCTTCCCTTGATTTGATGCTTGAGAGTGGAACTGCATGTTGCAGGAAGCAACACAGGGCATCCTAATTCTAATGGAGTTCTCTCCATCCATGATGTGTACTAGAATGTATCGATGTCTCGTTGCTGTCTTGTGAATTTCTCAACTCCTGCTCGGTGCTTCTGGCTGCTGCCAGTGGGTGCAGGGAAATACACGTGATGATGTCAGCACAATGGGTGACTTTTACTGCACATTACTGAGTGGGAAACTTGATGCTGGGATGCCATTTTTGGCAGCAGCCTCATTGTTCTTGTAACACGTAGGTCTGCCCTGTGATTGTTATAATCTCCAGCGGTGTGAGCTGTTTCCTTTCCCTTTTAAAAAGTCACAGCTGAATTGATGATGCTTTTCATATGATTTGATAGGGTATGCTTTTCATAAGGTTTCCACCATTCCACTCGGCTTGACTTTCCAGTTATCTTTATTGATGATGACAACACAGTGAATGCTGGGTGGAGCAGACCTTGCCCTGTTTTTCAAGTGTGTGCTTGACATCTTTCTTTTTTAATTTTAAGATTTCCTCTTTAAGTGTTAGCAGCTGTTCTAGATTCTTCCAGTAATTTTTCCCAGACTGTGTTTGACAATCATTGTAACATTTTAGTAATTTAGCCATTAAATAAACATCATCTTTTCTACCCGTTAAAGGTTTATGTATAACTTGACACAAGTAAACTGAGTCCAAAGAGTGTATTTTTAAATCTGCTTGTATTACAACATCCTACAAAGTTCATATTATACTATGTTATGAATCTCAGGTTTTGTAGAGTAATTTGTGTGAATTGATTTTGGAGGAAAAATTGGTTAGAAGAAAGGAGCCATAAGGATTATATGAGAGACAGCTGATGCAGAGGACTGGCATTTGGATACATGAGATTCTTGTTAAAAATCCTTGTTTGCTGATCAGTGTTGTAGAGGAATCTTATAGAAGACAGAGGGTGACTTGTCCCTGTGAGCAGCACTTACCCCTTTTGAAGACTAATGCTATTGGGAGACTGTGTAATGTTACCGCAGTTTTCAGGTGACTTCTTTTAACTTACTGCATTGACCTGGACTGACAGTCTCTAACAAATTCCAGAAAGGCAGTTATCTTAGTCTCTTTCAACAAACAAAAAGAAAGAAAGCCTTATGGCATCTTAAAGGCTAATAGATTTATTATGGCTTGAATGGACTAGTAACATGTTTTGCCCACAGTTGGTAGGGGTGTGTATACATTTTACATATATCGTACATACAGAGAGATAGAGAAAGACCATATAGGGCAGAAAGACGATGAAATGTGTTACGGTATAGGATATAGCTACATAAAGCTTTAATCTATAAAAACAAATTCAATAGTAACAGTGGTGTAATGTCTTCCCTGTGTAGCTATTCATTGCATTTTTCTTTAAAATAAAAAACCGTAGACTCGACTGCAAGAACTTCACCGTCTCTGGGAATTGCTGTTGGAAAAAACGAGGGAGAAAGGAGTCAAACTTCTACAAGCTCAGAAGCTTGTGCAGTATTTACGGGAATGCGAAGACGTGATGGACTGGATCAATGACAAGGTATCTGTGTTGTGGCTAAAATCACTCACTGGGATAATGTAACTCCTTGGCATCCTATTGCCTTGAGGGAAATTGGGCTTGGGAAAAGGGGGAGCAGACATCTGTGGGTTTTGTCGTGGCACAAAAGTAGCACAGTCGGATCATTTAAGTTACCGTTGATCATTCTTTACAACGAATAGGCATTGTTAGATCATTACAGCCTCACTGGGAAAAGTTGGGGGGGAAACGTTTAAAAGATGGGCAGAGGTGAAAATGGGTGGATGAAAAAGAACTGCTTGACATCCTGGAACTGGAAGGCAAGGCTGGCGTTGCTTTTAAAGTACCAGTATGTGTATTTTGCAAAAGTGACGTGTCAGTTTAAGCTCCCTGCCATTGGTGAAAATCACAGCACAGTCATTTATATGGTACATATTGTTTTTTAAGATGCCAAGGCTGTGTAGTGGCGAAGCAGCCTGTCTATTTGAGTCTACTATACATAAATGAATGAATACGTTTTGAAAGGGAGAGTATAGCTGTGACCGCAGCACCTTTCTTCCATGGCTGCAAAATGTCATGTTTGTTACCTTGGCTAAACAGCGACATCAACCACAATTAGGCTGTTAAATGCCACAAACAGCCCTTGTAACTTTTCTTGCGTCTCCTTGTCTCATGCCACTGGCAACTCTCACCCTGCTAAATTGCTTTCATTACTCTAGAGGATCTCAGTGCCATTTTAAGGAACAAGATAATAATCTCTTACTGGGCCAAGTAGACTTCAAGATACCAGAGCTAAAATTCTGGCCTACAAAGATGTCTTCTGCAGCGTCCAGGGGAATTCTTTTTTTCTTTTAATGTCCTTGTATGAAATTCTGGTGGAAAGGTTTTTCTTTTGCTTTATTGAAATGTGCTAAGTATTGGGTGGGTTGTTATTCTTGTCAGGAGGCGATTGTAACATCAGAAGAGCTCGGCCAAGACCTGGAACATGTTGAGGTTCTGCAGAAGAAATTTGAGGAGTTCCAGACAGACTTGGCAGCCCACGAAGAGAGAGTGAATGAAGTGAACCAATTTGCTGGCAAGCTCATCCAGGTAATAACTTTTGATGGCAACAAAGGTCCTTGCGCATCCTACTCGGTAGCGTAATTAAGTGAGGTTAAGCTAATTTCCCTCCAGAACTACTGATGTTTTCACTTCAAAACACTTACTGTGAAGAGGATGACTGGAGTCTGTATTGAGGTCATGTGTGAAGAAAACAGCTGCTTTGTTTATCAGTCAGATGGGAAGGAGAGAAAGACCATTGCAATTACTATTTTATTATCGTTGTTGTCGTTGTTAATTTGCACTTGATTAATTGCCCTATCCCAGTTTATGCCGGCCTCTGGGCGATGTACAGCACGTATTATAAAACAGCATACAGGATAAAAACCAACATAATTTAATTTTAAAAATTATTTATAAGCCCAGATGATGCCTGGTGGGTTTTTATCTACATTTCTGGACTACCGGAAATGGGAGGAAGAAGAAAACTTACGAAGCATTGGGGGGGTGGGGGGAAGACCAAGTCCTATGAGGAAAGTTGAAGGAGCTGGGGATGTTTAGCCTGGAGAGGAGGTGGCTGAGAGGTGATATGAGGGGAGGGACGGTGGCTCAGTGGTAGAGCATCTGCTTGGGAAGCAGAAGGTCCCAGGTTCAATCCCTGGCATCTCCAAAAAAAAAGGGTCCAGGCAAATAGGTGTGAAAAACCTCAGCTTGAGACCCTGGAGAGCCGTTGGCAGTCTGAGTAGCCAATACTGACTTTGATGGACCAAAGGTCTGATTCAGTATAAGGCAGCTTCATATGTTCATATGTTCAAGGTGAAAAATGGAAGGTGCCAGCTGGTCAGCAAACCTCAGCCAAAAGCCTGATGGAACATCTCTGTCTTACAGACCTTGAGGACTTGCATAATATCCCACAGGACCCTGATGTTATCTGACAGAGTTCCACCAGTCAGGGCCAAGACTGAGAAGGCTCTGACCTTAGTCAAGGACAGCCAGACCTCCTGAGGGCCAGAGATCACCAGGAAGTTGTTACTAGTAGAGCACAGTGCTCTTCCAGGGACATAGTGGAGGAGATGGTCCCAGGCTGCTCAAGACCTTAACGGTCAAAACCAGAACCTTGAATCTGACTCGGTATTCCACCGGGAGCCAGTGTGGCTGGTGGCAGCTCTAGTTGGGTATGTGCCATCCTAATCTTCTCAGGCCCTGGATGCTTCTTATTACCCCTTCCAGGATCTATTTACTCAACCTCCTGGAAAGACCAGAGTGAGCGAACAGATTGTTTTAGGCCCAGGATGGTGCTGAATTCCTACTGCCTAGGAAGGGCTTTGGTTGGTTTCTATTACCATCGATGGATTCATCACTAGCTTTATTCAGATAGAAACTTGAATCTTGTCAGTGTCCTGTAAACCAAGATAAATGCATAAATCACAAGATTAAGCGTTACCGGTCATCAGTACTAAGTACTTCCTGGAGCATTGCAGGTACTAAGTACTTCCTGGAGCATTCAGATACAATGAACACTTTGAACCTTGAATTATATCCCCAGAGTAATAAAACAGTCCCACATAGCTGCAGGAGATTGGCACTGGCTTGAGTGTTATCTCGGTGTTCATAAACAACTATATGGACTCTGGCCAATAATCAGTAACATCAAGATTCTTTCTCCAGAGAAGGATTGAAGGTGGAGAGGAAGAGAATAGATTTTCAGGCTTGTCTTTAGCTTGGACTTGGATAGTTGGTTTAAAAACTCCCTCCCCTTCAACAGAATTGAAGATTGTGCCTTTCCAAGATTGTACATTTTCTTGATGGGAGCAATCTGCAACATTCTGAATGTACTGCTTTATCTGCTGGAGAACAGTACCGAGAAGGGATGGCCAAACTGCAGCTTAGGAGCCACATGTGGCTCTTTTACACATATTGTGTGGCTCTCGAAAGCCCCAATACCCCATAGGCTGGCTGGGAGAAGGTATTTCTCTCTTTAAATCACTTCTCCGTCAAGCCAGGTGGTGGCTTAGAGAATGCATTTAACGTTAAAGTTGCTTTTTTCCATCTCTCCCTCCCCCATCTTCCTCCCTCCCTCAAGCATCTGATGTTCATCTCCTGTGGCTCTCAAACATCTGACATCTATTCTCTGTGGCACTTCAGTTAAGCAAGTTTGGCCACCCCTGGTACAGAGCTTCTTTTCAGCAAGGAGGCAGGCATCCCTAAAGAGCTGTAGCCTTTTTTTTTGGGAAATGTGAACTTCCTCTTTCATTAAGCTGTGTGTGCTGTCTGGTCCAGGAGGCACTGTGCCAGCCCACCACTTCATTCTCAGATAATTCACAAGTATCTGTGTTCCGCTCACTGTACTCATCTTAATTAGCTGCGGCCAGGAGGCTTCAACCACCTGTTTTCACAAGTATCTTACTTTCTTAAGGTCTGCCTTACTGAAATTCAGGGGCATCCAGCAAAAGTGAGGAGACCTGATTCAGAACAAGCAAAAATACTTCTTTGTACTTTTCATAATTAAGTTGTGGAACTCACTGCCACAAGACATAGTTGCAGTCATTAGCTCTGATGTTTTTAAAGGGATTAGATAAATCCAGGGAGGGTAGGTCCGTCAGTGGCTACGAAACGCTATGACTAAATGTAGTGTACCTCCAAATATGAATTGGGGGGGCAGCAATGGGAATTTGGCCTCTGTGCTGTGATTGAAGGCCTTTTGAGGGCATCTAGTTGGTTTCTTTGAGAAACGAGGTAGTGGACTAAGCGGACCACTGGTCTTGTCTAGCAGCACTCTTCCTACATTTTTGAGAGGCTTTCAAATATCCTGAAGGGCCATCTCATCTTGTTTCTTTTCCATCTGGACCAAAGACCAGTCTTGTGATTCTGTGTCTCCGCAACGCAATCTTGTCTTTTTCCCTTGACCTAAGGAGGTTCAGAACTTCCCAGTAAGAATGGGCACAAACCAGCTCATGAGGCAAAATTCAGCATAAACTTAGGCCAGTTTGGAACCCACCCACCCCTCTCCAAACCAGCGTTCGGGAAGGTGTCTTTACTGGACTTCTATCTGGTTCAGTTTGGCTGTTCAGGCCATTTAAACTTAACAGCTGAGCGGCATGGGTCTGCAACTGACCTGATAGGTTGAAATGTCTGCAAGCCATTTCATGGGTGGGTTTCAAGATGCCAGGGGGACGAAACAGACTGCTTGAAATGGCTGCCATTTCAGCATAACAGCTGAGAGGCATACCCATCCCTCTGTTAGGCTGAAATGGTTGCCAGGTATTTCACCGGTGGGCTTTGCTTCTCCCTGCTTGGAAGGGGGGGGGGGAGCAAAAAGGACCCCTGAAATGACTGTGAGCTGTTTCACCAGTGAGTTTCACTTCCAAGCAGGGGAAAGGAAAACTGACTGCTGAAATGGCTGCCAGGCATTTCAGCCAAACAGCTGATGAGTACACTTGCCTGGCCCTTAGACTGAAATTGCTGCAGGCCATTTCACTGGGGAAAGCAAAATGGATTGGTGAAATGGCTGTCAGCCCATTCGCTGTTAGGTTTAAATGAGGGAGGGGGAGTGAAACGGATGAGTTAAACGACTGTCAGCCATGTAACCCTTCCATTGGGAGAAAGGAGAAACTGAACTTGCCAGTTCAGTGCTGGGCCTTTGGGCTGGGTTCAGTTCAGGGGCTGCCCTGAACCGAACTGGTTTTTTTGGGTTTGCGCCCATCCCTACATTCCAGTACTTTCCTGCTCTAACTGTGCACTAAGGGGAGCTTTGAGCCATACATAATACTTGTTGTCTTCCAGGGGGACAAGGAAGAAATGGTTACAAAGATAATGGAAGGGAATGCTCTAGATAAACAGAAGCAGATTGATACGTGCAAATTCACCAAAAGGTTCCCCTCCCCTTCACTTTCTAGGAACAGCACCCCGAAGAGGAATTAATCAAGTCTAAGCAAGATGAAGTCAATGCAAGCTGGCAGCGTCTTAAAGGATTGGCTCTTCAGAGACAGGGGAAACTGTTCGGAGCAGCAGAAGTGCAGCGTTTTAACAGGTCTGAATCTGACCGTGTTCTGTCTGTCATTTTTATCTGATTTAATAATGGCATTTAAAAAACAAGCAAACAATTCCTGCCTTAGTCCACCTAGGCCAGTATTGTCTGTCCTGGCTATCAGTGAGTTTCCCAGGTCTCTGGCAAAGACCTTTCTCAGGCTTGTTACTTGCGATCTTTTAACTCGAGATGGCAGGAATTGAACCAGGGGCCATAAGCATGCAAAGCAGGCATGTGCTCTGTCACAGGCGTGTGCCCTCCCACCCCTAAGTTATATGGATGCTTGCCTACCTCTGTTATGGTTCTGCTTCCCCATAAAAATTGTGCTGGGAATATATACATATGAAGCTACCTCATACTGAATCAGACCCCTGGTCTATCTTTTTTTAAGTGGAATTTGTGAGCATTCTCACAATCTTCTTCGTGGTCTCTGTGCAGTCCCACACATGGGTTTTCCTATCAGGACGAACCCTACCTCGGAGATTTTAAATAGCTAGCCTAGGCGTTATTTTTGGCGCGCACTCCCTCCCGCTCTGGGGAGCAGGCATCCACTGCGCATGCCTGTAGCGCGAGGGAGGCGCCCAACCCACTCAGTTTCTTTCCAACCGCCGCCCGGGATAGTCCTACCTCGTTGCGCTCCTCACTTACCTCAGATATCTAGCCTTCGTTTTCCTCAAGTTTCCTCTTATTTCATCCTTCGCTATTTCTTCATATTCTTATCTTCAAAAAAAAAAAAAAAAAAAAAAAAAGATTTAGATAAATATCTTCCCCGCTTTTTCCTCAGACCTCCCTTCCCCCACCCCCACCCCCCCCCCCCCGGGCGTATGGAAGGAAGGGACAGTAAAATAACTTTCAAAAGGTGCTCGCGCTGTAGGGCGAAAATCCCTACATCGGACGGGCATTCGCTTTGCTTGTTCTGTTTGGGAGAATCCCATAAAGTGGACGCCTGTGCGCACTGCCTTCAATTTTGCAAACAGGCGCGAAAAAACAGAGCCGCTAGACTCAGAAGCCACTTAATGGAGTCTGTGCTCCAGCCTGATATGTCGCAATCTTCGTCAGCAAGTAAGTCGCCTCCCCTACTGACTCCCCAAGGGGACGGCGCAAGGTCGGCAGCTTCAGTGGCCATTGCTCCCAGCAAGCATAAGTCCGGCGATGCCGCGAAAGCCGGCGACGGCGCGAGAACGTCAGAACAAACGGCCGCGGCGACTAAACCAAAGGGCGGGAAGCACACTAAGAAACATAAGCATTCCGACCCGAAGGGCCAGAAGGATTCGAGAAAACCGTCCGATCCGAAGGCTCCGCGGAAACCGACAGACCCGAAGGACCCGAAGATTCCGAAGGACTCGAGAAAATCCTCCGAACAACAGAATGAGCCTGAGACGCAATGCGAGCCTTCCACTCCCGGATCCGACACCCAGGAAGTGACCACCCCGGCTACGGAGTCGCCGCACCAGCAGACGGAAGAAGTTATTCCCATTCCGTCCCGATCCCCTTCCCCGCATGGATCCATGCTAGACCCTGCGCTGGAGCCGATTCGAGACCCGCAACAGTGGACTCGACACCACATCAATCCTAGATCGTTCCGCGATATGTCGAATCCCATCCAGTACAAACATGATGCTTACAGGTACTTCGATGCGCATCGGTTCCCAGCCAGGTCTCCCAGCATGGAGAGATATAGGTACCATCATGCGCGTTTCCCGGAGAGATCCCCTAGTAGAGGGAGGGACCGCCATCGCTACAACCCGAGATCTCGGTCCCCATCCATGTCTCCGAGGCGACGCCATTATGCTTCAAGGTCTCCTTCCATCGAATCCCATGCATGCTGCGGATACCATCATTCTCGGTACCGAACCGATTATCACATGAACCCATCCAAGGAAGCGACTCCTGTCCAACGGAGCAAGCAACCACCGAGACAGCCGTCTCCGACTCCTTCCACTTCGACTTCTAAACCTAGGGGTGCGATTCCAGTGGAACCCAAAAGCACGACTCCAACCAGACCGGACCTACCTGAACCCGAACCTGACTCTGATGCTGAATCCGAAGCTCAATCATCGGATTCGATACAGTCCATGTCCCCTGGGTCCCCTGCTTCAGATATCGCCAAGCCCGCGGATTTGTCACCTTCCGAAGGGGCAAAGACATACCTGGACTTGATTGCCAATATGGCCTCTGCACTTAACGTAACTCTTACTTCGGATGCACCCAAGGTGACAGACGTGGTACACGACCTGGTGCACTCAGATTTACCTGCTGGTTCCTTTCTGCCGATGCTGCCGGTACACCTAGAAGCCATCAAAGAAGCTTGGGACAACCCAGCCTCCATTCCCCCGACTTCAAAACGAATCGAATCCCTTTATAGGATCCAAGCACCGGATTCGAAATTTTTATTTAGCCATCCAGCACCGAATTCTCTGATAGTGCATTCATCTTCTAAAACCAAACAGACCCGCCACCCGGTACCCCCTGAGAAGGAAGGCAGGAAGTTAGATACTCTTGGAAGGAAAATGTATTCAATCTCGACGGCAACTGCCAAGATCAACAATTACCTAGCATACTTCGCCGCGTATTCCCACAATATCTCCTCCCAACTGAATACGCTAGTCTCTGCCCTGCCTGAGCCCTCCCAGAAACAAGCCTGCAAGCTACTTCAGGAGCTCAACAGGATTTCAAAGCAACAGATAAACACCATCCGTCACTCTGTGGGGTGCACTTCCAAGGCGATGGCCGCCTCCATTGCCCTAAGACGACATGCTTGGCTTCGATCCTCTTCGTTGCAGCCTGATCTAAAATTCAAGATAGAAGACCTTCCCTTCGATGGCCAAGGTCTCTTTAATGCCACAACGGACGATATACTGTCCACCGTGGACGACAGCCGCAAACGAGCGAAAAGATTGGGGGTAGCCCAACAGCAGCAACAACAACAGAGCTATAAGCCCAGATCATGGAAACCAACCCCCTTCAAACGTTCCAGATCCCCTCGACAATCTGAATACTGGAAACGTAAAGCTCCTCCTCCAAAGCAATCCTTTAACCAGAGACAGCAGAGACCACAACCACCTAAAAAGGCTGCATCTTCATCGAAGCAGTCTCTTTGACTTTCTACCTCTACCACTTCAGCACGTCCCCAGGCTTCTTCCATTTCTCGACAATTGGCAACAAATAACCACAGACAAATGGGTTCTGAACATTATTTTGAGGGGCTACTCCATAGAGTTCCAAGCACCACCAAAAAGACATCATTTTGTTTCCACTCCCCCATCACCTTCCCTTCAGGAAGAAATAGACACCTTAACAGCCAAAGCGGCTATAGAGCCTGTCCCAGTCCAGTTTCATCGGACAGGTTTTTATTCCAGGTACTTTCTAGTCCCGAAAAGGGATGGGGGACAGCGCCCGATTCTGGATCTAAGAGCCCTAAACAAATTCATCCGCCACAGAAAATTCAGAATGATCACCTTACAATCGATTCTGCCATTAATCCCCAGAAACTCCTGGATGGCACTGGTAGATTTACAGGACGCATACTTCCACCTGACAATACACCAATGCCACAGGAAGTTTCTGCGTTTCGCCGTTGGCAACAACCACTACCAGTTCCGAGCTCTGCCCTTCGGACTTTCCACGGCACCACGGACATTCACAAAATGTATGGCGGTTATTGCAGCGTACCTCAGGCAACGCGGCGTTGCAACCTACCCATACATAGACGATTGGCTCCTTGTGGGAGCTTCAAGGACACAGTTGATGAAGGACATTTCCATCACACTTGCGCTCCTAGCAAACCTGGGCCTCCAGGTCAATCATCAAAAGTCACACCTTACCCCAACTCAAGACATTCAGTTTATTGGGGCTCGTTTGTGCACCACGGACCACAAGGCGTATCTTCCTGTGGACAGGATATCCTCCATTCAGACGCTGGCCACACAAATAATGCAACAACCCAAACAAGCGGCCTTCAACATTCAGCGCATGTTAGGACTTATGGCAGCCACAACGGCAGTTCTGACACACGCAAGACTACGCATGCGAACCCTACAAATCTGGTTCGTCCGCGCGTTTCGACCCCAACACCAATCTCAAGGAACGGTCCTCACTGTTCCGAGCCACATCCTCCCTTCGCTCGAATGGTGGACAGTTCGAGCTCACCTGCTTGCGGGAATGCCCTTTTTACGGCCAAGTCCATCAGCAGTGGTTACAACAGACGCCTCGAGATGGGGCTGGGGAGCTCATCTCGACGTACTCACGGTCCAGGGGCAATGGACACCGTACGAACAGTCGCTCCACATCAATTGCTTAGAGCTTCTAGCTGTTCACAGAGCGTTAAAATCGTTCCTTCCATCTCTTCAAGGCCTACACGTACAGATCGCCTCAGACAATGTGGCGACGGTTTTTTATATAAACAGGCAAGGAGGGACAGCATCCACCCGCCTTTGCAAAAGAGCAATGCACCTGTGGCATTGGAGTATTGCCCATCAGATCCACCTCACTGCGGTACATCTTCCTGGCATACAGAATGTTCAAGCGGACAGACTGAGCAGATATTCCATCAACGACCACGAGTGGTCACTCCACCGGTCATACCTTCTGCCAGTATTCCGGAAATTCGGAACTCCGTCAATAGATGCGTTTGCTGCACCAGACAATGCACAGTGTGCGATCTTTTTTATGAGAGGTCCGCCCTCACAACAGTCTGCAGGGGATGCCTTCATACAGACGTGGACCGGTCCACTACACTTCCTCTTCCCTCCCTTTCCGTTAATAACACGGTGCATACAGAAAATTCAACTGGACAACACAGATTGCATTCTCGTGACGCCATGGTGGCCACGTCAGCCATGGTTCACAACCCTTCTCCTCCTGTCAGAAAGCACTTACCATCACTTCCCTCGGGCACACAACCTCCTGTCCCAACAGAACGGCAGGGTTCTGCACCACGACCCGAACAGACTTCGCCTTACGGCCTGGAGGATATGTTCTCAGACTTTCCTGAAGGAGTAAGACACGTTCTCCTTAATGCAAGGAAACCGTCAACAAGGAAGTCATATTCCATGAAATGGAAAAGGTTTTCCATCTACGCTACCAAGCATAATTTCAGACCCTCCTCGGCTTCCATGCCTCAAATCTTAGCATATACACTGCATTTGTCAGAAAAGGGCCTTACGTACTCCTCTCTGAAGGTGCACCTGGCAGCAATCTCAGCTTTTCACCCGCATGTACAGGGTCGAACTGTTTTCTCACACCCTGCTGCGAAATCCTTCTTAAAGGGAATCTTACATTTGCACCCACCACTACGGCAAATGTATCCTAGCTGGAGTTTGTCACTAGTGCTTAGCCAACTAGTAAAACCGCCTTTTGAACCTATGGCTACGATACCACTTCACCTCCTCTCATGGAAAACGGCTCTTTTAGTTGCACTCACCTCTGCTAAAAGAGCAAGTGATCTCTGCGCGTTCAGAGCGGACTCGCCTTACACCATGTTTCACCATGATAAGGTGGTGTTACGGCCAGATCCCGCTTTCTTACCGAAGGTGGTCTCCGCATTCCATCTGCATAGAACCACTACCTTACCTGCCTTTTTCCAACGGCCTACGGATAAGGGCCAAGAAGCTCTACACTGTCTAGACGTGAGAAGAGCACTCGCCTACTATATAGATCGAACTGCATCGTTCCGCACAGACTCCAGACTTTTCGTGGCCTACGGCCGCCGTCATAAGGGAAAAAAGATATCTACGCAGAGACTATCAAAGTGGTTGGTTGCTGCTATAGAGCTGTGCTACAAGCTCGCGAAGCAACCAGTTCCATCTGCCATAAGAGCTCATTCTACAAGAGCTTTGTCAACGTCATCTGCCCTTGCCAGGGGTGTATCCATGGAGGACATTTGCGCTGCTGCCGCTTGGTCTTCCTCCTCGACCTTCGCCACGCACTACGCTTTGGACGTTCGTGCTAGGCGGGATGCATCCTTTGGACAGGCAGTTCTTCGCTCCATCTTTGACTAAGAAGCTGGTCCGGGCTTGGTGAGTAGTTACTTACCTTATAGCCTATAATGTGCTGCCTATGTTGCACTAACCTTTGCACTATTTTTTCCTCCAACTCTAGTGCCAGCACCCACCGCCTTGCAGATCAGCTTATCAGTCACCCATGTGTGGGACTGCACAGAGACCACGAAGAAGATAAACAGGTTACTCACCTGTAATTGATGATCTTCGAGTGGTCATCTGTGCAGTCACACACGCCCGCCCAGCCGTCCCCGCTGCTGGCTACTTGTCTTATATATCCGCGCTCCTATTATGTCAGCGGCGGGGAAAGAAACTGAGTGGGTTGGGCGCCTCCCTCGCGCTACAGGCATGCGCAGTGGATGCCTGCTCCCCAGAGCGGGAGGGAGTGCGCGCCAAAAATAACGCCTAGGCTAGCTATTTAAAATCTCCGAGGTAGGGTTCGTCCTGATAGGAAAACCCATGTGTGTGACTGCACAGATGACCACTCGAAGATCATCAATTACAGGTGAGTAACCTGTTTTTCTGACATGTTACTGTTTGATGGTTTCCCACGCTAATGCAACCCAGATCAAAGGTTTTCTGAATTTGTTAATTTTACTATTCTGCTATTGGTTTTTAACTTTGTACCACTTGGCATTCCAAACCCCAACAGCTATGCTTACTGTACTCTGCTTACTGTACCTCATTCCTCGTCTGAAGAAGTGTGCATGCGCATGAAAGCTTATGTTCTTAATAAAACTACGCTGGTCTTAAAGGTGCAATTGACTCCTATTTTGTTCTACTTCAGACCAACACGGCTGCCTATTTGGATCTATCTGTCTAGTACATGTGTCAGAGAGGGAGAGTTGTATCCTAATTTCAATTTAAACATAAAGAGACTTTTCTCTTCTAATGGCAACCCTTATTCATGCCAGCTCTGTAACTGAGCAACCAAAGAATTTCTTTGGTCTCCTGTTTCTGTGGAATCTGTTTGCATTGTTTGCTGACTTTTGTACCATCAGCTGTTCTCAGTGTTTGCTGTGGGATGCTTTTTGTCAGTTCTTAGTAGACTCAGGGAGTTGTAGCATAATATAGTTCCACCTTGCATATTGGGTTGCTTTGCAAGATGGGGTTCCCCAGCTTTTGACAGGTGTAAAAAGAGAGATCCTTGGCAAGTCTAGCGTTTCCATTGTTGCTTGCAATGGCAAGGGATTGCTCCTGCCGAAGTTTTTCCCTTTATGCAGTTCTAACCCCTTGTAGATGATGATATCCATCTTAGGTGGCCAAATACATTTTTTGTTTGTTTTTTAGTGTATAATGCAATAACACCAGAACAGCAGTTCTGTAATTTGGAAACGTAATTACAAGAGGCATTATCTCACCAAATAAATAACCTTGTCGCTCTTCAGAAGCAGCAGACGGAATAGTTTTCTAGTTTTAACATTCTCCATTGAGGAGATAAATGTGACTTTTTATAGATTAATAGTGACACAATATTTTCTGTAACCAGGGCACGAATTGAAGCATGAACTGCGATTTATTCTAAAAATGGCTGATTCGTGGTTCATTATGAATTGGTTTGGCAAATGGTGCTGCACGCAAAACGAAAACGAAATGGCTTTTTTTTGGGGGGGGGGGCAGTTCATCTGTGTCATTATCAGCAGGGCATCTTCTCGTGCACCACACTGGGCACATCACAGCACACCTGCACTGTCTAGCCCTCTTGGGGGCCATTCCACGCCTTCCCGAACTGAATGAACCACAAATTGTTTTGGGGAATGTAAACAGCATGAAACGAACCAAACTGCCAAATTGAACAAACCATGAAATGAACCACCATTTTGGTGTTCCGTGCCCATCCCTAGTAACTACTGTAGCCAGAAATTCCTGTGTATTTCTTTTTGCCTGTATGAATGTTCTTATATGTAGTAGTGTTTTGTAGAATTAAGGTCTTAATACAGTGCTATTTTCTAAATTGGATTTTATTCTTTTAACACAATATTTGCCAAGCCTGAAGGTCCAAATCCGTAACCCATGGATACGCACATGGCGAGAATAGCCCTGTCTGAAAGAACATCGTGTCATGGAGATCTTTGCCTTTGCATCCTGATAGGTAGTGTAAATTAAATTGGGATTTGTTTTTCAGGGATGTGGATGAAACTATCAGCTGGATTAAAGAGAAAGAGCAGCTGATGGCTTCTGATGACTTTGGCAGAGACCTGGCAAGTGTGCAGGCTTTGCTGCGCAAACATGAGGGCTTGGAGAGGGATCTTGCTGCTCTTGAAGACAAGGTAAATGGAGCAGATGCTTTTATTCGGGGTTGGGGTGGTATTCAGTGGCACCGCTGGCGTTGCTGCTACTTGTGGGCTCTCCCTGCCTGTAGGTTAAGGCTTTGTGTGCAGAGGCAGAACGATTGCAGCAGTCCCACCCTCAGAATGCCTCTCAGATCCATGTGAAGCGGGAAGAACTGATTGCAAACTGGGAACAGATTCGCACTCGGGCAGGAGAGAGGCATGCTCGCCTGAATGATTCCTATAGGTAAGAACGTTGCATGTCTGGAAAGACTGTTTGTGGTTTTTAAAAAGACATGATTTCTACGCCCAGATTCATATCATATCCAATGGGAAAGAGAGAAGAAGCATTTTTACAAGTTTCATGTGGGTTCGTGTTTCATGAATTTGTGTACTTGTCTTGGCTTGTACTTCAAAAGTAAGTGTTTTAATTAACTGCTGCTGGAGGAGTGAAATAGATCGGTCCTGTCATCTATAATCCTAACAAGTTTATAATGGCTTCCTGTTGTGGTATGACTTCACTCCATTTTTAGGAACATAGACCAATAGGATTACATAAAGCTACACAATCCTCACGGACTGTGGTTCGTATTAGGAAGAGACAAGCAGGGGACCCACGAAAAATTTCATTTCCTCCTTCCCTGCTATTTTGACTTTCTCCTTCCTAGAAGCTCCCAGAATCTCTCCTGTTTTCCTGCTTCCTTCTTTCCTTTCTACCCACCACCCAGCCTACCCACCACCTACCCACCAACCATCCCTGTGTTTCCCTTTTTTAATGTTTTATATTTTCATATTATGCAACATCCTGAAAACATGTTTAATAATGCTTTATGCTCTTTATTTTCCCTTTCACCCCCTTTCTATTCTGTATCCCTTAAATGACAAAAATAAAATATATATTTTCAAAAAGAAATGGGAAGTGGTGCCATGTTACCCAAAGGATGACTCCAAATCCTGCTTAATGAGGGTTGGGAGAGTGAAGGAATATCTTTCCCAGCCTCCTCTGTCCTCACACCCTCTTCATACTTTGCACTGTACTCTTGTGCTTCCCCCAGTTGCTTCAGTCAGCACACAGACGTTTCTGTCTTGGGAGGGGAACAGACTGGAAAAATGCACAAGACAGCCCATAACAGCTGAGCAAAAAGAGAGTGCCTCCCTGCCGCTCAGCTGTTTTTCTTGCTTTTGTGGGGAACAAGTCCCTTTTGCGGAGTCCCTTTGAACCCCTGCTTTTTGCTCTAGCCACAGTCTGCTTTAAAAGCTCATGTAAGTTCATGAACCACGAGCAGGCAAAAATTTTGACAAGTTTTGCTTTGTGGCTTGGTTTGTGCCCTTCTCTGCTTCTGTTCCTGAGGACTGGATTTGGTTGTTTTTATCTGACCAAGCCATTTGCTCGTAGTAAGCCGTGTTAAATTCTGTTGCTCCCAGTTTTTCCCTGAGCAGTTATTTATCAGCTGGTTTATTCCCTTGTTTTTTCTAACCACCCAAAGCAGCATCTAAATGTAATTTAAATCAACAGCAATAGACGCAAAATACAGTTTAAATAACCCCAAAGACTGCGTCCTCAGCACTTTCTGACCCTGTGGGATGCCTCATGCAATGGTGGGAGGCTGCAATCTATGGGTTAAAAGCCAAGGGCCAAGAGGCCTTTAACTCCGGCCCTTAGGTTCTTGCCGCTGACCACACTTAGGCTTTTATACATGTAGACAGGAAGGAGACAGAAGCTCAGCTACATGTTATGCATCTAGTAAAGATATTCTAAAAAACTCCCTCGTGCTCACGGAGCTTCTGGCCACACCCAGGCTTATACTGCCACAAGCAGGAAGGATAACGAATACTCCATGACATTGCCATGGCTCAGCCAGGGCAGTATCTGTTTATATATTTATGCATGCACTCGTGTATATATAAATATTTGTTGCATTTTATACCTAACACTATTCTCTGTTTGATACGGAGATTAATCTCAGTACTGAGGCGGGAAGGGCACACCTAGCATTGTGCAGATGGTGGCATGAATTTCTTGTTCACCTTGGATAGACAGAACTGTTTCTTGCATCAGCTTTCCTGCAAAGTTTTTTTTTTTTTTATTCCTTAATTTACACGTTATGGGTGTGCAGAGATTAATCTCAGTGTTGGGCAGACAGTAAAATGCAAAGACCCTTACTCAGCACCCAGCAGTGTGCTAGTCAACAAACAAGACAAAGATGAAGGGAAGAGCCAGGTTCAATACGGAAGTTTAGGGCCGGATGGCCAAACGAAAGTTGGTAAAAGCTGACTCCCCAGTGACCCAAGAAATTCTTTTCAGAAGCGGGGTTTGAGAAAGCAGCAGGAATAATGGATTTTGAAACTGAGGCAGAGGGAAATGAAAGTTCATGCACAAATTTAAATGGAGGGTTGACTATGCTATCTCGTTTTTATCTCTGACACGTCTTCCTTGCTTCCGAAGGCTACAACGATTCCTTGCAGACTTCCGGGACCTCACTAGCTGGGTAACTGAAATGAAGGCTCTGATTAACGCTGACGAACTTGCCAATGACGTGGCTGGAGCTGAAGCTCTGCTAGACAGACATCAGGAGCACAAGGTAATAGCATAGGACCAATGCCTGCCACTGTTGGTGTTTTGGACAGTTGAACGGTGTAATTCCATAATACTGGAGGGGTTGGATCATAGCATCCCCTGCATTTTCTGACTTCTGTGCAGATGGGATTTTTACAGGTCTGGAAGATTTTTTTTGTGGGTGAGTATGTGACGGATGGGCAAAGTCCTGCACCTCTCCATCAACCACCAATCCTCTCTGTGCCTGTTTGATGGGCGAGTGCACACATAGTGTTGCATAGAGGGAGAGACCATGGCCACCAAGGGGGAGGAAGACACAAGTGATCTAGAACAAGAATGTTTCTTCTGTACCAAGGGTGCTGACTACACCTTGCCTGCCCCTTCAGCCAGTGTAGGCACATTAAAGTGTGGTGGTCTCTTATCCTTTGAGCCAGAACAGTATGATGAGCTTCAAAATCATAACAGAGGGGACATGGCCAGTGTGCTTTTCCTTCTCTTTTCCACAAGGCAGGAGTTATGTCTGTAATACTTAAATTTCTTTTTGATATTGTGTTTCTAACATTCTCTGATACATTATATATATATCAATACAACAAGATTAATGTGCCCAATTGGAAACCGCCGCCTGTGACATATATGTTGTTTGTTTTATTGTATCTTACGGTTTTAGCTTGTAGTTTTTAATTGTTTTCGCTTTTGTTGTTATTCACCCTGAGCCCACTCGTGGGAAAAGGCAGGATACAAATGAACAATAAATAAATGAATTGTGCAGCAACAGCCAAATGTCCATGTATCAGGACCCACTTTCCAGGACAGAACTGTAAGGGATCTCTGTGTGTATTCTTTATGTGTATTTTAAAAAGGCCATTTTGGGAAACGAAAATATGTTTTGTCTTAGGGAGAAATCGATGCCCATGAAGACAGTTTTAAATCTGCGGATGAATCTGGGCAGGCTCTGCTTGCTGCTGGTCATTATGCCTCTGACGAGGTTAGAGAGAAGGTAAGATGATATTCAGTGGAAAGAAACACTTGGAAGTGAAAAACGGTAATGGGATTTAATAATTGAGCCCAAAAGATTACTGTAAATCTGTTCCAACCCTATTAAGAATTTATTTTCCTTGATTTATTTATAATTTGGATTTATATACTGCCCTCCTCTGAATTCTCAGGGTGCAGGGCAGTCAACAACTAAGTATACAATTTAAAATTGGTCATTAAAATAGGTCAAATAATATCAGAATGGCACCAGATAAACATACCATACACTGTATTACTGCCCCATTATAAGTGGGGGGGGGAACAAAGCGGGGAGAGGGGAAGGGAAGATGGTACCCGTTGCTGTTCTCAACCAAAAGCCTGGCAAAACATCTCTGCCTTGCACGCCCTGCTGAACTGCATAAGGTTCTGCAGGGCACAGATGTTACCTGGAAGAGAGTTCCGCCAGGTAGGATGCAGAGCTGAAAAGGCCCTGGCTCTGGTTGAGGACAGCCAGACGTCTTTCGGGTTAGAGATTATCAGTAAGATAAGAACATAAGGTAAGCCATGTTGGATCAGGCCAATGGCCCATCCAGTCCGACACTCTGTTACACAGTGGCCAAAAAACCCAGGTGCCATCAGGAAGTCCATCAGTGGGGCCAGGTCTTCTTCGTGGTCTCTGTGCACCACATACTGGGTTTCCACGCCTCTGTGGTGTCTTCATTGCGTGGAAACCCAGTGTGTGGATGCACAGATGTCCACTTGAAGATCATCAGTTACAGGTAAGCAATCTGCTTTTCTCAGCAAAGTTCTTTGGGGCTCGTACCAGAGGAGTCGGTTCCATAGATATGTGGGTATAATATGTACAGCTCTTGTCTGGATGGCACAGGTTAGCCCAATCTCGTCAGGTCTATGAATCTCAGCACTGGTTAGTATTTGGATGGGAAACCATCAAGGAATACCAGGATTGCTATGCAGAAGCAGACAGTAACAGGCCGCCTTTGAAAAAACCCTATGGGGCTGCCATAATCATCTATGATTTGATGGCAAAAGAAATCTACAGGAGAACAGAATTTTGTGTTAGTGAAAGCAAAAGTAGGAATAGGTATCAGATGTGCTGCTGATCCAGTTTTTTTGTGCAGGGTCATTATATGTAGGAGCTGTTTTATCTTATAACGGTTGCATTTATAAAAATGCTTCTCAGAGTGAAAATGGCCTTGCTAGAACTTATCAAATATTTTACATGTGAATCCACCTTTTGCTTGAATCCGACCATTGTTCCTTCTGGCCCCACGTTGATCTTGATTGGCAGCAGCTGTAGCTGTCTGGCTGTCTCAGCACCTTTTAAACTGTGGGTGCCAGAAGTTTGATGCGACACTTCAGCATGCAAAGCTGCCACTTTTCTCCTAAATGACAGCCCTTGTTGTAACAGTTTGGAAGCTAGCACTCCGGAGACTATAGGCGGGTGTGGTCTTTTGGGAGTAGCCCCATGGCTCAGAGTGATAAAGCTGCAGTACTGCAGTCCAAACTCTCTGCTCATGACCTGAGTTCGATCCGGGCAAAAGCTGGGTTCAGATAGCCACCTCAAGGTTGATTCAGACTTCCATCCTTCTGAGGTCGGTAAAATGAGTACCCAGCTTGCTGGGGGGTGCGGGGAGTGTAGATGACTGGGGAAGGCAATGGCAAACCATCCTGTAAAAAAGTCTGTCGTGAAAACGTTGTGATGCGATGTCACCTCAGAGTCAGAAATGACTGGTGCTTGCACAGGGGACTGCCTTTACCTTTAGTCTTTTGGTGGGGAGGCTGTACTCTCAGGCACTAGGGCTGATGTATAGGATTCTTGAGGACTTGATTCAGTTGGCACTGTAAGTGGTCTTTTCCTTTCCTCAGTTGGCCGTCCTGTCAGATGAAAGAAGCGCTCTTCTGGAACTGTGGGAGCTTCGCAGGCAGCAGTATGAGCAGTGCATGGACCTACAGCTTTTCTACAGGGACACCGAGCAAGTGGACAATTGGATGAGCAAACAGGAAGTATGTGTCATGCTGAATTATGCTGAGCATAATTTAACAAGCAGGCATGCTTAGTGAAGGAGAGGAGGTGATGCTTTAAATGATGCAGGAACTTAAGACGCTAGCTAAAACCCATGGTCCATCATTCTGTTTCACCCAGTTGCCCTGGACAGCCAATAAATATGTCTTCCCTTGATGTGGCCTCTGAACACTGATATTCAGGGGTGCATAGTTCATGGCACTTTAATTTATACTTGATCAAATTTTAATTGTTATTTAACTTAGTCTGAATTGTATTTAACTATTTTAATTGTTTTAATGTATTGATGGATTTTAGTGTAATCATGGTGAAAACCATGTCATGTGAGCCGCCCTGAGCCCGCTTCGACGGGGGAGGGCGGGATATAAGAATAAATTTATTATTATTATTATTATTATTATTATTATGGTGCATGTCAAAAAATACCCCAACAACTGGATGCTCTCTATATTTTTAAGCTGCCTTTTCACATCTGCCATCTTGCTAGTTCAGTCCACTGATGTGTGAATCCCGGTTCATGTTCAGTTGAGTGTGATATGACTTGAGAGATAGTATGAAGGTCGGCCATTTTCATTTCTAGAGCAAGGTTTCAAGATTGATGAAAAGACGGCCTAAGGCTGTGTACATCAAAGGATACCATTCTTCCAGATGCTGAGGTGTTAAAAAACATTAGAATTGCCAAATGTAGGACATGCACAAATCGCTACAGTTTTTTTTCATTTTCCATTTCTTTCTTTCAGGCATTTTTGCTAAATGAAGACCTGGGTGATTCTTTGGATAGTGTGGAAGCCTTGCTAAAGAAGCATGAGGACTTTGAAAAATCCCTTAGCGCACAAGAAGAGAAAATCACAGTAAGACATTTTTGTAGTTGGTTATTTGCATCAAATTCTGCCTCATGTTGGAGTTATCAACTAGCTTACTAAAAGAGAAAGGAGGCTCTTTTCCCTTCTGCCATTTTATTTTTCAGAGTTTAAGAAACTCATTGTAATGTATCACATAACAATATAACAGAACACACTACCAAATACTATAGTTTTTTTCTTCCTGTACCTATTTTTGTTAGAGTTCTGTTTAAATCATATGGAGGGAAGACGAGAGGATGTTAATTTGTGCATCTTGAAATCTGTGTATCTAAGGCTTCAATTCTGTCTGTGCTCACTTGGACCAAGCTCCACTGAATTCTGTGCGACTTACTTCTGAGTAAATACATGTAGGCCCTGGCTGTAAGTTAACTAGCCCTCCCCCATTTAAACGAGGGCAGCCTTTATATATCACATAAACCATAGTTTGATTAGACCTCAGTTAGCTGAGACATCTGAATGGATAAAGTCCAACAACCTGGTTTCTATTGGTTGGCACTAAACTGGTATTTCAAGCTAGAGATTGTAGTTTGTTAGTTAACCAGTTTTTATGAATTTTTATAACATCTGAGTACACAAACTGCTGTTGGCAGGTTAGCACCACCCCTCACAACTCCCTAGCTGCAGAGAGTGGAGTATTGGGAGAATATCTTTCCTGGTGGGGGGTGGGAGAGAGCCAAGAAAAAGATAACACAAAGCTGTTTCCTTATACCTGAGACTAAAGTTTATTATACAGACTGTGGTGTATCATGATAGCTGACTGCATCTCAACTTCACCAAGGCTTTTTAAATGTTAGTAATTATTAAATAATTGTTATTAACCTCTGCCTGCATTCTGTTTCACAGAATACAGGAAGGGACATTTGATTTGTGTAAAATTATTTCGTCGTTTCCCATTCTGAAGGCAGAGCTGCATGTTAAAACTGTTGCAGGAAACTTCTGTGAGGCACCAGTGTTTCCCACGGTTTTGTAACACACAGTTTTTCACTAAGTCCTTCCTAACTGGGTCAAGTGGTGCTTAATTAGAATGCCCTAGATTTCCAGGAATTCAGCTTTCAATAATAGACCCTTTCACTGATTCCAATTAAGGGCTTCTGCCTTACTGAATTCCAGCTTGAGTTGGTAGCATGTATCAGGGTTTTCTTGGGGCCCTACATGCCATCATTTGAAAAATGCTATCTTGCTCTGTGTGCTTAGAACATGTATTGGGTTGTTCTTTGGAGTAACATGTACCATCTGCAAGGAAATTGTTTAAAATCCTCTTTGTAAGGAGTAGTGTTGTTGGAGCTGCCTGGTTTTCCAGAAGGAATTCCTTTTGCAGATTTTCCTCCCTTGTAGCAGTTTAAGTTTATCATGTAGAACTGTTGCCTTAGGTAAATTTGCGGTTACATATTCTACTGCCAGAATGTGTTAACTGTATTCACCTGCCACTTGCTCCTGTTTTAGATAGATGAATATAGTGAGCTTTTGTACAGGGATTTATATAATTTCCTTTCTTTCTTTCTTTCTTTCTTTCTTTCTTTCTTTCTTTCTTTCTTTCTTTCTTTCTTTCTTTCTTTCTTTCTTTCTTTCTTTCTTTCTTTCTTTCTTTCTCTCTTTCTCTCTTTCTCTCTTTCTCTCTCTCTTTCTCTCTTTCTCTCTTTCTCTCTTTCTCTCTCTCTCTCTTTCTCTCTTTCTCTCTTTCTCTCTTTCTTTCTCTCTTTCTCTCTTTCTCTCTCTCTCTCTCTTTCTCTCTTTCTCTCTCTCTCTTTCTTTCTCTTTCTTCCTTCCTTCCTTCCTTCCTTCCTTCCTTCCTTCCTTCCTTCCTTCCTTCCTTCCTTCCTTCCTTCCTTCCTTCCTTCCTTCCTTCCTGATATAGCCCCCTTTTCCTTACTTTGGAGTAAGTCCCAATCAGTTTGATGGAATATATTTCAAGGAATAGGTGAACAGTTGTGCGGCTGTACTCTTACATGTGGGCACTTTGGGAATGTTGTATTGAAATCAGCAGGTCTTGTGCTTCAGGATAACTGTGTATGATCACAGCTTTAGGACGGTTTCAGATTGAGCACATTCACATTAATTTGTATGTCACATTGCCCATTCTATTTGCTGTTCTGTTTACTGTAGCTTCTAATAAGAATTTTTAGTTAACCAGCATGCTGGCCAGGCCATACGTGCAAGCTCCAGGTCTTAACCAGCATATTTGGTTAACTGGCAACTCCAATTCTTGAGGGATGTCAAAGAACAAAACTTTTACTGTACTTTGTATAGAAAGGAGAAGTTGAAGTTCAAGAACCTTCAATGGCATGAAAAGAAAGAAGTATGAACTAACATGTTTGGCAGGGAGCTGGTATATTTCTTATGGATTTTTCAGTATAAATAGCATGTTTAATCAGAATTAGAGATGTATACACACGAAAAATGAGTATTTTGGGGCATCAGGTATATTGAACCTGAAAAATATTGGTGTTTCCCAATATTCCCAAATCCCTGTTTTGGTATAGTATTGGGATTCAGGATTGCCAAAATGTTGTGGCTCCATTCTATTCTGTGGAGACCATTGTGGTCAATGGCCGTCATAGGCTATATGGAGAACTGCCAGGCAGGAGAAGCTAGCCCCAGGATCTGCCAGGTATGAGAAGCTGGCCCCAGGATCTCCATGAGGAGGGGAGGTCTCTCCCCACCACATGCAGATCTGGCTTGAGGAGCCCATCAGCAAAGGTGACGTGGAGCTTTCAGCTCCTGCCATCCCAGCTGATCCTCTCCTTGGTATAGCCAGGGGCAGCCTGACGCCCCATGGTGCCCTAGGCAGACTCGCTGTCTGGCGCCCCCCCTCCACACGCGCCCCCGCTCCCCTTGACGCGCTTCCTCCTCCCTCCCTTTGGACCCTCCCCCCCCCGGTGTCATTTTCAAAGCTGGAACTGGCTCTAGTGCCGCATTCTGGCTCTTTAAAGCCCCCCCCCCCAGCCAAACACTCAAAACATGGCTAAAACCACGCCGCAGGGGTGGGGTGCACTCACCGACTCTCAGGAAGAGTGTCCTGAAAGGGTGATCCCCGCTACTACTGACTCCTCTCTCCCATCCAGGAAGTGGGAAGGAGAGGAGTCAGTAGCAACAGGGCTCATCCTTTCAAGATGCTCTTCCTGAGAGCCAGTTAGCACACCCCGCCCCCACGGCGCAGTTTTAGCCGTGTTTTGAGTGTTCGGCCGGGAAGGGGGGACTTTAAAGAGCCGGAACGCGGCGCTAGAGCCGGTTCCAGCGTTGAAAATGACACAGGGTGGGAAAGGGTCCAAACTCCAAAGGGTTGGAGGAGGAGGAGCCATGGCGGGGAGGGGTGGAAGGGGAGCCGCAGGCGGGGAGGTGAAGGGAATGGAGGGGCGGGCGGTGGCGGCAGCAATGCTGGCAAGGGGCGGGGAAGGCAGGCAAATTAGGTGCTTGCCTGGGATACCGGGAGCGGGGGGGGGAGAGCCCAATTTGCTGCCCTACCCTACCGGTACCCTGGGCAGCCGTCTAGTTTGCCTAGCGGGAGGGTTGGCCCTGGGTATAGCTAACTTGATTAAAAGCTATTCAGCTGGAAAAATTGGCTTTTATTCAGGCTCAGCTATATCGGTGGCCGAATCAGATCCTTTGATCTGAATTCGGCTGAATTAATACCTGAAAACTGCCAATAAGATATTTTTCAGGTATTTATTCGGCTCAGTTTATATCGAATCAGGATGCTAGGGGGTAGACCAAATTATGTTAACACAGGAGTGAATACAGGCGTGAATGATTAGGACTCTTGAGACTCCTGCAAAGGATTAATTTTTTGGTTTTGCAAGATACTAAGCAAATAAAAAATTCTTTTCAGGCCCTGGATGAATTTGCTACAAAACTGATACAGAACAACCATTACGCTAAAGAAGATGTCGCTACACGAAGAGATGCTGTAAGTTTAAAGAATCTCACTCCGACTTTTGTATCATCATATTAAAAGAATATAACTCTCCTGATTGCTGTGATTCCAAGAAAGCTCTGCTGTGGCAAAAGGAAATTCCAGCTAAAGCAATTCTTAACCGGTTTGTCTCTACCGTTTCTTCCAGCTCCTGAGCCGCCGCAATGCCTTGCATGAACGGGCCATGTCCCGCCGGACGCAGCTTGCAGATTCATTCCACCTGCAGCAGTTCTTCAGGGACTCTGATGAGCTGAAAAGCTGGGTCAATGAAAAGATGAAAACGGCAACCGATGAAGCTTACAAGGTAATACCAATATCTTGTCCATTCGAAAGTGTCTCAAGTGTGTCTGTTGTACAATTGTTTTCGATACACAGCAGCGCTTCCCATGCTGTGGAAGTTTGCCTCTCTGTCTACCCTTTCCTGAGAGGAAACTCCTAGAGCATAACATTCTGCCAACTCAAGACCGCAGTGTCTGGTCATCTTCTCCTGTTTCTAGGACCCATCCAATCTGCAGGGGAAGGTCCAGAAACATCAAGCTTTTGAGGCTGAGCTCTCAGCCAATCAGAGCCGCATCGATGCCCTGGAGAAGGCTGGGCAGCAGTTGATTGATGTCAAGCACTATGCATCTGATGAAGTAGCAGCTCGCATGAACGAAGTCATCAGTTTGTGGAAGAAGCTGCTGGAAGCCACTGAGCTGAAAGGTATGATGCTTGTGGTGGTTGAAAAAAGCAGGTATTAAGAAGGTATTTTCTTTCATAAAAATGGTAGTTTTGTAGGAATCACTTTGCCCAAATGGGAGGAACCACTGTCCGTAGATAGAGCATCTACTTTCCCTGCAGAAAGATGCAATTTCAGTCTCCAGCATCTCCAGTTAGAAAGATCAGAAAGTTGGTGATATGAAGGACCTTTGCCTGAGACCCTAGAGCAGGGATGTCAAACATGCAGCCTGGGGGCCAAATCAGGCCCTCGGAGGGCTCCAATCAGGCCCCTGAGCAACTGGCTCTTGTCTGTTTCCTTCTCCCTCTCTCTTGCTTCCTTCTGCATAACAGCTTGCTTTGCAAGACTTGCTCAGTCGCACAGGACCTACAGAACAAAACTTCTATTTACTCCATTGGCTGAGGCTCCTCAGGGAGGAGGCAGAGCTTGCTTTGCCAGGCCCCTCAATCACACAACTACTGAGTCAGTCCTCTCTTCCTTCTGTTGGCTGAGGCTCCCTCCTTCCTGGTCCCCCTGGGGAAGGAAGGAAAGAGCCAGAGCTTCCTTTGCCCAGTTCCCTGGATCCCATGGAAGAAATACAAAGAAAGCACCTTTAAGACCAATGAATGCTAATGTTTTAAATGTGTTTTAAGTTAAAAAAAAAAACATTGTGTTTGTCTGTGTCCTTTATAAAGTTTATATCTCTGCTACCTAATCTTAAATAGGTACACACATGGCCTGGCCCAACAAGGTCTCATTTACATCAGATCTGGCCCTCATGAGTTTAACACCCCTACCCTAGAGAGCTGCTACCAGCTGAATGGGCTGTATCAAGCTTAGAGAAGCCAGCTGTGGCTGACTTGTTACAAGGCAGCTTCATATGTTCAGAGTAAACAATGCCAATTAATGTCTCTTCTTCCTTTCCCAACCAGGAATCAAGCTGCGTGAAGCCAACCAGCAGCAGCAGTTCAACCGCAATGTGGAAGACATTGAACTATGGCTGTATGAGGTGGAAGGGCACCTGGCTTCAGATGATTATGGCAAAGACCTAACAAACGTTCAGAACCTTCAGAAGAAACATGCCCTCCTGGAGGCTGACGTTGCTGCCCACCAGGTACAATACTGGCCTGCCTTTATTCCTCTCCCTGTATTGACCAGGGATGAGCTACATGCCACCTGCTAGACTTAGATGCTCTCTGAGACTCTTCTTGGTGGCATTTGATTGGCTCTTGTGTCTTGAAAGTAAGTTTATGTCTCTCATGGTATGCTCGTATCTCATGGTACAGCAGTTTGGTGTAGTGGTTAAGTGCGCAGAGTCTTATCTGGGAGAACCAGGTTTGATTCCCCACGCCTCCACTTGCAGCTGCTGGAATGGCCTTGGGTCAGCCAAAGCTATCGCAGGAGTTGTCCTTGAAAGGGCAGCTGCTGTGAGAGCCTTCTCAGCCCCACCCACCTCACAGGGTGTCTGTTGTGGGGGGAGAAGATATAGGAGATTGTAAGCCGCCCCAGGTCTCTGATTCAGAGAGAAGGGCGGGGTATAAATCTGCAGTCTTCTTCTTGATAAGTTTCCCATGTACGGTATGAGAAGAGTCATTTTGTTGTGGCTGTCAGAGTATTGGACTAGGACCTAGGAGAGAGAAATTTAAATCTCCAACCAAATTACTTATTCTAGGACCGCATTGATGGCATCACTATCCAAGCTCGGCAGTTCCAAGAAGCTGGCCACTTTGATGCCGACAACATCAAAAAGAAGCAGGAGGCTTTGGTTGCCCGCTATGAAGCCCTGAAGGAACCCATGGTGGCACGCAAGCAGAAGCTTGCAGATTCCCTTCGCCTGCAGCAGCTTTTCCGTGACGTTGAAGACGAAGAAACTTGGATCAGAGAGAAGGAACCTATTGCAGCTTCAACCAACAGAGGTACCATCTTGTTCCATGGAGTATGATGATGGCCATTCTGTTGTGGATTCACACATCTTTTTAGGTCCAAGTCTTGGACTGCTAGAATTATTTGGCATATATTTATCCTGGGTATTGTTAGTGAAAGTTGTGTGCATTGTTATCTAGGAATACAACAGTTTATTAATACATATACTTAATACATATATAACAAACAGTAGCATACAGATGTTTCACACCATAAAAATTCAAAGGTTCCCTTACTCAAGCATGACACATCAAGCATAGTAAATTTTTCAATGGGTGAGAACCCTAAGACCATAACAATTCAGTTCACAATTCCACATTCAAACTAAATGAGTAAGGCAGTAATAAATCCAGTTTCTCCCCCCACAACAGAACCCTGTGAGGTGAGTGGGGCTGAGAGGGCTCTCACAGCAGCTGCCCTTTCAAGGACAACCTTTGCGAGAGCTATGGCCGTCCCAAGGCCATTCCAGCAGCTGCAAGCGGAGGAGTGGGGAATCAAACCCAGTTCTCCCAGATAAGAGTCCGCACACTTAACAAACTGGCTCTCTGTTGACTGACTGGAATCAAGGCTGGATAGACAGGTTGCCAGCTCCGTTCCTGCTTCAAGTTGATCTTCATCAGAGTAATTATCATCTCCTGCCTGGCACTCTGTAGGAGGGCCTGGTCAGGTCTCCCTGGAGCAGTGCTCTTGAGCCTGGATCATGTCACTGGAGAACACAGACTGCAGCAAGGCTCTCCTTCCCAAGCCTCAGCCTCAGCTTGGCACAAGGCTAGCAGCAGCCCACGTTTAGGACTGCCAGCAAGTCAGAGTTTTAGTAGGCTTGCTAGTTTTTGTTTTTTTTAAAAAACAAACCTTTTTTGCCAGCTGACAGAATCACAGAATGCACGGGCAGAAAATGCATTCCTGCCAATCCACACAAGCACTCTTTCTGCTGCGTTAGCACCCATCACTCGTGACAGTGCATTTCACCCTGGAAGCTTTCATTCAGTGACTTAACCATTTGTGATTCAGTCTGGCAGCCCATGATGTCACCTGTGCTCACTTTCAGGCAAAGACTTGATTGGGGTCCAGAACCTGCTGAAGAAGCACCAGGCCTTGCAAGCCGAGATTGCCGGCCATGAACCACGCATTAAAGCAGTCACCCAGAAAGGAAATAACATGGTGGAAGAAGGTGCGTGCATCTGAATTTTTTTCTGCGCTACTGTAAAGTAGAAGGGATTTGTATCTTGTCTATCTCCTTGGTATATGCCAATAAATAACCCGCCTTTTGATTGCTGGTGGGGAGCAAGACCTCTCACCGGGTGGTCAGAAGGTAACATTTTACAGAAGATGGTCCTTTTTGCCTTTAGGTCACATATGGCTGATAGGAGAAAGTGGCCCAGTTCAACATATTGTGGGCTAATCACTGCTGTGCACTTACTTTCATTGTTATCTGAGCAGTCCTGGACACTCACCAAGCAAGCCAGCCAGCTGTTGACTGAATGGCGTCAAGGCTGGATATTTTCTGCATATATAAAGGTTTTATTCCAGGGGTGGCCAAACTGTGGCTCTTAAAGCCCCCACCGCCCTGTCAGCCGGCTTAGAGAAGGCATATCTCTCTTTAAATCACTTTGCCAAGTGACTTCAATCACTTTAAATCACTTTGCCAAATGACTTCAATCACTGGCGGCTTGAAGAATACAGTTAAAGTTGCTTTCTTTCTTCCTCCCTCCTCCCATCCATTTGCCTGCCTTCCTGGCTTGTGGCTCTCAAACATCTGACATTCATGGCTCTCAAACATCTGATATTTATTCTGTGTGGCTCTTAAGTTAAGCAAGTTTGGCCACCCCTGTTTTATACTAAGGACAGATAAATGGGGTGTCCTCTAAATCCTAAAGCCAGAGGTGATGGCAGATGTTTGCTGCTTCCTGCCCTTCCTGTGATGTCCTTGGCAATGGTGGGCAGAGGCAGGGGGCTGTCAGCTGCAGCTGGATCTGAGTACTGCGGAGGGGTGCCTGGGTGTTCCCTCAACGCAGCCTTCTACCATGGAGCCGACCAAGAAAACTTTTCCTCTCTCTCTCAGAATACTAGAACTTGAGGGAATCTAATGAAGCTGATGGGCAGTAGGTTCAGGACAGACAAAAGAAAATACTTTTTTACACAGTGAGCAATTCAAATGTGGAATCTGCTGCCAGAGGGTGTGGTGGTGGCCACAGGCATAGACAATTTTAAAGGGGGATCAGATAGATCTACTAGCCACAGTGACAAAAGGGAACCTCCACATTCAGAGGGCAGTCAGGATCAGAGGAAGGGTTTGGCCTCTATGCTGTGTTGTTGGCCACCAGGTGAGAATGGATGCTGGACTAGATGGACCTCAGGTCTGACCCAGCAGGGCTTTCCTTATGTCCTTGGCTTCCCAGTCCTCTCGTGATTGGGAGAATGGATAGATAAACCTGGGGGATTCTTATTTCTTCACATCCATTCAGGGTCTCCCGTAATACTGGGAAGGCCACTCATAATACTGAGGCCTGCTCCCAGTCATTCCCAGGGAAGGACCAAAGGGGAGGTACAAAGTGCACGAACAGGCCGAGATATCTTTCCATGCTTGCATCCCACTTGGAACTCTTGTATCCTAGGACACTTTGCTGCCGAAGATGTAAAAATCAAACTGAACGACCTGAACCAGAAATGGGAGTCCTTGAAAGGCAAGGCGTCCCAGCGCCGGCAAGACCTGGAAGACTCTTTGCAAGCCCAGCAGTACTTTGCCGACGCCAACGAGGCTGAGTCCTGGATGCGGGAGAAGGAGCCCATAGTGGGCAGCACCGATTATGGAAAGGATGAGGACTCTGCAGAGGTACGTCACAGTCAACATCGGGGCGGTTCTGATGCTTTTGTAAATAATACACAGTCTCGACAGTAGTATGTGTGGAAATCTACCTTAAGACTTTTTGAGAACAGCAAACTATCAGTGCTGTGAAATAAAAGCAGAAAAGGAGCCACAGCTCAGTGGCATAGATTTTAAGATAACTGCATATTTTAAAACTGGGATAGATGTATGTTGTAGGGATCACAGAAAGCCTACGCAGCCTTCACTTTGTGCAGTTCATAAAGAATATGTGAAGACGGTAACCAGCACCAGCCAGTATGTGTCTAAAATGCTATTTGGCAAGGCTGTGTACTTTTGTGCATCTACAGGGTGTGCCTAGAATATCACTGATATCCATACTTATCTGTGAATGTGCTTCCGTGCAATCTCTTAGATAAAAGACCTAATGCTCTAGTTGAAACTGACATTCTTAAGGACATGTTTAAACTTCACTCTTTGGGATTTGAAATGCATTAAGTGAAGATTGAGAAATATGTAAATATTTATTCAGTAGCTGAAAACAGCCTTTGCATTTAAAAGTTATTTAAGTTATATTTTATATCACCCCGTAAGTTCTCCCCCCCCCTCCCATTCAGCAGCAGTAACACTGAAGAGATAACTTACAGCAAACCATGGTTTGAAAAATAAACCTTTAAAATATAATTCCGGGGGGGGGGGGTGAATCAGAAGAATACAGAATAGAAAATAAAAAAACACAACACTTTGTTTCTGGCTAAACTCTCTTTTTCTTTTTAAAAAAGCTTAGTCACCAAATTCCATGGTAAACCCTGTGACACAAAAAATAAATCTGTCAGAGTCCAGAGTTATCCGTCAAACCATCTTGATGACTTAATTTCTCACTTTGTGTTTGGTTTTAACAGCTTAAGACAAATATTGGTGGCGTGCGTGTTCTGATGTGCTCCGTTTTTCTGCTTCCAGGCTCTTCTCAAGAAGCACGAAGCTCTGATGTCTGACCTCTCTGCCTACGGCAGCAGCATTCAAGCCCTGCGGGAGCAAGCCCAGGCATGCCGGGTAAGGAGGCGGCACTGGGAGGCCCCGCCACAGTTGTCTTGTAGCCACTCAGGCAGGTTGCCCCAGTACGGAGGGTGTTGCTGGCAACCCAGCAGACATCTAGCTCATAACATTCCTTTTTTGATCAATGGACCTTTAAAGATGTTGGAGTCCAGTAGCAGCCTTTAAGACCAACAGAGTTTTATTGAGAATGTAAACTTTTGTGTGTATGCACATTTCGTTAGATGAAAGCTTACATTCTCAGTAAAACTTTGTTGGTCTGAAAGGTGCTGCTGGACTCTAACTTTGTTCTGCTGCTTCAGACCAACAAGGCTTCGCACCTAGATCTTGAAAGATGTGTAAATGCTTTAATGTTAATTGGCCACTTTCACAACAGATCCCCCCCTGCCCCCCCACCGCCAGAGAAATGACTGTGAATCTGATTTACCCAAGGTTATTCCAGCTTGTCCTCAGCAGACCTGGGATTTAAACTCTGCTTTCTCAAATCCAGTGCTGTCAACAAGGACCAGATTCATGTCATTAAAACTTTTTAAAAAAAATTAATTATCCTGAGAGACGGGATCGATACAATCTTTGGATCTTTTTCCAAGTTTGGAAAGTATGGAAACTTTTTAGGCACACTGTTAAGCAGAAACTATAATTAAACTGATAAAGGGAAGTACTTCTTCACCCAAAGGGTGATTAACACATGGAATTCACTGCCACAGGAGGTGGTGGCAACCGCAAGCATAGACAGCTTCAAGAGGGGACTGGATCAACATATGAGGCGGAGGTCCATCAGTGGCTATTAGCCACAGCGTAATTGTTGGAACTCTCTGTCTGGGGTGATGAGTCTCTGTATTTTTGGTGCTTGGAGAGGGGGGGAACAGTGGGAGAGCTTCTAGTGTCCTGACCCCACTGATGGACCTCCTGGGTTTTTTTGGCCACTGTGTGACACAGAGTGTTGGACTGGATGGGCCATTGGCCTGATCCAACATGGCTTCTCTTATGTTCTTAAATGTATGACTGATGGTAGCTTCCTGTTGTCTCATTGTGATTTAGACTCTGAGTGATTAAGTCTCAGAGTTACTCTGAGTGCATTTGAACATTTGCTTCAGTGGACTTCCCCAGGTAACGGAGCCATCTGTGGTCTTTTTTCAGCAACAAGTGGCTCCCACGGATGATGAGACTGGCAAAGAACTGGTCCTGGCCCTTTATGATTACCAAGAGAAAAGTCCCCGGGAGGTCACCATGAAGAAGGGAGACATTCTGACGCTGCTGAACAGCACCAACAAAGTAAGCCTTGGTTTCCTGAGACCTGAGGCTGTCGCTCACATAAGCGAAAGCAGACTGTAACATAACTTCAGGGTAGGTGTGGGGGGTATTTTGCACTGCCAAGATTCAGAGAAAATCCAAGTAGCAAAAGTTGTATAATCAATACCTTTACTGGAACTAACTAAAAGTTGTATGGCGGTGAGCCACCTTTTGAGTTTCACAGCGCCCTTCCTGAGGCTGGATGTTAAACAAAAATGTGTCGAGGGGAGACAAAAAAAGGCTGTCTAGTGATAAGGAGAAGCCTCAGAGACTGTCCTCAGTTTGTCAAGCCTGCGTTGTTACCCAACAACTTGGCCATATAAACCCAGATTGCCAGTGTGTTTTAGTAGCTTGTCAATACCTTGTATCATTCATGAGTGATGTGTGCTTTCTCTGTGGGGTGCCGCACATCAGAAATGAAAAACCAGTTTCCACAGTCCCCTGTCTTGAGTGTGAGTGGAGTCTCTCCTCTTGCTTGGAACTGTTTTAATCTCCAACCTCTGATTCATCCTCCTCCTTTCCAGCACGAACGATCTTTGCTCGGAGTGACTTCAGGCAGTAAAAAGGGCTGCGTCTTTTCTTTTCTCCCAGGACTGGTGGAAAGTGGAAGTGAACGACCGGCAGGGTTTTGTGCCAGCTGCCTACGTAAAGAAGTTAGACCCTGCCCAATCCGCATCCCGGGAGAACCTCTTGGATGAGCAGGGCAGCATAGCCTTGCGGCAGGAGCAAATTGACAACCAGTAAGAAGGAACAAGGAGGACCCGCAGACCTTGGGAGGGGTGATCCTTTTTCCTGTCATCAGCAGAGGGCTTCGAGAGCCATTTCTTAACACTGTCCACAGCCGGTGGTTACATTGGAAAGCTTACCATATTGTTCCTTTTTTATTTCATTAGTTTAACTTAGACTTCTCTGTTACTTTTCTTTTTTTCAACTGTTAAGTTTTTTTTAAACTTACTCCCCGACTTTTGTATTATCTGTGTTTTTGTGTGTCTCTAACTGTTCCCACCATTTCAGCCCTGAGCATCCTTCGTTTTGACAATCGTAACTCCCAGATTTTTCTAAGCATGTGATTCCGATTAAGATGCCTTCCTAAATCTAATCACCTGAAGCACGCTACTGGCCCTTTGCAGGGCTGCCTACAGGCAACAAATTACTCTTTTTTATTTTTTGCCAAGGGGGGGGGCAGTTAGACTGTGTTATTCAGCTCCAGGGCAAATGTGCATGCGTTTTATAAATGTGTGCATGCATTTTTATGAATAGATAATTTCTAAGGCTTTGCTGTGCAAAGAAGCAAAGCAGCCACAGAATTGAATTAAACACTGCTCTCCTTATGTGCCTGCCAGCTGCAGCTAAAGTTCTGGGCGCAACAGTAGATGACAGGAGGCAGGCAGGGCTGAGTCGTTTTATTAACACAATCCTGGGAAGAGCAGAGCTGCATTTTGGTGTGTCTAACTGCTGCTTCAAACTGCCGTGCCTCTTTGCTCCTGGGAGGGCGGGGCGGAAACCCCAAACAATATTCATTCTCTTGGCAACCCTTGAGAAAGCCCTGTTTACCCCCGTTCTGCAGTTGGGAAGCTGAAAGCAGCAGCCAGTGAATTTGTGGTCAAAGTCAAATTTGAACTCACATTTCCCGGTCCCGAATCAAATTCTGTACCCCCTTGACTGCTTCTGGAGAGAGAAAAGAAAAGATACCTGCTTTTGGAACAGACTCCACTGCCCCCTTTTTTGTTCTAAGAACAGGGGGATGCTCATAAAAACATAAGAAAAGCCATGTTGGATCAGGCCAATAGCCCATCCAGTCCAACACTCTGGGTCACACAGTGGCCCAAAAAACCCAAGTGCCATCAGTGGGGCCAGGACACTAGAAGTCCTCCCACTGTTGCCCCTCCCAAGCCCCAAGAATACATACGATACAAGAGATAAGGCAGCCCTGTGGGGAGAGCGGAACAGTACTGCTGATGGTTTCCTTTGCAATCATTTCCACCCATGCTCTGATCTGCTTCACATTGCTTTCATTACAGCATCCTCATTCCTTTCTTTTTTAAAATGTACTCCTCACTTCCTTGCCCACCATGAATGATCCCTGGATGGAGCCTCTGCCTTCACTTATTTTTGTTAATCTAACTAATTTTGTGCATGCTTTCTGCTGTGCCCCCTCTGTCTGTGCAGGACTCTCATAACTAAGGAAGTCGGCAGTGTATCTCTGCGTATGAAACAGGTCGAAGAACTGTGAGTAGGACTAACCCTTTGTGATCCATGCTGTCCCTGTGTGATTGTCTTCTCTGTTCATTCTCTGTTACTGTCACTCCATCTCTCTTTCTGGAGCTACACTCTAGGCCAGTTGACTTAATTTCAAAATAAGGTGTTTAAATTGCTGCACTGGGATGTATTGATCCTGCTTTTGGAACAGAATCCACCACTCCTTTTTTGGTCCTAAGGACAGCCTCTTCAAGAAGGCTCAAGTGTGTCATTTTGTTGCTTTTGCTAAGTTGGAGGCTGTGAATGTACTGCTTTCTGTAAAAAGCTCAGTGTCTGCCAGTGTTGCTGTTTTCGCTGTGAAAACTTGAGTTCCTGTGGATGGACAAGGAGAAAGAAACTGCAGTTCATTAGATAAAAGATCCCATCATTTAGACTGGATGCCTGCACAGTTATTGGCGCACTTGGATAAGTTTGCATTGTATAGAAGTTGTATTTATTATGGAGCCTTTAAAAAAAATCTGCAGAAGTGATCAGGCATTTTAACAGATCAGCAAAATCTGTACAGCCTTAATCTGGACTGAGAGTGCATCTGTATAGCTGTTTGGGGGGGGGTTTCTCGCCCGTGAGAGGAGGCGATGATGGAAATCTGTGTGAAATCAGCTTTCTTCTCATTGATGGGTTCGACTCATAACCTGGCTGTCACCCCAAGATAACAAAAAGCAAGCTGTTTTTTACACACATAGTAGAATTCCAGGAAAGCACTAGAAACATTCCAGGACTGCCTGTTTTTTCTCAGTGATGCAGCCATAGTATGCCATCTTTCTGATTTTAATTGGGCCACCATAGAAGGCTTTACCACTGGCCAGTTCTCAGCAAGATGGAAGAATGAGAAGAATCAATTGGTTTTGCTAGCTTTGAAATGGGCTGCAGCAGCCATAGTAAAGGTATTCTTAGAGAATGGCTTGTCTTGTAGAAACTTCTAGCTTGTCAATCCTGCTTTTCACGGGGCAGAACATTCCTGTATTCCTTTCTTGCTGGAAAAAAAGGAATCCTCAGAGAGGTTGGCTACTTTTTGTCAGTGGCTTGGAGTCCATTCGTTTGTTTCAAAAATTATTGACAAACCAGCATTTTTTTAAGGTCTGGAAAATACTGATATTATCAAATTTATATCAGTTTTTAATATATCTCAAGAAGACAGGCTCAGCTTTCAGGAATATAGTGAAAAGCATCCTGTTCACTTTGTTTTCGTCGCAACAATAATAGTGTTCTTGTATAGGAAAATATGTTCAATTTGAAAGTAGTGACACCTGTTGTGAAGGAATGAATCTGTGCGTAACAGCTGCAATTCCATTGAAGCTGGTGCTAGTTGAGCAAGTGAAAAGCATTTGATGCATGTAAATTTTTCAGTCTTGGGATCTCATCCCAAGTGCAGCATTTTGTTTCGAGGGGCTGAAAGGTGGGAAATGTTTCTGCTGAATGAAAAAATGCAGGGGCCGCAGAATGCCTTCATTGGAGCAGTAGTGTCTGCATAGAGGTTCCTGCATTGAGATATTCTGCGCTAACTTGGCTCCCCCCAGGTATTGCAGCTCTGTACTGCCTTATCAGCGGCCTTGACTGTGGTTTGCTTTGCATCTCCCTGTTCCAGAAGCCTTGTGTGCTCAGAGGCCTCATCTCAATGTTTTGGCTTGTTTGGTAGATAGAACCCTTCAGGGGTTGGAGTGGCGTGGCTCCATAGAACACTGTTGTCATTTTGGGCATCCCTCTGTCTCTGATGCCTCAAGTCCATGTGAAATCATTTTCATGTATCCATGGCAGAGTGTTCAGAGCTGACTGGGCGCCCCCCGTCTCCCTCCTGTCTTCTAGGTATCACTCCCTCCTTGAATTGGGAGAGAAACGGAAGGGCATGCTGGAGAAAAGCTGCAAGAAGTTCATGCTTTTCCGTGAGGCCAACGAGCTCCAGCAATGGATCAATGAGAAGGAGTCTGCACTGACCAACGAAGAGGTTGGAGCAGATCTGGAGCAAGTCGAGGTGCTGCAGAAGAAATTTGACGACTTCCAGAAGGTGAACTGTGGCTTCCTAAGGGGGAAAATGAAAGTCTTGGCATCTTATTTTTCTCTCCTCCAGAGCTTTCTGTCACATTTATGCTCAGGGGTTTGAGGAATATCAACTCCATAAGAGAGTGATTGGCTCACAGTCACCCTGCATGTGGAAGTTTCCCCACCAGCCGCCTATGCCCATCATACCACACTGGCTCAGATCGTCTGGTCTGTTGCATCATGACACCCTCAGATCTTTACAGCCTTTATGTTCCTGCTCCTACAAGGCACTTACTGAATGTCTAAATACATTCCACCTGTACCTTGCCCTTTTACAATAAAACATCCCCGACCAGGTGACCATCATGGGGCTACCATAAGTGCAGCCACTGATCCAACTAAGGGAAGAGGAGTCTCTATTTAGGCACTCTGAGAGCATGAATAGAAACCAAGCAGAACGCCTGTTCAAACCCTCTGATTCAATAATAGTACAGCGCCAATGGATGAGCATCTGCTTTCTTCCATATACGTTCCAGTATTGTTGGAAGTTCAGTCCTGGAAAACAAATACACGTGGAGGGGGGGAGGTATTGCATTATGAGCAGCCATCATGTACTCAGGAAGACTACTGGCTTTGTACTTGAAAGCACCTCTTGAAAGTCTCAAGAATGCACGTCATGACAGCCTGCGCTTCAAAAACTACGTCTTGGTGAGAAACATTTCTCAGTGGCTTTTAACTTTCTGACTTTGCTGCTCCGTGCAGGATCTGAAAGCCAACGAGTCACGCCTGAAGGACATCAACAAGGTGGCAGACGACCTAGAATCAGAAGGGCTGATAGCAGAAGAAGTGCAAGCAGTACAACAGCAGGTCTGTCCCTGTCCGATTGAGCCCTCCCACATAACAGAAAGAAGTCTTGATGTTCTCTTATTCAGCATATTGCTGCTGTCTGTCTTTCTTTTGTTTCCTGATGGAACATTCCTGCTAGAATTTTGCATTTGGTTGTGGTAAATTTTGCTTTTGAATTAGTGCTTCAGGTCCTGCTCTTGGCTCTTTGCCGCATATTTGCTTGGTGAACATTTGGGTGGCCATTTCTTATGTCATAGGATTCACTGCAAAAACACAGGGAGAGCACAGCAACTTCTCTAACATGTAAAGAGGCCTTTAATGGGGTCATATAAAGAATGTCTTTAGATTTACAGTGTCTCTTCTGCACCCATAAATCAGAGAAAGGTCATACTCTAAGGATGAGGTTATGGACTTATCCTATTCACTGTTACATAGTGACGCATCGTTAGCTTTTCACATCTGTTCTTGTTTATTATCCAACCCGACAAAATCAGCCAGAATGCTGATGTGACACATTTTCCTTCAAACCCTCCCTAAGTAATAAATTACACTAATATATCAAGAGCATCTGGGAATATTATTTGCCTGTGAAATGCCATCAGAAAATTAGGATGTTTGAGAGCTCCTGTCTGTCCTTAATTCAAGTAGCCAATAGAAGGAATTACAGAAAAGTGAACAAACCAATAGAAAAAAAAATCTGTAACTGCAGCACTGTTCCACTGAATGAACAATTCTCAACAGTGTGTGTGTAAATTACTTATAATTAATTATAGTGCAGCATCCAAAGTCTCTAGGAACAGTCTGTAGTTTCTCACATTCCTGTGCCGAAGACTTATGGTGTGACCATTTTTTTGCCATGACTTCCAGATGCACGTGTGCACACATGCACACACATACACACATGTATAAAAACAAAAAAGCTAAATTAGCATTTTCTTTTCTCTTCCAGGAAGTCTATGGAATGATGCCGCGGGTAAGCATCTTCCCTAGTATGTAACCATTCAAAATGTCTAAATGGGGGCCTGCTGAATATGTGTTACTTAGGCTGCGGCACCAATAAAGGCGTGCATCCTGTGTCAAACTTGATGTGATGAGGGGCATCCCTGAGAAGTTTGGGCATAAAACAGACTTGGAGAAGTGTGTGTGTGTCCTTTTAAAGTGCACACGCACATGTATTTGTAGGTCAGAACGGTTAAAAGGTAGGGTTAGAACGGATAAAAGGAAGTACTTCTTCACCCAAAGGGTGATTAACATGTGGAATTCACTGCCACAGAATGTGGTGGCAGCTACAAGCATAGCCAGCTTCAAGAGAGGATTGGATAAAAATATGGAGCAGAGGTCCATCAGTGGCTGTTAGCCACAGCATATTATTGGAACTGTCTGGGACAGTGATGCTCTGTATTCTTGGTGTTTGGGGGGAGGGCAAAGTGGAAGGGCTTCTAGCCCCACTTGTGAATCTCCTTTTTTTTGGCCACTGTGTGACACAGAGTGTTGGACTGGATGGGCCATTGGCCTGATCCAAAATGGCTTCTCTTATGTTCTTATGTAAGAGGAGCTAGACCCTGCCCTTCTTACTTCTCTGTGTTGCTTTATTTGAAGTATTCATGGCTCAGCTCACTGCAATACCCAGATGTGTTCTGGGTTTAAGAAAATGCATAAAGAAACAGAGCACAGTGAGAAAGGGAAGAGTGCAGGCAAAGCATAGTCTCCTCACCTGTACATTCCATTTTTATTATATGTAAGGAGAAAAAACTCTTCTTACCCGTTTTCTGCATGAACAGATAGCTAAATAGATACCAACTGGCCCTACCATTCAATGTTTTAAAATGTTTCTTTTATAAATGTCTGTATCTGCTTGACACATACCTCTCTCTTAGTAAGATTGTATGGACCTTACCACTCATTACATGCCCTAGCTGTTAACATGAACATTCTAGTCCCTTGCATGCTTACTCAGAAGTATGTTGTGCTGAGTTCCGTGAGATATAATCTCGAGTAAACCTTTATGGGATTGAAACCTCACTTTGCTTTCCTTGTTCATCTAGAAACAGCGCCTGTTTTTAAGGTCCTAGCTGAAGTGCTAGACAGTTGCATTCTGCATATGGACTTGGTAGATTTGATGTGTGTGTCAGGTTTGTGAAGATCTAATCATTCTTTCCCACAGGATGAAACCGATTCAAAGACAGCATCTCCTTGGAAGGTAGGACCAATAACTTGAATATGGACAAGCGCCCCGGGAGTGGAGTTACTTATCTTGTTCATGCATGTCTCTTGCTTCCGTGGAAAAGCACTTTTGTGTCTCTGGTTTAGTACTCCACTCGGATTTTGGTTCTGAAGAGCAAGGGGAAAGTAGCATCCGACCCTGGTTGCCTTGTGAGGTGACAAACTTTGTCCTATAAACTGCAGTTGGATCATTCCCTAGCTAATTGTGAGGTCCAAATCCAAGTGGCGTTTGTTGGCTGGCTGGCATTGAACCCAGGTTTTACATAGGAGTTGGTTACTGGCTTAGCCATTGTTTGTATTAACTGTGGTATGTTAGCAGTGTGTGAATTCACAAGGGACAGGTTGTTGAACAGCAGCAACAGCCCTCCTGGGAGGTGGAGCAGAGGCAAGGAGTGGACATTCTGGGATTTATTAATTAGCACCTGTAGCCAGGGTCTTTTGCATAAACCACCATTTATTGTAACAGCTGATTGCAGCCCTAATGAAATAGGTTGCTTTCATCTTTAACACAGTGCCTGTGTGTGTGTGTGTGTGTGTTTTTTAAGTGTCAGTCTAATCTGACTTCCTTCTTTTGAAAGCTAAGCTGCTGATTGCATGTTGATGTTAGACTGCCTAATTAACTTGGTGCAGCAATTAGCATAAAGTCATGTGTCAATCGTTGGTTTGGTTCCAAAGGGGCCCCTCTGTATGCAGAAGTTGCCTTCTGCCCACGGAAAGGCAGTTTTGTATTTTGCTTTGTATACGAGAAGTGAACCATCAAAGAATGTTTTTCTGCTTGCTCATCCTCTCGCAGGATGGTACTGGTTGTCAGGTCAAGTTTAATACAGTCAGAGACCCATCCAAAAAAGAAAGAAAAATAAGTAACAAGTGACATTAAAAATACCCCCAAGGTATAGAATTCAGCTTGGACACAGTATAGAATACTATACATTTCAATTTCCATTTCTAATTTTAAAACCAAGTAAACTGGAGTATTTTATAGACTTTTTATCAATTAGTGATGGGATGGGGTGGGAAGAGAGAAACAGAAGGGGAAGGCACTGATAAGGCCAGGGAAAGAAAAAGTAAGGTAGAGAAGGGAAGGATGTATCGGAGAGGTGGGGAAAAGCAAAGGCTGCCAGGAGGAGAAATTGGGGGGGGGGGGGGATAAAGTGGTTGAAAGGAGGGAGCAGGAGGGATGCAAAGACTGCTAGAGAAACAGAGAAGGGGGGAGAGGGTGCTGGTTGTAATTCCCCCTCGCCCCTGTACTCAGTTCTTAGGATCCAGTGAGTTATTTGGGTTTTCTCACCAGTGAAAAGGAGCATTTTAAATTTGAAAAGTAACTTTAGAATTATCAGCTTACACCACAGAATTTTTCTCTCTTGCTATCGCACTAAGGTGGTTTGTGCAGGACACTGGGTGTTGATATGCATGCATGCAACAATGCATCCTTAGCAATAGTGTGGTCTGTGCTTGAAAAGGGAATATACCTAAAACACGTTTTACCTCTCCTCTATTTAGTCTGCAAGGATGATGGTGCACACTGTGGCAACATTCAACTCCATCAAGGCAAGTCTAGAGCACTTTATCCCATTCTAAAGGAAATTGTTTTCTCTCCAGTATTTAGAAGTGGGTATCTCTGGCTCCTTGCTGTTAATTGCCCCTTTGAATTAAGCTGTCCAGAGGAGGGTTTCTCTTATCCAACTGATCACAGAAATTTAATCAATTTATTTATCCGTCTGCATAAATTTGCATATGCCTAAAAGAGGCACTTTGAATAAAAAGACATTATTTGGTTTTAGATATAGGCATGTGTCATGAGCATAGTCCTGCTGGATCATAACAGATGTCCAGTTTCCCCAGGAAATCTGGAGCCACAAAGGCCTCTCCCATTGTCCCCCCCAGCAACTAGGATTCAGACACACAGTGTCTCTGAATACGAAGTTTCCAGGCTGTTGATAAAGGAGCCCCGTGGCACAGAGTGGTAAAACTGCAGTACTGCAGTCCAAGCTCTCTGCTCATGACCTGAGTTCGATCCTGGCGGAAGCTGGGTTTAGGTAGCCAGCTTCTAAGTTGACTCAGCCTTCAGTCCTTCCGAGGTTGGTAAAATGAGTACCCAGCTTGCTGGGGGGAAAGTGTAGATGACTGGGGAAGGCAATGGCAAAACCACCCCGTAAAAAGTCTGCCGTGAAAACGTAATGGGATGTCACCCCAGAGTCGGAAACGACTGGTGCTTTTTACCTTTTTAGCTGTTGATAGACATGTCCTCTGCAAATCTGTCTAATGCTTTAAAGTAATTATTTAAGAAATATTTATTTCAACTGCATTTCCTTGTTAATCTGGGCAGCTTTTTAGTTGATCAGGGCTCCTTTTGTAGCTCTTCATGAGTTTTTCATTTTCTTCCAGGAACTGAACGAGCGCTGGCGATCTCTCCAGCAGTTGGCAGAAGAGCGAAGCCAGCTTTTAGGCAGTGCCCACGAGGTCCAGAGATTTCACAGGTCAGTGCTGGATGTGGCCAATGTTCCCTCTAAGCTACAGTCTTGTGAGCAAAAACCCTACTTTGTGAGCTACTGGCATTACAGTTGTGAGCTGCTGGCATTAAAACTGTGAGCGACTGCCATTGAAGTGGTGAGCTGCTACATAAATTATTGGTGCTCCGGAGTCATCTTTCTTAAGCTAAGACAAAAATTTGTAAGCTGGAGGCTAAAAATCTGTGAGCTAGCTCACGCTAACTCAGCTTAGAGGGAACGCTGGATGTGACGTCATGGATGGATGCTAGGCTGGCCTTTTGAAGCTTCTGCCAGCTCACTCTCTGCAGACAGCTGCCATCCAAAGTTGTTATGTAGAAAGAGCTTATGAAGGCTTTAAACTCTAAAAAGGAAAAGAAGGGTGTTAAAACCACCTGAAATTTAAATAAATGGGCGTTTTGTGAGGAAAAAGGTGTGTTTAACATCAAATTATTATTCTCTGTATTTATCGAAAGGGCAGCTGCTGCAAGAGCTCTCTCAGACTCACCTACCTCCCAAGGGTGTCTGTTGTGGGGGATGGGGGAGGTAAAAGAGCTTGTGACCACTCTGAGATTCGGAGTATAGGGAGGGATATAAATCCAATATCCTCATCATCATGGTCCCCAAAGCAGCCACACATATGAACATTAAAAGATTTGAGCGATTAAAAGCATTTAAAATTACAAAATAATTCAATAAAAATGCATAAATGATACCGTAAGCCACTTCTGTTGGATGGTGGTAATATGAACACAGCACGGCTGCTGCAGACTGCGAACCCGCTCCGGAAGAATCTTCCATGCATTGTGTTCTGGGGGGCAGTCATACACTCAAGCCAGATTTTAATGTGCCTTTGGGTAGAAGAATGTCTCGTCACCAAAACAACAAGAACAAATTGTGTTGTCAAAAGACGGTGTATTTCAGGATACTCAAATACCCAGAGCCTGGAAATATACTTTCATATGAGTCAGAAAACATGAAACATTAAGAGTGGCTAATGCTGCTTACATCTGGGGGCTCTAAACTGCCTCAAGAACAGATTCCTGTGTGGTGAGATAAATGTTTTTAATCTCTAAAAAACCCCTCTGTGCTGAGGTAAAGTTTTTCCAGGTTATCAGGAAGAGCTGTGCCTGTTTAATGTAGTGGTTAAGTGCACGGACTCTTATCTGAGAGAACTGGGTTTGATTCCCCACTCCTTCACTTGTAGCTGCTGGAATGGCCTTGGGTCAACCATAGCTCTTGTAGGAGTTGTCCTTGAAAGGGCAGCTTCTGGGAGAGCTCTCTCAGCCCCACCTAACTCACAGGGTGTCTGTTGTGGGGGGAGGAAGGTAAAGGAGATTGTGACCACTCTGAGATTCAGAGTATAGTGCAGGATATAAATCCACTATCATCATCTCACCAGAACACTGGAAAATACTTCTCTTGAAAAATTTTCTGAGAGGGAAAAGACCTCATGGGGTACTTTTGTACTCTAGTATGTGCTTGAGCTGAGCTAACAAAGCACTCCAGTGGCAAAATCAATACATTTCTAGGGTTGTTTGATACCCTCTGTGTGTTTCATTGTAGTGTACAGAACTAAAACTGTGCTGTACCTTGGGAACATCGTTTACAAATGAGCTAGTGACAGTGCCCAAGAGATAAAAGTTGTAGAGCCACTTCTATGGGCATTCTGCCCCCCCCCCAAAAATGCGACTGGAGTGGAAATGCACCCCCAACAGTGTTAGCAGAGGACATAAATAGAAGTAGAAAATAAAACGCACACAAGCAAGCTACTGTGCCTGGGTCCAACTCCAGTTGAGAGTTCTTTCCTTCCATCTTCCTACCACCCACCATTTCCAGCCCAGCTCAACTAGGAAATCTCCCTTCCTCCCCTGAGATTCCCTTTGTATTTAATGTCAGTCATTACCACACTTTGATTCCTTTGGGCTGCTTTGGGAGCCAATTTCTGGTTGAGCAGCAGAATAAAAATTAATAAATAAATGTCCCCTTAAAATTCAGTTAGAAGGCTTCAGCGGTCATAAATGCTAGACTGCCAACTACTAGTTCAATCCCTAGCTCTCCAAAACCAGACCTAGATACAAAGGTATATAACAGTGCTTAAAAAAAAAGATTCCTGATGGTGAGCTTTTACTTTCATTTCTTGCCTATCTTGCAGAGATGCTGATGAAACAAAGGAATGGATTGAAGAAAAGAACCAGGCCTTAAATACTGACAACTATGGGCATGATCTGGCAAGCGTGCAGGCCCTTCAGCGCAAACACGAGGGCTTTGAGAGAGACCTTGCGGCACTTGGAGACAAAGTAAGAATGAGACAACTCGTGGGACTGTCTTTTGTATTTTGTAAATGTATTTAGTATAGCATGAGTGATGTACATGGCTCTAAATCAGGGGTGGCCAAACTTGCTTAATGTAAGAGTCACACAGAATAAACATCAGATGTCTGAGTGCTGCAAGATATGAATGTCAAATGTTTGAGAGCCGCAAGAGGAAGGAAGGATGGGAAATAGGGAGGGAAAGGTAGAAAGAAAGCAACTTTAAATGCATTTTCCAGGCCACCAGCTGGGGTGTTGGGGGCTTTGAGAGCCACACAATATGTGTGAAAGAGCCACACGTGGCTCCCAAGCCACAGTTTGGCCACCCTGCTCTAAATGATGAGGATGGTAAATAGTTTTGGAGAGGCCATTGCATTTCCACTCCCACAGGTTTCCTCCTTTCATGGTGCTCTAGGTGAACTCTCTAGGAGAGACCGCTGAACGCCTGATTCAGTCTCACCCCGAGTCTGCTGAAGACCTTCAGGAGAAATGCACAGAGCTGAACCAGGCCTGGAGCAGCCTGGGGAAACGTGCCAACCAGCGCAAAGAGAAACTCGGAGACTCCCACGACCTGCAGCGTTTCCTCAGCGATTTCAGGTGTGTTTCTCCTTGGAAGAGGGTTTGAGTCAGGCTCAGTGAGAGCCGACTGCAGGCTTCATTCCTCCCCCAGAGCGATGTACTCAGAACACTTGTAATTCTACATGTGCATTTTGCAGGGACCTCATGTCTTGGATCAATGGGATTCGGGGGCTGGTCTCTTCAGATGAACTGGCAAAGGACGTGACTGGAGCAGAGGCTTTGCTGGAAAGACACCAGGTACCCAAACAAGCTGCCAACCACACCCTGTGGCTCCTTCTGCCAGCAAGCCAAGAGAGTGCAGTGCGCTGGCCCTGGAGTGATGCCATTGCATGCGGTGTACTGGGAGGATGCTCCGTCTGGAGATCAAGGTGAAGATGGAAGGAGTTGCTGGCAGGGCTGACCACAGTCCTGTAACATGTCCCAAAGCGCTTTCCGGTCTCATCAACAGCAGGCAAACCAGTTCAGCCAAGTACTTGGCTTTTCCGCCAGTAAAAAAGTGGCATTTGATGCAGTAGCAGGCAGAACAAGCCTGCTTCATGAACATGGACTATGTTGTAGTCTTTGAGCCTTAGAGTAACAGGAAGTTGGTATAACTAATGACGATGTATAATTAAAGCCAAGGTTGTGTCCACTGTTGGAAACGTATCGCCCAAAGGAACAGCTGCATTTAAAATGTTACAGTTGTTTAGTCAATGCCTCTCACTTTACTGTAGGAACATCGCACTGAAATAGATGCTCGAGCTGGCACTTTCCAGGCGTTCGAGCAGTTTGGGCAGCAGCTCTTGGCACACGGCCACTACGCCAGCCCAGAGATCAAAGAGAAGCTGGACATTCTGGACCAGGAACGGGCCGATCTGGAGAAAGCCTGGGTCCAGCGCCGAATGATGCTGGACCAGTGCCTGGAGCTGCAGGTACACCTGTTCAACTAAACCACCTCCCTTCAAAAAGAGCATTTTGAGCATCGAGGATTGGGCAGCTCAGTTAACACGCTCGCTTTTTTCTCATTAGCTGTTCCACAGGGACTGCGAGCAGGCAGAGAACTGGATGGCAGCCCGGGAGGCGTTCTTAAACACCGAAGACAAAGGGGACTCCTTAGACAGCGTGGAGGCTCTCATCAAGAAACACGAAGACTTCGACAAGGCGATCAATGTTCAGGTGGGACAGATCATGGTTAAGAAGATATTGAATTTATATCCCGCCCTATACTCTGAATCTCAGAGCGGTTACAATCTTTTCTACCTTCCCATCCCCCACAACAGACATCCTGTGAGGTAGGTGGGGCTGAGAGAGCTCTCACGGAAGCTGCCCTTTCAAGGACAGCTCTGCAAGAGCTATGGCTGACCCAAGGCCATTCCAGCAGGTGCGAGTGGGGAACCAAACCCAGTTCTCCCAGATAAGAGTCCACACACTTAGCCACTACACCAAATTGGCTTAGAGGAAGGAATGGCACAGGACTCTTCAATACAAAAAGCAGCCAGTTCTTGTGCCAAACAATGCCCCCAGAATCCTTATTTTGAAAGTATTCAGAGAGGATCTGTGGTTCAGTCTATTTGGCCAGGTTCAATCACTGACATCTACCAATTAAAAAGGAACTAGCCGTAGGTGTTGTGAAAGACTGACCTGAGACCTTGGAGAACAGCTGTGCCAAACAATGCCCCCAGAATCACATCCTTATTTTAAAAGTATTCAGAGAAGGTCTGTGGTTCAGTCTGTTTGGCCAGGTTCAGTCACTGACGTCTACCAATTAAAAAGGAACAAGCCGTAGGTGTTGTGAAAGGCTGACCCGAGACCTTGGAGAACAGCTGTTATTCAGAATATACAGTACTAATGTTGATGGACCAACATCTGATTTGGTGCAAGGCAGTTTCTTATGTTCCTAGAAGGACTTGTTATTTCCAAAATGCTGGATTTCACATCGGTTAGAGTATCATAATGCCCTTGTATAAATCTATGGTGTGGCCTCATTTGGAATATTGTGTACAGTTCTGGTCACCGCACCTCAAAAATACATGATAGCATTGGGAAAGGTGCAGAAAAAGGCAACTAATATTATTAAGGGGATGGGTCACCTTCCCTGTGAAGCAAGGTTAAAAAGGCTAAGGCTCCATAGCTTGGGGAAATGACAATTGAGGGATGACGTGATACAGCTTAACAAAATTATTTGTGTGATAGAAAAGGCAGAGAAAAGAAGTACTTTTCTTCCTTTCTCACAATATAAGAACTTATGGGCATTCAAAGAAATTGATGAGGAGTCGGTTAAGAACAGATAAAAGGAAATAGTTCTTCACATTGAGAGTTATTAACGTGTAATTCACAAGCATAGGCAGCTTCAAGAGGGGATTGAACAAGCATATGGGGCTGAGGTCCATGAATGGCTATTAGCCATAAGGTATAGATAGAACACTCTGTGTGACACAGTGGCCAAAACTCTGCTGCCCCCCAAGCACCAAGAATACAGAGCATCATTGCCCTACACAGAGTGTTAGACTGAATGAATCATTGACCTGATGCAACACGGCTTCTCTTATGTTCTCCTATGCTCTTATGAGTTGTTTTGATTTTTCATGACATCCTGACTTTTCCCATCTTGCCATTTGTTTGTTTTGCAGGAGGAAAAGATCGCTGCCCTGCAGTCTTTTGCTGACCAGCTGATTGCAGCTGACCACTATGCTGAAGGGGTCATCGCCAATAGGCGGAATGAGGTTCTGGACAGGTTGGTGAACCGGTTGAAAATCCTTGGCGGAGTCTGCACTTTGCAACTTTTGCCTGAAGAGCTGTGATGTCAGAGAAATACTTTTGGTTATGCATTACTACCATACCAATGGGGGGAATTTATTCCAGGTGGCGCCGACTGAAAGCTCAGATGATTGAGAAGAGATCTAAGCTGGGAGAATCTCAGACCCTCCAGCAGTTCAGCCGTGACGTGGATGAAATAGAGGCTTGGATCAGTGAGAAACTCCAAACCGCAAGCGACGAATCCTACAAGGATCCGACAAATATCCAGGTAACCAGTTGTTCCATAGATGGCAAAGTAGAGGGTGACACACCTGTACCACTGTCCTGATGATAACGGCAGCATGCGCACCTAGTATGTAAAGCAGATAAAGCATGCCTCAACTGCACAGATGGGGGGAAATTCTAAGTACAGTGTTGGCTTTCCATCACAGTGGAGGAATGCACTGTACTTAAACGAAGTAGAAGGTTGTGAGTTAATAAAATAGATGTTTGAATAAAAGCCTGATGTACGCAACTCCGCGCTGCACAGAATTAATTGAGAGGTCATCTTTCCCTTCTTTAGCACTCAAATAACAAAACAAGATTTTTTTTTTTAAACATCCAAGATCCAAATACAGTTCTAAGGTGTAGAACACAATCTGTTTTTCATTACAGCAGAAAAATCTGTGTTCAGTGACTGGGTCGGGTTGTTTTTTTGTTGGGTTTTTTTTTTTTTTTTAGTACCGTTATGTGGATCTATATGAAATGCCCTGATCTCTTCTTCTCTCAATCTGTTTTGTAGCTTTCCAAACTACTGGTAAGTTTTAATGGTTTGACTGGATCTGGCTTGATATGTGTTTGTCCTTCCGCACAAATTACATTTGGGCAGAAGGCCTGCTTGTTTTTCAGTGTCATTCACCCACTCACCCGTCCATTCATTTCAGTCTCTCATTTTCTTTGTTTTTTACACCGTTCAGTGACTTCTGTGCTACCGACTGACCCACAGTCTGGGTGTAGCTTTTGCCCACTGTGTCAGGATGCATCTCTCTCTCTCTCTTGTTTTTTTTTTCCTTTCAATAATTGCCTCATCAGCGTCATATTAACATACTCGTTTTCCAGCAGTGTTCTGCATGATCTGTGGACTTAGCTGGGTTGTTGCCTAGCCTGTTCTGAAAAAGTGCCCTGGTAGATCCTAGAATGAAGGTTAATCTCTTCTTCCTTTTCATAAAACAACAGCTGTCCAGCTCATAAAAGTCCTCTTTTTTGCAGTATAACAAGCAACAATGGTGGAATCGGGGAGGGACGGTGGCTCAGTGATAGAGCATCTGCTTGGGAAGCAGAAGGTCCCAAGTTCAATCCCCAGCATCTCCCAAAAAAGGGTCCAGGCAAATAGGTGTGAAAAACCTCAGCTTGAGACCCTGGAGAGCCGCTGCCAGTCTGAGAAGACAATACTGACTTTGATGGACCCAGGGTCTGATTCGGTATAAGGCAGCTTCATGTGTGTGTGTTCATGTGCCTAAACCTCCACTGTAAACACACACATGTGCCCTTGGTTCTACGTATCGCTGAATGTTTTAGGGGAGGGACGGTGGCTCAGTGGTAGAGCATCTGCTTGGGAAGCAGAAGGTCCCAGGTTCAATCCCCGGCATCTCCAAAAAAGGGTCCAGGCAAATAGGTGTGAAAAACCTCAGCTTGAGACCCTGGAGAGCCGCTGCCAGTCTGAGAAGACAATACTGACTTTGATGGACCCATGGTCTGATTCGGTATAAGGCAGCTTCATATGTTCATATATGTTCACATTTGGCAGTATTTGAATGGAGGTTCCACAGGAGTGTGGCCAGCACTGTACCCTAGGTTCATTACATTAAAAAACCTCAACAGGGCAGAATAATAGATCGCTAGCTTATTCCTGAAGCTGGCCCAGGAGCGTGTACCTGTCTAGCGTATGTCCCAGGGGGAAGTTTCAGAACCAGGAAGCCCCCTTTCTCAGAGGCAGGAAGCAAGAGTTGACCTTGTGCAAGGGAGGGTCTTCCGCTTCTCAGTCTGTTTGGGCCTCAGGGAAGCAGCTGTCCTTTAGTGGTTCTCTGCTGAGCTCTGGGCCTTCCTTTGGCCTTTTCCACTGCTTTTCCTCATTACCATTTTTCTCAGGTCACACACTCTCAAATAGTAAAGGAGCCTTAGGGAGCTGACAGAGGATCATGTTAGCAGCAGCGTCTGTTCCGAGGCACAGAAGGGGAGATGTTGCCTTCCCAGCCTCATCAAGATGATGCTCCTATCTCTTGCTCTTGGTGGAGGCCATTTTTGGAAGGAGGCTGTCTCGCTCCTCCGTGCCACAGAAGTCTTGTGCCTGGGAGATCTTTTATCCCACAGAAAGAGGCAGGCAAGGGGTGGAAATGAAGAAGAGGGCATGTTTTGCCTTCTGAAACATCGGGGTGGGGGGTTGCAGTGTCAGCCTTAATATTGTGAGGGTGATAATGGGCTGCTGTGGGCAGGCATCAGACAGCTGAGCTCCATCTGGTCTGTCCTGTAAGAGAAAGGCAGTTATCTCTTTTCCCTCTGTTTTAAAGAGGTTCGTTAGGTGACTGGAACAGCTTGAGCTCTCCCAGTAGCAGCATTTGTCTGTGCAGATTTTCCTGGAAGATTGTCTTTCCTATGGCAATTGATGGAGTGTTTGATTGGGAGGACTCTTGATGTAGAAAAGGATCTTGGCATCTTTCACAAAGACTAGGTGGTCGTGCAGGGACCAGCCCTCATCCCAAGTCAAGCATGGAACAGCTCGAGCTCTGGGAAGGTGCCAGTGTCTCCCCTTCTTACGACCCGGAGAGGAAAGGCTTACATGGAGAGAGCTGCAGATTTGTGGAGCTCTGGTGCCCTGATCATTTACTGTAGAGATCATTGGGAGTTGTGATCTCTCGGGATAACTCGGCTGGGTGGCACATCAGTTGCGAAGAAGGTGGATTGCTGCCCATCCCTTTAGATGTAGCGCTTAAGTTGCTTTTCTGAGGCCATTTGACCATTACAGGAGAGAAAACCAACCTTTGTTTGTTTGCTAGATATTAAAACGATGGAATCGGCGTTGTCAGTTGCTGCTGCCAATGGCTGGACCAGTAGGCTATCTCAGCATCCATTTGGCCATTTTTGCATCTGCTGCTCTTTTAAGCCTCACCTCAGTAATCTCCCTTATTCCTTGTCTGCAGAAGGAGTGTTTTCCCCCCCTTACCTTGTTAATCACCTTCTTGGGTGGTGGCAGAGGCCCTGCTCATTTCTACTTGAAGTATGTTCAGAGAATTAAGTCCACCCACAACACTTTTCTGTTATTTCCTGGTTGAAATTGGCTTCCCTGTGCCTTGTCTCCCCTCTCCCTTGAGTAAGGTCAGCTCTGTACTACTTGCCTCAAATTCCTGAGGAAGCTGATAATTGCTACTGTCCAGATTTTCTGAATAAAACAAAATCTTCCCTTCTGAATCTATAAAATGGGGACTAAGCAGCAGGGGACTGGGTGTACTCTCATTGTTTAGATGGCTTCTACCACTTGCTGTGAAACTGAGGACTGTAGTCGGAAACAGAATGAATGAACTAGACCAGGGATTCCCCAGCATTCCTTAGTCAAGAAAACAGCAAATGGAACTCAGTCAGAATGAGGACAGATGATTTGTCTGAAAATACATAAATGTTTTCCTGAATTCAGGTTCAGCAAACAAAAGATAAATGGAAAGAGAGTTAACTGACAGGCTGGTTCTTAGATATCAGCTTAGCACTTGGTTGCTGTTAAGAATGTGTGAAGCCTTCCTTATTTCTTCCAAGGGTACACTTATGAGTCTTGAGCCAAATTCAGTAGAATGCAGAGGGAACTGCACATGAGAACAAAATGGTCTCTGTGTCTCCGGTATCTGAGACCCAGCCAACTATATGGCTGTTTAGGCATGCTGCTTAAATGAAAAAAAAAAAATGGAATCTGTGCTAATGGCAGTTTCTAGACGATTAAAACATCCTCTCTCAGCCTTTCTCTGTCTCTCACATTTGGAATGCTGAATTTCAGTACAAATTGCTGTGCAGCCTTCGATGGTGAAGCAGGCGGTACCAGCTATTAGCAACATCTGTCTTCCAGCACAAAGAGGTTCATGCAGAATTCTTGATGACAGTGCTGTAGAGCTTTCCATGTTTTGTTTTTCTGCCGCGGTGTGTTTTGCCACACGTCAGGCATTGTCAGTCTTTTTTATTTGGCATTTGTGAAATGCTGTCTTGTCGTTTGATTTCCTTTTGTCTATGCTTGCTTTGGGAATATGCATGGCCCGTATTCATAGTCTGCAGTTGCAGTGTTTGCCTCAAGCTTTCATTGTGTGAACAGAGAAGTCATAATACCCCCACAGAGACCAACGAGGTGTAGTGGCTAAGAGCAGTGGGCTCTTATCTGGAGGACTGAGATTGTGTTTCAATGCTTCGAGAGCTACTTGGAGAGCTACTTCAAGTCAGAGCTAGAGAGACTGTCAGTCTAATGTACTTTGGATACTACTGCAGCAGGAGAGCCCCTGTCAGTGGAAGAGGCCATTCCCCAGATGGATAACTCTTCCCACACATCCAGGGCCAGATTAAGCCCTGTGGAGGCCCCAAGGCAGTCAAAATCTCGGGGGCTCACCTTGCAATTATCTCAGAGTTGGAGCGCCCACCCCACCGCCTGTAGCCCCCGCTGCAGCCACTTTCCCAAAAGCCCCTTTAACAAAGCTGCGTGGGAGAAGCAGAGAGAGGCAAACTTGGCAACAACGCCAGCAGCAGCCACACCAGGCAATTCAGGCAAAGAATGGCTCAGTTGCTGGCTGTGTGTGGAGGCTGGGAGGGCTGCAAGCAGGGGGGAAACCGGGGGAGAAAGCTGGCCCTGGGCCCCTAAAGGCATGGGGGCCCATAGGCTGGTGCCTACTTGGCCTATTTGTTAATCCAGCCCTGCACATGTCTGAGCAGCAAACCCAGAACTTTCTAGAAGAGTCTGTCACTTCTAATCCTGTCTCCTTTCCCGTAAAGGGTCAAGTCTTCTGCATCTTCACTATAACGGACTCTCTGCCTTTAAGGCAGTTTTGGGCAGCTGTGCCTTTATGAATTTAATGTAAGGATAGTCTTTTTTCCAAATCCCCTTAGACTGAGCATCTGGAAGCCTTAGAGCAACCTTGGACTTCTTAAGCGCCAGCGATTGGTAGAGCTTGCTGCTGAAATTCTCTCCCGCAATAGAGTTGACTCAGTTTTCCAAACTCTAAAACCCTCGAGAGAGTGGCTTCTGTGAGTTCAAGTGTTTTAAGTTGTTGATTTTGAGATCCCAGAGAGACATTGGCAGAGAGAGTTTAAAAGATAGAGGTAACAACCCTACCCCACAGCTTTGGAGCCTCCGGCTCAGAGTCGTGGTCTGGTCCAGGATACGAACTCTTCTAGGGATGGAAGTAGTTATTTATTTATTTGAAATCTCTGTATGCCACTATCCTGCCCAATAAGGGCCCTGAAGGCAGTGAGCAGTTAAGAGAATAAAAATTAAATTTTAAGAACAGTCCATATAAATAAATAGGTTCATTGTTTTTTCCTTTCAAGTCAGAAACTCTGTTCCCTCAACAAGTTGAATTTCTTGTGGCGACAAGAAGAGGGAATACACGGAGGTTATATTAACATATATCTATATATTGTGGGCCTGGAAAAAGATTGGCTTGCCATTCCAAAACATTCTTGTTCTGAATGGGAATAGTCACAAGCTCACCAGCTTCTGGTTACTGTCAAGTGGATCGGCCTTCCAGTTTCCCCCAAACTTGTGCTCCACAGAAGGCTCAGCCTGAGAGCTCATGCTTGTTGTTGAGGGGCTGCTTTGTTCCTTTCAGAGCAAGCATCAGAAGCACCAGGCCTTTGAGGCTGAGCTCCACGCCAACGCTGACCGGATCCGTGGCGTCATTGACGTGGGAAACACCCTCATTGACCGCGGAGCCTGTGCTGGCAGCGAAGACGCCGTCAAGGTGGGTGTTGCCGTCTGAAGTAAGCGGCTCTCCTTGGATTGCTCTTGTCTGTCGCAAAAATTAAGATGGGACTCCTCCCGTCATAGAAGGTGATGTGTTTTAATTAACTTTCTCGTGATCCGATTTGATTTGAGCCAGAATTTTTTTTCCCTGCCGCTGGAGATATTCATTTACCAACAACAGAAAAGTGTGGGGAGGGGTGTGTTTGCGGAGAGACTTACTGTGGGTCTTTAATCCTTGTTTAACAAAGGGTTACTGCATCCCCCCCCCCCCCCAAATGCTCTGCCCATAAGGAAATTTTAGATGTCGGAAGCCACCAATCCTCTTCATGCCTGTTTGGGGGATGGGAGGGTGTAGGTGCGTGTATGCATGGGTGCCAGAGCAGCTAACAACCAATCAGGACCCATGGAAGACCAGATAGGAAGGGGGAGTGGATAGAAAAATCCATTAAACTGCCAGTTCTGGTCAGCGGGGGTTTGTGTCCCTGGGAAGGTTAGGCTGGAGGAATCATTTCTCAGCTGTTACATGTTCACCAACCTGTCAGTGTGGCCATAATCAGGTGGACATGCATTTTGTTCCCAAGTGTCACTTTTGAAGGATCTTGTTTTCATTCTTGCCTCTTGAGGTTCTTTCTGTTCCACATCTTAGGTTCGCTTGGCCGCTCTGGCTGACCAGTGGCAGTTCCTGGTGCAGAAATCGGCAGAGAAGAGTCAGAAGCTGAAGGAAGCCAACAAACAGCAGAATTTCAACACCGGAATCAAGGACTTCGACTTCTGGCTGTCGGAGGTAGCCCAACTCCTCCTCTGATTTGAATTCCCTTTAGAATACATCATACTGTAGGGGATGGGGTGCCTTGTTTTGAAAAATTGGTTTATTGGATTAAATCAAAGTGATGTGAGCTAAGCATTCCTACACTACTGACTTGATTATGTTGGAGGCAGATGGGGAGGGATCACCTGCTTGAATTAATGTTGTAAAGTAGGAAGCAAATGCACAGTTTTAACTGGTTAAAAGCGCAGCTTCTGCAGTTCTTCCATCACGAAGCGTGACAAAGCAGGGCTGTTTTCCTTCCACAGGTGGAAGCACTCCTTGCGTCTGAAGATTACGGGAAGGACCTGGCATCTGTGAACAATCTCCTGAAGAAGCACCAGTTGCTGGAGGCTGACATCTCTGCCCACGAGGTGACGCGGAGCACCACAAATGAGAAAATGCCATTAGTAGTTAATGCGGCTGACGAAGCCGGCTCTAGTCCACAGAAGGCTATTGTCAAGTCGGTAGATTCAATAACGAGACTTTGTTGAAACAAAGTTGCTAGTTTACTGATATCATAGTTCTCGACTACAAGGAGATTGAAAGACTAAAGATCATACAGTAGAATGCAATCATATAAGGTACACTTCAAAGGGATTCTTGTGGGAGGGGGTACTATGCAGGGCACATTCACACATTGATGTTACAATTTCGTTCTCAGGCCTGCTTTGGCCTTGAGCGTCTCCTCCTTCGATGCCCAGCCTGAGAAGGCCCTCTAATCTCTTTCACATATTCCCATTTCAAAGCACAACTACATAACAAAGGAAAGGAGGGGGGTGAGGAGAGTTCAGCTAGCAGCATTGGCATACAGTATGGCTTTTACCCAGGATGCTTCTCTCCTGAACCAAAGATTGAGTGCAGGCTTGACCAGAGTTAAAGCAGACTTGACAGCTATGCCACTATAAACTAGTTCCTGACTTCACTTTTATTCCAAACATTATTAAGTTGCCTTTCCACCCGACTTAGGGTCCCCAAGGTGGCGAGCAATAAAACCAAGATGAAAAACATATATTTATGTGAAAAACAATTAAAACAGGAACACGTAAACACAGCCTTTTCCTCTCTCCCCGAAGAAAGAAGCTCCAAGCAGCATGCTTCATTAGGATGAGGCTCCCTTCCTTGGCGATACTTAGCACTTAGATCAGATACAGCTCTTTGTGAGGCAAGTCCCTGGAGCCAGCACAGGTTGAAGAGGAAACAGGCGCCAGGTCCAAAGCTGGGATGCAGGAGTGGAACCAAGGAGAAGGTCCAGCAAGTCAGAGTGGTGCTGGGTTGGAACCCAGTAGGCTTAAGAGTGTTATAGAAGAATGAGTGCTGGTTGCTGCACAGAGCACAGTTAAACTCTTCATGCCGGACAAAAAATATGAACTGGTTGGCATCTCTGGTTAGCTTTCCTGGACCACTAATCCTGGACCAATAGTGCCCTGACTTAAAGAGCCCAGCTCCAGACACGCCTGATCACAGAAGCTAAGCACGGCAAACCCTGACAAGTACTTGGATAGTAGACCTCCAAGGAATACCAGGCCTGGGGTGCAGAGGCAGGCAATAAAAAGCCACCCCTATTGAACGCCCAAGCTCCATTAGGGGTCACCAGAAGTCAGACATGACTTTCAGGCATGCATGCACGTACGTGCACAGACACATACATTTCACAAAGTCTTTTTTTAAAAAGGATACTGGACCAATATTCAGAGAACCAACACGTCTGCTTCATTTCTCGCCTACTCTTGACTTCTCTGTGTTTTTCTAGGACCGCTTGAAAGACCTGAATGGCCAAGCCGACAGCCTGATGACCAGCAGTGCTTTCGACACCTCCCAAGTAAAGGACAAGCGGGACACCATCAATGGCCGTTTCCAGAGGATCAAAAGCATGGCAGCTGCTCGCCGTGCCAAACTGAACGAATCCCATCGCTTGCATCAGTTCTTCCGGGACATGGATGACGAGGAGTCCTGGATCAAGTACGTGCTAAAGAGGCTTAAACCGTAGTGCTTGTTGTAGTGTCCACTCAGGGTAACTGCTAGGTTTGGGGGAGGATTTTTTAAAATGTATTTGCTGTCTTTTCCCTCTGGCATCCAGGGAGAAGAAGTTGTTAGTTAGCTCAGAGGACTACGGCAGAGACCTCACTGGAGTGCAGAACCTGAGGAAGAAACATAAGCGGCTGGAGGCAGAATTGGCAGCCCATGAACCTGCCATCCAGGTAGACTCTGGGGATGTCACACAGTTCCCCTTGTTAATCTGATACAGCTGCTAACAGGTAACGATTCTGTTACAGCAGCATAAGCCCTGCAGCTGCAAATCGCCAGTGACGGGGCGAGGCAGAGCACCCAGAGAACACTTACTTACCTATTCAGAGCTGAAAATTGGCTTTAGGGTGAATTATGAAAATTTAACGTTATCTTGTATCAATCTAGGTGACATAGTGATTTATAGAATTTCAAGTTGAATTGTCTGGGAAAGTTGGAAAAGCAGTGGAGGGAGTGAACTGAAGGGCAGATGGCTTGCGTCATGGAGCACTGGGGAAATTAAAGATGAGATCTCTGTCTGATGAAGAGACCTGTGTTGCCCCTTTCCCCAGAGGAAACCCTCTCCAGAGCAGTTTTTTGGTCTTTAGTCTTTTAAAACATTTGCTTGAGTCTCTTCCCATCTGTCTTCTGTTTTCAGAATCTCATTCGGTTCTTAGTGGAAGCAGAGAGTATCTAGGTTTTGTGCTACATGGGGCAAGCCTATGAGTATGTCAGCTGCCATTTGTAGCAGAGAGAGAATTAAAAGCCTTTTTCATGGAGTGCTGGGAAAGCCGACTGTGCTGATTGTGACTATTCCATACCTTGCATTCCTATTTTTATCATGGGAGAGCAAGCAAACTGCATTTTCGCTTCCTTAATTTACGAATATGTAAAAGGTAGTTTGAATTATAGTTACGTGATTAAGAAAATGCGATTGGCTTTTTGTCTGTTGCTCAGGGTGTGCTGGACACAGGAAAGAAGCTGTCTGATGACAACACCATTGGAAAGGAGGAGATACAGCAGAGGCTGGCTCAATTTGTGGAGCACTGGCAAGAGCTCAAGCTGCTAGCTGCTGCTCGGTGAGTAAAGTCCCATTCTTTGCCTCCAGCCTGTCCTTTCTTGTAGAGGAGGCAGAGCAATTAGGTCAGAGTAAACCTAGAGCCAAGCGTAAGGGGAAGTCTTTTGGTAGACCAAACAGCTTGTTAAAATGCTTTAAGCAAGCAAACCTCACCTGGAGTCTTGTGTTCAGTTTTGGGCACCACATTTTAAGAAGGATATAGACAAGCTGGAACTGGTCCAGAGGAGGGCGACGAAGATGGTGAGAGGTCTGGAGACCAAGTCCTATGAGAAAAGGTTGGAGCTTGGGATGTTTAGCCTGGAGAGGAGATATGATCACCATCTTCAAGTACTTGAAGGGCTGCCATATAGAGGATGGGGTGGAATTGTTTTCTGTGGCCCCAGAAGGTAGGATCAGAACCAATGGGTTGAAATTAAATCAAAAGAGTTTCCAGCTCAACATTAGGAAGAACTTCCTGACCGTTAGAGAAGTTCCTCAGTGGAACAGGCTTCCTTGGGAGGTGATGGACTCTTTCCTTGGAGGTTTTTAAACAAAGGCTAGATTGCCATCTGATAGCAATGAAGATCCTGTGAATTTAAGGAGAGGTATTTGTGAGTTTCCTGCATTGTGCAGGGGGTTGGACTAGATGACCCTAGAGGTCCCTTCCAACTCTATGATTCTATACACTTCTAGGAAACACACAGAACTCTTCTTCAAGTCAGTAAACGTTGCATCAGTTAGGCTGCTGGTTTTGTAGCCCTGTTCAGTTCTAAAGCCTTGTTATGTAGATTCCAAGTAGTCCTCATTGGGAAGATTCTTTTGAGAAAAGTCCCTGTGTGAACAATGTAGCAGATGGGGGGAAATAATACTTGCTTGCTTTGAGAGTGTAGAATTGAAGACCCAGCACACAAAACAATGTTTTCTCCCTGCTTCTGCTAACAGCGGTCAGAGGCTGGAGGAGTCCTTAGAGTACCAGCAGTTTGTGGCCAATGTGGAAGAGGAGGAAGCCTGGATCAATGAGAAGATGACGCTGGTGGCCAGCGAAGATTACGGAGACACCCTTGCCGCTATCCAGGTGTGCAAGAGGCTGGGTCCTGTCGGTTGCAAAACAAGGCTTCTCCCAGCTCAGTTTTTGGGAGCGCATTCTGGTTCTCTAGCAGGAGGAAAAAATTCTGGCCACATAAAGCGGAAAGGTTTCTAGAGCACCACCCACAAGAGTCATGCCAGATTCCTTGGCTTTTGATCCAGTAAGATCCCCTGGCTGCATTGCAACAAAAGGCTTTGGTGTGCATGAAAAACAGCCTCTCCGCCAAAAGCGAATTGTTCAGCTAACGTTCAGATCACACTTTGGATATACCGTATTTTTCGGACCCTAAGACGCACTCCCCCCCCCAAAAAAAAGTGGGGGGGGGAAGTGTGTGCGTCTTATGGAGCGAAGGTACGTACCTTCCTGGGGGGGGCGATCCACTGCCTCTGCGTCCGATCTGGCGCTTCCCCTGCGCCTCCCTGCCTGGCTTCATCTTCTTCCAGCAAGCACTGGGATCGCTCCACGTGGCCCCACCGCAAACACAGCGCTTCGCGAGCGCCGGCTGCGGAGGGGGCAGCGTGCTTCCTCCTTGTCTGTCTGCCTGGCTCCACCTCTGATGCTTAAAGCAAGCGCTGGGATCGCTCCCTCCGCCCTCCGATTCCAGCGCTTGCTTTAAGCATCACAGCTGAAGCCAGGCACACAGGCAAGGGGGAAGCACGCTGCCCTCTCCACAGCCGGCGCTCGCGAAGCGCTGGGTTTGCAGTGGGGCCACGTGGAGCGATCCCAGCGCTTGCTGGAAGAAGATGGAACCAGGCAGGGAGGCGCGGGGGAAGCGCCGGATCGGAGGCAGAGACAGTGGATCGCCCCCCAGGAGGAAGGTGCATCCTAGCGTCCAGAGCGCCTTATGGTGCGAAAAAATACGGTAAGCTTTCTGTTCCAGAAAGCCATTGTCAGGTTCTGTGCAGCACTCATCAATTCCACCTCCTTGATGTAAATCAAATTAGACTTTATTTCTGACATGCATGTATGCAGCAAAGACAGACTTTGCTGAACAGAATGGCATTGGTCCGTTCACACCTTTTTAGATTACAACCAGCCATTAATTACGCAGCGTTTCAGGCGCCCAAATTCTGGTGGGCTAAACATTCAAAGAATAAACCTTAGCAATACCCCCCCACACACACACACACAGTTTACAGTCTTTCTCAAAAGTGGAAGTTAAAAGCTCCTGCCTGCAGGGGCGGCGCTGGGGTTTTTGCCACCCTTGGCAAGGTCCCAGCCCCTGCCCTCCAATGGCCCTGTTTGCATGGTGTAACACTTGCTCTTGAGTAGCCCAGCATACAAATGCCCGGCCACACTCTGCCTCCCCGCAGCGCGGGGAAGTGCAGTGGGGCCGAATGGCCCTGTTTGCACGACGGGCTCCTCTTGAGGAACCCAGCGTGCAAACTCCCGGCCCACTCCTCCTCCCTGTGGCACAAGGAAGTAAAGCTGGACTGGATGGCCCGGTTTACATGGCGGTCTCCTCTTGAGGAGCCTGACGTGCAAACGCCCAGCCCCGCTCCACCTCCCAACAGTGCAGGGAAGCCGAGTGGGCTGCTGGCATGTGGGGAGGGGGAGCCTAGAGGTGCCCCGTAGGGTGTGCGGTGCCCTAGGCAGCTGCGTACATTGCCTACTCCCACACACCGGCCTTGCTGCCTGAGAGATAAGAGGTGGCCTTCACATCTTTCAGAAGAATGTGTGTTGCTGGCTGGGGTGGAATGGCTGTTTATGTTTTGTTACAGAAGTGCCGGAAAAGGCAGTGCAGAGCAAACAGGGGATAAATCAGCCCCCCCTCTACAGTCCTTGACAGCCACTGAGGTCCTGCCCTTTGGCAGCCGTGCACTAGAGAAATGTCTTTGGGCTTCTTTGTGTTACTCGATCGTACTGCTTCCATCTTGCCATCAGCAGCAACAACAGCCGTTCTGTTTCAGCTCTTACAAACGTGCCTTCCTTCCAGGGCTTGCTGAAGAAGCACGAAGCGTTCGAGACCGATTTCACAGTGCACAAGGACAGAGTGAACGATGTCTGTGCCAATGGCGAAGATCTCATTAAGAAGGTCAGTGGGGCCCTGGGTAGCCCGGGCAAGCCCGATCTCAGAAGCTATGCAGGGCTGGCTCTGGCAAGTGCTTGGGTGGGAGACCTCCTTGGAATACCAGCTGTTGGGAGGTGGGGGCAGGCTTTATTCAGCCACCTCTGAATATCTTCCAAGCCCCCAGGAGTGGTCCGTCACCAGAGGTTGCCATGACTTCCAGGTGCACACACACACACACACAAGTACAAAAATACAAGCAAACGAAGAAAAGGACGGTCAGTAGGGCCACAGTGCAGCGCTACAGGCTAAGCACAGGGCGTGTTTCCAAAAAAGCAGTTTGCAAGCTGAATGAAGCAACTTCTGCCGAGGGAAACAGTTGCTCACACTTCCCACCTTCCTCTCTCGCATGGAGATGTCCCTCTTTGAAAAATCCATTCATGTGCCCTTTTTTTAAAAAACCCTCTTACCTCAACCAGCAAGATCTCTCAGGCCCCCCTTCCTCTTTTTTGTAAAAATGCACACGATCTTTACACTTGGCCATAAAAGTCGACAGTCCTTAGCTATAAATCACACCCTTCTCTGCACAACGGAGATTATGTTTGAAGTAGCGTCTGTCTCTTCTGAATATGGCGCTCTGATTTTATTGAAACTGTTTTATGATGTTTTACTTTTGTTTTTATCGTTGTAAGCCTTCCTGAGCCCGCTTGTGGGATGGGGCGGGATAGAAAGAAAATCCTTAAATCCAGCTATGTGATTCTGAAAGAGGGGAATGGGCAATTCGAGACAAGAGGAACCACATGTCTCCCCTCCCCTCCCCCCCCCCCCCTTTTGCAGAACAACCACCACGAAGAGAACATCACCGCCAAGATGAAGAGCCTGAGAGGCAAAGTGTCTGACCTGGAGAAGGCTGCAGCCCAGAGGAAGGCCAAGTTAGATGAGAACTCCGCCTTCCTCCAGTTCAACTGGAAAGCCGATGTGGTGGAGTCATGGATAGGTATGTGCAGCCTCTCGAGGAGAGGAGGGAGAACAAAGGTACCCATTCACTTCCCCTTGAAAGACTGGGACGTTTCCAGCTAAGTGACAAGGGAGACCTGAGAGGTCACCGCTGGGACCCAAGCCGTGATGGTTAATACTGAATTTGTAATGTACCAGATCTTCAAATAGGCCTCGATGATGATGATGATGATATTGGATTTATACCCCGCCCTCCACTCTGAATTTCAGAGTCTCAGAGTGACTTACAATCTCTTTTATCTTCCTCCCCCCACCCCAACAGACACCCTGTGAGGTGGGTGGGGCTGAGAGAGCTCTTGCAGCAGCTGCCCTTTCAAGGACAGCTCCCACAAGAGCTCTGGCTGACCCAAGGCCATTCCAGCAGCTGCAAGTGGAGGAGTGGGGATTCAAACCCGGTTCTCCTAGATAAGAGTCTGTGCACTTAACCACTACACCAAACTTTTTTGTCTGATGACTTCTGTCTCCTGTAATTTATTTTATTTGTTATTTATTTATTTTTAACAAATTTCTATCCTGCCCTCCCCTAATGGGTTCAGGGTGGGATATAAATTTAGTTTAGGGGACAATCTTGTTGTCTTTTGGTACTTGATGGTGAGTGGCCCTTTCCCCTCTGTTTTCCCTGCCCAGTGTTTTTGTGAATCCCGTAGGTTCCCAACTCAGTAAAGAAAGGAGGGGAGGGGAATGGAGATACCAGGCTTGATGTTAAGAAAGCAGCTCCCCCTCCCCCTGGCTCAAAAGTTTCCTCTGCCTTATTTTAGGAAGTGGGATGTCGAGTGCAGGATTTATTCTGTGCATTTCTCTTCTTCTAGGTGAAAAGGAAAACAGCCTCAAGACAGACGACTACGGCCGAGATCTCTCTTCTGTGCAAACACTTCTCACCAAGCAGGTTGGTTAAAGCTGGTGTTCTGAGCAATAATACATGAACTTCAAACGCTGGTTTTGGGGACTGGGAACATCCCTAAAGGCAGCAAGTATTAAGCAGAATCTGTTCCCGTCTTAATGTTCCAGGAAACCTTTGACGCCGGACTCCAGGCCTTCCAGCAGGAAGGGATTGCCAACATCACGGCCCTGAAAGACCAGCTCCTCGCCGCCAAACACATCCAGTCCAAAGCGATCGAGGCCCGGCATGCCTCTCTCATGAAGCGCTGGAACCAGCTGCTGGCCAATTCTGCTGCCAGGAAAAAGAAACTCCTGGAAGCCCAAGAGCACTTCAGAAAGGTGAGTGTGAAATCTGTAGAAGCCAGTCATCGATGATCAAGTAGAAGAGGGCTGTGTCTCTGTGGACCACTGGCCGTGAGGCTGAATGATCCCCCGTCTGCTCCCTTATTGGCCTGCATAAGGCACAGTCAGAGAGGAGGTGCTTTCGGGTCTGACAGGCATCTTAAGCAGATGACCCCGAGCCATTTGGTACTGGTAGAAAGTCCCCTCCATTTGCAGCCAACTTCTGGTGAACCCCATAAAGTGTTCAAGGCAAGAGATGTTCAGAGGTGGATTGCCATTGCCTACTTCTGTGTCACAGCCCTGGACTTCTGTGGTGGTTTCCCATCTAAGCGTTAACGAGGACCAACCCTACTTAGCTTCTGAGACCTGACGAGATCAGGCCCAGTCAAGGAGATGCAGTCCTAGAGAAGGAAAACAGCACAGATCACAGGAAGATAAGCTGCCTTTTCCAGCTCATAGAAATAATGTCTTCAGTCACCAATGTCAAGCTTCATTTCTAGCACAGTAGTCTCACATTTGCTGCCTGTATTTGTGGTGGTAGACTGGGGTGCGTGCATGGCCATGTTGGTCTGAAGCAGAGTTTGAGTCCAGCGGCACCTTGAAGACCAACAAAGTTTTATTCCTGGGATACGCTTTCACGTGCATGCACATGTATGCATGCAGAAACTTACCCCTGGAATAAAACTTTTGTAACGGCACCTTAAAACTGAACAGTGATGAGACCTTTAAATCCCTGGGGGGTGGTTAAAGGGTGGGCTCCTTTTTAACCCCCGCCTTCCTGCATGGTGGTTGTATAATAAACATCTAAGAACATGATCACGTGTACACGTCATTAATAGCAATATGTGATGCTACCTTACACTGATCGTTGGTCCCCCTCGCTCCAGAGTGCCTCCTCTGACTAGCAGTGGCTCTCCATCATTTCGAGCAGAGGGAATCCTTTCTAGCATGGCTACTTGAGATCTTTTTCATTGGGAAATGGCAGGGCTGAGACCTGGTGCTCTGCCACTCTGCTCCCTCCCCAAACAGACCTTTGTTGCATCTAGCTCCCCACCCCCCCCCCTCTCAAGTCGTGTACTCTGATGGGCTCCCTCTGCAGTTAGGCAGAGGCCTGCCCTGGCCCCTTTTGAACCGCTGATACGAGGCAGAACCCAGGAGATTTCTTCTTGCAAAACCTTGATATATGACTGAGCTGCAGTCCTTGGTGTTGCGAGCTTGTCTAAAACGGCAAGTCTTGCCCTGAATAAAAACTGCCTCCTTGGAAACAGAGGGACGCCCTGAATTTGAATTTATACAAAAACAGAAAGAATTGGGCCAAACCCTTCTGAACAAATCAGCTTCCTGCTTCAGACTGATCGTGCGCCTGTTATCTTCCAACGGACAACGCACTAGAGGCCTTGTTTTTTGTGTTGGGTGGGGTGCCTTTTGGTTGAGATGGCGAATCCAAGGGGGTTGGCCAGCTGAACGGAAAGGCCATTCCTAAGCAGTGTGTTAATTCAGTCACTGATTCTCGTTCTCTGTTTCTAACCAGGGGTTTTCCCTTCCTCTCCCTCTGGGCCCAGGTTCAGCCATGTGCTCTGAGCAACAGCCTTCATCTCCTCTCCCCCCAGCTCCCTGTACATTCTAGAGCGGAGGCTGCTTCAGCCCTTTATGCTGCAGTTGGTGCCCCTTTTGTACTGCCCTCATGCCAGCCATTATTTGTGGCTCATTAGGCCAAGAATTAAGCAAACACAAAAGTTTGGAGAGGCTCAGCTCTGCACATTTTTGTTGCTGTTGTTCTAAATGGACATGCCGGACATCCCATTACACGTCTCAGCAGCGCTCAGGCAGGCAGGGTTTTTTGGAGGGTGGGTGTGCACAACTGTGTTTGTTCAGCTGCTGCTTCTGATGTCATATTTTTCCCACCTTCTCAGAGATGCTGGCCCCTCCCTTCCCCCACATTTCGACTGTAAAAGTCTTGCTTGAATGGCCTTCTGCTGGCCTCTGCTCCTTAACGAACCTCTGGGCGTTTCTGTCTTTCCAAGGTTGAAGACCTGTTCCTGACTTTTGCCAAGAAAGCTTCGGCCTTCAACAGCTGGTTTGAGAACGCTGAGGAGGACCTCACCGACCCCGTGCGCTGCAACTCCCTGGAGGAGATCAAGGCCCTGAGGGAGGCCCACGATGCCTTCCGCTCCTCGCTCAGTTCTGCCCAGGCTGACTTCAACCAGCTGGCTGAGCTGGACCGCCAGATCAAGAGCTTCCGGGTGGCCTCCAACCCGTATACCTGGTTCACCATGGAGGCTCTGGAGGAAACCTGGAGGAACCTGCAGAAAATCATCAAGGTGACTAGCAATTAGGCCTCTTCCAGTGGGAGGAGCTCCTCCCACCCAGTGTTGTCCCTGCCTGGTCTTCTGCCTGGCTTTTGGGGGAGCGCTGCACTCATTTTAGGTTCTTTCCCCAACCCCGCTTGTTCATCATGGAATTTCCCCCCTCACCCACCTTCCTCCAGATTAGCTGTTTGGGTTAGGAAAGGGACCTTCATCCATGGCAGCTTCCACTGGCATAACATGTGTAACTTGATTAGCAGTTACCGAGTGGAAGCCCCTGGGAGGTACGGAGGGGTGCGTTTTGTTTTCAAAACATGAGATGTTGGAATCAATGAGGAGTCTTGCTTTAGCACGTAGCAGTTCAACAGCAGATTCCTGTGGCTTCTGAGTTTTAAGCTAGTCAGGGGCCAAATAAAAAGCAGAGGGATTCAGAATTGAAACCGCAAAAGCGGGGCGGGGGGGAGGAATCAGGAAGACAGGCTGGAAAGGGCCGAAAGGATTGGTGAGGGGTCTGGAGACCAAGTCCTATGAGGAAAGGTTGAAGGAGCTGGGCATGTTTAGCCCGGAGAGGAGGCGACTGAGAGGTGATAGGATCGCCATCTTCAAGTCCTTGAAGGGCTGTCATATAGAGGATGGGGTGGAATTGTTTTCTGTGGCCCCAGAAGGTAGGACCAGAACCAATGGGTTGAAATTAAATCAAAAGTTTTCAGCTCAACATTAGGAAGAACTTCCTGACCGTTAGAGCGGTTCCTCAGTGGAACAGGCTTCCTCGAGAGGTGGTGGGCTCTCCTTCCTTGGAGGTTTTTAAACAGAGGCTAGATGGCCATCCGACAGCGATGAAGATCCTGTAAATTTAGGGAGAGGGATTTGTGAGTTTCCTGCATTGTGCAGGGGGTTGGACTAGATGACCCTAGAGGTCCCTTCCAATTCTATGACTGGCAGCAGTGCTGAGGCAGGGGGCGTGGTGGGGAATGGGCTCTCACCCCTCGGGACTCCCAGCTTGTTCTCTGTTCCAGAAGAAGGCTGCCCATCCCCCACTAATCAGGCTGTTGCAGCAGGAGTAGCTGAGAGCCATTCTGGCACGTAGGTCCCTGCTTGGCATGAAGCCCGGTAGCTGACCAAGCAGCCGCTCTGCCTAACCTACCTCCAAGTGTCCTGTGAGGATAGGAAGAAAGATGAAGGAGCATCCTGCACAGAGCCCTGAGCTCTCTGGGGGGAAAGGTGGGGTGATAATGTGAACATAATAGTGGAAAGAAAAAGGGCTGCCTTCCACGGTAGTTTAGCCCATTAAGAACATAAGAGAAGCCATATTGGATCAGGCCAATGGCCCATCCAGTCCACCACTCTGTCTCACACAGTGGCCAAAAAACCAGGTGCCATCAGGAGGTCCACCAGTGGGGCCAGGACACCAAAAGCCCTCACACTGTTGCCCCCCCCAAAGCACCAAGAATACAGAGCATCACTGCCCCACACAGAGAGCTTCATCTATAAGAACAGAAGAGTAGCCATGTTGGATCAGGCCAGTGGCCCATCCAGTCCAACACTCTAAGCCAGGTGCCATCAGGAGGTCCATCAGTGGGGCCGGGACACTAGAAGCCCTCCCACTGTTGCCCCTCCCAAGCACCAAGAATACAGAGCATCAGCACCCCAGACAGAGAGTTCCGTGAATACCCTGTGGCTAATAGTCACTGAGGGACCTCTGCTGCAGAGCTTTAACCAAATGCTTCTCCATTGTTGAAGCCACAGTGTTTCGCACATGAAGCTGCCTTGTGCTGTGTGCAGTCTCTGAGCAGAAAAGGTCAGTCTTGCCTACTCTGATTGGCAGCTACTCACCTGACCCTTCACAGCTGCCGCTGCCAGGGCCCAAACATGGGATCTTGAGCTTTCAAAGCGGATGCTTTATCCTGGAGCTGCAGCCTTCCCCCGCCGAGCCTCTGCTGATCCCTTAAGCCCCTGTTTCCCCCTGGGGTTCACACGGCTTTCCATTCTTCAGGAACGTGAGCTGGAACTGCAGAAGGAGCAGCGCAGGCAAGAGGAGAACGACAAGCTGCGCCAAGAGTTTGCCCAGCACGCCAATGCCTTCCACCAGTGGATTCAAGAGACCAGGTGCTGACTCCCCCCCGCCCCCAGCCGCCTTCCTCTCAGACAGAGACTCTCCTTTCAGAGCCACCAGTGGGGAGTCGCAAGCTAGATTTCCCTCTCGACGGTAGAGAAGCTCCCTTGACGATGAAGTGGCGTCCAGACATTTGCTATTGAAGAAGCCCGTCTTGCTCATCTCCAGAATCTGGGCCAGCCTCACACTGGAGGTTTCTGGTTTGCTGCCTGCCCTCCAGATGGCGTCGCCACGGGGCATTGCGGAGGGGGGCAGGTCCATACGAGGCAGTGGCTTGCGTTCACTTAGTAGATGGAAGAGTAAATCCTTCGTCAGCCCAAATGGACACTGGGTGGTTTTGGGGCCGGCCACCGTTTCATATTCTCTGACTTCCCAGAGAAAATACGGGAGAAGAACAAAGCCATAGCCAAGATTTCAGGTTTGGTGGGGCCCACAGCAGGATTTATTGTTTGGAGGGGCCACCCGATTTGATGGCCCTGGGCTCTTGGCACTGTAAGCTGCCTTGAGTTCCACAAGCTAACCGCCCCCCCTCACCTGGGCAGTCACAGCAGCTCTGCTCCCACCTCCCCTTTCTTATGTGCCCATCTCTCAGAGAGATAGAGAGCTCTTGACTGTCCCCACCCCCTTTGCTCTGCATACTGGGTTAGGGAAGGGGAGAGTCCAGCAGCAAGGCTACTAGTTCAGAGCAGTGGTGAGCAAAGGGGACAGATTGGGGGCCCTCCAATGGAGGGGCCATACAGTGGCAAGGGAGGGGGGGGTTGAAAGGATGGGCCTGGCCCCTCCTGCAGCTACAGGCCTGGAGAAGAACTGGGTAAGTGGCACTTTGCTGCAAGGTGGCGTAGAGAGCAGATGTTGAAATAGCATACAGCTGAGGAGTAGTTCTTTGAGGATGTCACTTTTCTGCCCTTGGAACGGACGCTCCTCTTTCATCTTCTGTATTTTGTTCCTAAGCATCAGACGTCAAAGAGTTTGACAGAAGGGCATTGGAGGAAGGGGTTTGGGGGGAGAACAGGCCTCTTGCAGGAGGAATGCCCAGTGTGCTAGCGCCACCTGTGGGTGGATTTGCTTGGATTCTGAAATGTGTATGGGAGCAGCCTTTGCTAATGTGCTTTTCCCTTCTCTCTCCATCCCTCCCCTTCTGACGTCTGGGACCACTTTCTCCGGCGGCCTGGTGTTCGGGCATCCCGTTCTTCAGAACCTACCTGCTCGATGGGTTAGTACCAGATGTCATATTTCAGACAACCTCTTGTTTGTATGCGTGTGTGTGCGTGCGCTTCCTCCTGCCATTGCTTTGCTTGTGAGAGCCGTTGTCGGAAGCCGTCTCGTCTGAGAGCCTCTGCCTGGGATGTGCATGAGCAGCTTCCCCATCTGCTGTCAGAGGCCCAGGAAACAGAGCCCAGGGCAGCTAAGGAGGAAGCAGAGTCTCCTGGCCAGGTTGGCCCTGTGGCTTTCTCCGTGGCGGAAGGAGATCCAGACAGGGACGTGCAGTATCTGTAGAGCCGCTTTCCATTATTCTACAGTTGAACCGCAGGTGTCATCCGCACCTTCACATACTTCAGATCAGACTTTGAAGCCATCTGTTGGCTGCAACTGCATTTCAAAGAGTGTCCCTTCTCGAGAAGCTGTTCTATCCCCTTCAGGATAATGGGTGAAGAAAGGCGTTCTGCTTTTGCCAGCTAGAAATGTTCCATGATTCCAAAAGGTGCCGTGTGTTTATAGGACTAACGTGATAAACAGCTGTCGCTTAGCATCTTAACTTGACGGCTGCTTCTTTCTGCTGCAGCAGAAATACAGTTTTTTTGGCTGCTGAATCTCAGTAAAGGAATTCTGAGCTTTTAGTATGCTATGTGAAGTTGGGAGGAGAAAATATGTCCCCTGTCCTCCAATTCTCAGCTGCGTTCTGATGGCCAAGAAGCAAACTGCCTGAAGCAAATAGCACAAAGAAGTCTTAATCCAGTGAAGAGTGGTATTTCTGGAACAAGGGGGTTGTCCCCAGAGTCACATGACATGCAGCCTGCTTTTTAGACTACACTGTTAATCTTGAAGGAAAAGTGTGTGTGTGAGAGAGAGTGAGAGTGAAGTGGCCCTAATCTGGCCAGCCAGATGCTTCAAATGCCATACGAAACCCACCGCTGTATCTGAAGAGAGATGGCTGTTTGGTGGGGAGGGGAATCAGCAAGTAATTTCCCCACTTTTGAACAGAGTTGGAGTCCAGAGGCACCTGTAAGACCAACAACATTTAATTCTTGGTATAAACTTTCATGTGTATGCATACTTTTTCAGGTCAGATCTGATGAAGAGTACATGCGCACAAAAGCTTATGCCCAAAATTGAATTTTGTTGGTCTTTCAGGTGCCTCTGGACTCCAACTTTGTTCTCTTGCTGCTGACCATCACGGCCGCCCACCTGAATCTTTCCCCCTTTTAGACACAGTTCCTGATGAGAGCCCGCCTCTTTGGCCTTTGTGCTGGTGGGTCCTGCCAGAATCTGCCAAGTCCTGGTGCTGTGGACACTTGGTGCTTTTGCTGCGTACTGGGGGGGGGGGCAAACTGTGGCTCTTTCATACATATTGTGTGGCTCTCAAAGCCCCCAGCATCCCATTGGCCAGCTTAGAGAAGGGATTTGTCTCTTTAAATAACTTCATGAAGTCAAGTCAGCCAGCAGCTTGGAGAATGCATTTAAAGTTGCTTTCTTCCCACCTCTCCCTCCCCATCTATTTGGCTTTCTCACTTCCGTGACACGCTGAAACAGCTGACATACATGTCTTGTGGCTCTCAAACGTCAGATGTTTATCCTGTGTGGCGCTTACATTATGCAAGTTTGGCCACCCCTGCTGTATACAGAGGGCAGCTAGATTAATTTGGGTATCCAATTATAGGATGGGATGCAGCTTTTTTAAAAAAAAGCTAAGGAGAACTCTTCACTTGCCATTCCAGGCTGTCTTTAATCAGTCAGCAGCCTTTCACCTTGACAGCAAATCAGTCATTCGTGAGCTGGCGATTTCAGTGTCAATCCAGTGCCTTCCCTCTCCGTTCTCTATATGGGAAACCACCCTCCCTTTAGCTCCTTTTGAGAGCTAAAGTGAATAGCCAACGTCCTCGGATGACAGATCTGTTGCTGGGCTTTACCATTTCAGGCAGCAGGGGTGTGTGATGGGGGGAATCAAATACGGAATGTTCCCCACAGGTGAAAATAAATCCCTCACACAGATAAAACCCTGGGGGTTGAGGAGAAGGACAGGCCTGTGCTTCTGCAGTGGCAGAGATTATCCAGGAGTGAGTTACTCTCCCTCCCCCCCTTGATTCACAAGCAGGCTTGCCCAGGAGACTGTGTGCTTGGTCCCTTGCTTGGTCCCTTCAGTCAGGTAACAGATTTTTGGGCAGGAAGGCCCTGGGGGCAGGCGGCCTCAGGTTAGCTGGCTCTGTAGAAGAGGGCAGCTTCATGCGTTCGCTTTCCCCCTCCCGTTGCCACGTGGGGCTTCGGCTCCTTGGCGTGAAGCATCCTCTGGTGCCCGGAGAGGCGGCCCTCGCCCCGCTGCCCACGCTGGCTGGCGTCTGCCGGGGCAGCGGGGTGCGCTGTTGCTTGTGACTGTTGCTGTTTGAGAGCTGGTTCTGGTTTGCAGTTTTGTACTCCCTTTTTCCCATCCGGAATTCACTTGGTTTCTTTTCTTTGACTAGCATAGCATATCGTCGTGTCATTCGTGTCTATCAGTATGAAGTTGGGGATGATCTGTCTGGAAGGTTTTTCTCCTTATTTTTCTTCTCTCACTGTGTTTTATTTTTTATTTTATTTTTTTAAACTGCACACTCCTAATCCCTAAGACTCGCTTTCCTTTTGACTAACGGTCACTGCTGTGAGATGCTGTTGGCGGGGAGGGAGCGTGTTTCCTGGTGTCGGCTCACAGCTTGCCTGCCGCCCAGAGCATCCTGGGCACACGTTTGGACCTCTTTAAAAAAAAACCCCGCACTGTGAGCTGTAACTTTCTGGGAGCGAGAACCGCCCCCCCAGGGCAATTTGGTCCCTTTGCATTAATGACGCCCAGCGATCCTGCCGCCAGAGTTAGCCTGGCAGCCTGCCCCCTGGTGTTGTGGAGGGCAGCGTTTGGTTGGGATGAGAAAGGACACACCTGACTTCCCACCAAGAACCGCCATTTCACAGGGGCTCAAAGGAAGTGCAGCTCACCTGCACGGTAGCCGAGACTCGCTGTTTGTACACAGGTTGTCCATCGTGATCTTGCACCATAAATGTTTCAGGACAGAGGCTCTGAACACACTGTGAAAAAAACAAAAAACTGCTGCCTTGTCGCTGTCGAAAAGGAAACACGGAGCGATTTTATTTGGCTAGTTCATCCCTCTAGCGTTAATCTTGGGCTGGCCTTCCAAGGGCCATTTTTATTAACTCTCCTCTGTGTCAAAGTTGCAAACAAACCATATTATTGTTATTACTATTTTTAAAAAGACTAATCCTTAAGCTACGGCTGCACCAGAGCTCCCCCTCTCTTCCGTTGGGGTGCCAGAGAGAGAGGTCCCTCTTAGGGGCCAGCCGCTCTCCAGGGGATCTCTGCCCGGCCCCTCCTGTATGCTGTGGCCTCTTAAGCCGACCGAGGGGAGTGGGCCCTCCCCGTTACCTTTGGTGTTCAAACTGAGCCAGTGGTTTTGTGAAGGTTTTCCACACACGTTCTCTGTGCAAAGCCTCGCTTAGAGCTCCTGTCGTCCATTGGCAACCCAAGCTCATCTCAAGCGAATCACCTGTGGTTTGTGTGTGTGGGGCACAGTTGTGGGGGGGTGGGGGAGGGAGGTTGCACTGGGGAAGCCTACTCAGTCCATCGAGAAGGTGAGCGCTTTGGATTTGGCATGATGTGTTTTCATACGGCTTGCGGAATGGGGCTTGAAATGAACTGCCCATGACTGCCAAAAGCTGGCTGGCTCAGAAATGGCTCCGGAAGTGCCCGCTGGTGTATTTTTTTATAACACCCAGTTTGAATTCGAAGCTTTTTTCTCATTTAAAAACTGGCAAAAGGGCTGCGATAGCAATTCTGCCTCTGGAAAAATCTCCAAATTGTGAAGGAGACACTGATGGATTCTAGCCAGGGCGCAAGTGTTTTGTTTGTTTTTTTAATTAAATCCTGCTTTGGCAGTGAAATTAGGCAATCCACCGAACAAGCATGGCATTGATTTTGAGCCCCATCTGAGTTTTTTCCTTTTCTTTTGCTTTGGTTTTTGAGAGCCCTGTCCTCACTTCCACTCTTGTGTTTTAGGTCTTGTATGGTGGAGGAATCGGGAACTCTGGAGTCGCAGCTGGAAGCCACCAAAGTATGGACTTTTCCCTGCAGTTAATCAAAGGGCCTTGGGAAGATTTCCCTTAATTATTGTGTTATCTTGAATTGACGTTCAAAAAGGGGTTCTTTGTTGGCTGTGGTCCGCCTGCCTGGTGTCTTGTAAGGAGGAAGGTTTGGATCTGGAGGGGTTTGCGAGAACAGCACAATCCCAAGCTGGTTTTCCCTGTACAGCTGACCACCCATTGCTCCATTAGACATGCCTTTTGAAATCCCCCCAGTCGGAGGTAAAGCCACATGGACTCCTGCCGTTGGATTTGCAGTTGTTCAAAGCCTAGCCTCAGAAGCACTCTCTCTTCTGTGGATGTCCTTCAGTTCAGTCATTCTGTGATCGTTGGGTGGAATGTGTTTCTATTCACTGAAAGTTGGTGGCCGTGGTGACATGGCAGCGACCCTTGAGTACTCCTTGGGGAGGGGAGGCGGGGTCAGCACATGGCATTCACTGTCTTGTGAATCCCCAGGAGACAGTATGGGTCTGGGGGGGGGGGGAAGGAGCTTGTGTGTTAGGAAGGCACATGATCCAGCCAATCTTGCTGCCATTGGACAGGGATGGAGGACCTCTGTGGAGCCCAGCAGGTGTCAGTTTAAGTTCCAAGATGGAACCTGAACCTCATAAGTGAATTGCCCACATGCTTATGCTGATCCTTGCGCAGTGTGTTTTGACTTGCTGGTTGTCTGCAGGAATCCACACAATAGCCTGCCTTAATTTTAAGACAGAAGATACCCACTTTGAAAAGCGATGGAACACGAGAGGCATTTCATTGGCGCATCAGACACTGTAACAGACCAATCGCCTCTCCAGAGACATCCATTTTGTCACAATCCTCTAGCCCCGTCTGCTAATGCTCCTTTCTCTGGTTTTACAATACCGTGTTCCCTGCTGGTGGAGGGGAGGGCCCTGATGAGGGCTGCTCATCTGCTCCCTCTAGAGGCAGGGCTGTCTGAACTTAGACAGGGTTGCTGTCTCCTTTGGTGGGGGAAAAGCCCCTCCGGTTCTGGTCCCGCCTGCTGCACAGCGGCAGGAAAATCTCAGAGGTGTTGACCTTCCATCGCTTCCTTCCTTCCTTCCGGAGTGGAAATTCAGCTCTGTTAGCAACTGTAATTACACGAATGAAGCATGAGAATCACTTGGAACCAATGTTCCCTCTTAAGCTGCAGAGTCTTGTGAGCAAAAATTCTACTTCGTGGGCTACTGGCATTCAAGTGGTGAGCTCCTGCATACATTAGTGTGCTCTGGGGTCCTCCTTCCTGAGCTAAGACAAAAAGGTGTGAGCTGGAGGCTAAAAATCTATGAGCTAACTCAGCTTAGAGGGAACACTGCTTGGGACACGGTTAATCCCGGAGTGAAAGCGCGGTGTCTTCGACGTGGTTCTCCTGGTTTCAACCAGCCACCCCCTCCCGACTTGCATCCTCCACGATGGCTTCCCCTCGTTTGGTGTGAGAGCCAGTTTGGTGTACTGGTTAAGTGTGCGGACTCTTATCTGGGAGAACCGGGTTTGATTCCCCACTCCTCCACTTGCAGCTGCTGGAACGGCCTTGGGTCAGCCATAACTCTTGTAGGAGTTGTCCTTCAAAGGGCAGCTCCTGGGAGAGCTCTCTCAGCCCCACCCACCTCACAGGGTGTCTGTTGTGGGGGAGGAAGGTAAAGGAGATTGTGAGCCGCTCTGAGACTCCTCGGAGTGGAGGGCGGGATATAAATCCAATATCATCTTCTTCTTCTCTCTCGTACAGCGCAAGCACCAGGAGATCCGAGCCATGAGGAGCCAGCTGAAGAAGATCGAGGACCTTGGAGCAGCCATGGAGGAAGCTCTCATCCTGGACAACAAGTACACCGAGCACAGCACGGTGGGGCTGGCACAGCAGTGGGACCAGCTGGACCAACTCGGCATGAGGATGCAGCACAACCTGGAGCAGCAGATACAGGCCAGGTAATGCCCCAGGAACGGGGACCATGCCTTGGGGAACGGGTGGTCGAGCCAAGTGGAGACAGATCTTGCATTTGAATCCGTTTCTGGCCTTAGTAGACGGGCAGCCTCCTCAAAGCTCTTGGGATAGCAAGCTTTTTATCTGCTGCCTGAATTGACCAACTGTTCTATCAGACCACGTCCCAGCGTGTACTCAACCTCCGTGCTGATTGCTTCCCTCTGGCTTGGACTGACACAATGCCAGTAATGTGCATTGGAGACATGGGTGGGCACACAAATTACTCTCCTGTGTCCTTAGTCAATTATTTTATTTCAAACATTCCTGTACCACCTTTTCAACCCAGATAGGCAGCAAACATCAAAACCTTTCAACATTTAGAACAGAATTCAAAATAATATATATTAAAAATTCAATAGAACATATAAATACACATAACAACACAGTAAGGGAGGGGGGCCACTAACAGTTCCTGGGGCATGGCAAACAAAGCAAAAGTCATCTCGTGTAGGCAGAAGTCAACAATAATAGGAGACGGGTGGATCTCCCTGTGGAAGGAGTCCCAACATTTCGGTGCCACAATTGAGAAGGCTTTCTTGGGTTGTCGCCCGTCTAGCCTCAGAAAGACAAGGGTGCCCCCCAAAGCAGCAGAAGGGACGGGAAGGTTCATATGGGAGAAGGTAAACCTTATGGTATGCTGGCTGCAAGCTGTCTTGGGCTTTAAATCAGTGCCAGCCTCTTGAATTGGGAACCAGTGTAGATAATACTGGAGTGATGTGGTCCTTGCAACCAGTCTCTACAACACACTCCAGTTAACATACTGGCTGTAGCATTCTGTACTAATTGTAGCTTCTGGATAGTTTTCAAGGGGCAGCCTCACCCAAAATGCATTGAAGTGATGTAATCTAGACGTTGCTCGGGCGTGCAGCACAGTGGCAAGATCTTCCCTCTCCGTGAAGGGCCTAAGTTGATGAACGAGACTGAGTTCCAGTTTGTTAGCACTTAGGCATTCCTGCATTGTGCGGGGGGTTGGACTAGATGACCCTGGAGATCCCTTCCAATTCTATGGTTCTGTTCTGTGATCCCAAAACCGCCTCCAGGCACCAGCTCAAGTTTCCACAGCCTCCCTGGGATTCACAGGACTTGAGTGTCATCTGCATTCTGGTGGCCACTCAGCCCCAATCTCCAGATGACCTCTCCCAGGGGTTTTATGTAGATGTTGGAAAGCATCGAGGACAAGATAATGAGTCTTGCGGGAGCCTGCGGCAGAGGCCAAGCAGCAGACTAACAGCCCAGAACATTGTGCAGGACTAAAACAACCCCAGACCGGTGCCTCCCAGTCCCAAAAGATGGTCCAGGAAGACACACCATGGCGGATGACGTCAGAGCTGCTGAGAAGTCCAGGGGAACTCACAGGGTTGCACTCCTCCTGTCCATCTCCCAGTGCAGGTCATCCATCAGGGTGACCAAGGTTGTTTCAGTCCCATAAACAGTCCTGGAACCAGACTGGAACCGATTCAGACAATCTGCTTCATTCGGAAATCCCTGAAGTTGCCCATCCATCAGTCGCTTTGGTCAAGAAAGGTACATCTGAGACTGGATGGTTGTTCTTTGATTCCCCTGGGCCCTGAGTAGGTTTTTGACGAGTGGTGCCCATCACCCACTTCAGAGCAGGAGCAGTCACCCCCTTTCTCATCTGTACCGTTAGTGTCTCCTGGATCCAGTCCACCAGCCCCTTTCCTAGGGGTTGAGAACGTCTCCAGGGCCCAGGAGAGCCTTGTTTGCATGTTCCCTTTATGGATCTGACATATGCCTGCCACTCAAACCATGCAAGGAAAAGCCCTGGGGAAGTCTACTGTGTGGATCTGCCACTCTTCCGCTAAACTGCTTCCTCTTCCTTCTAGAAACACTACTGGAGTCACTGAAGAAGCCCTGAAGGAGTTCAGCATGATGTTTAAGTAAGTTTGCATAGCACAAAATGGTGAAGGACCCCAAATCCTTTCAGTCGACCAGCGTTTATGGAGGCTAGGCTCTTGGGTAGAGTCAGTTATCTGCCTCGGGGGTATTCTGGGACTCTTCCCTGAGGTTTGTCTTTTATTTTTATGAACAGTAAAGGGGCGTGTCGCGCACTAGGATGTAAACCTCCCTTGCGGTGTTGTGCTGACCGGAGGCAAAGGCAGGAGGATAACTGAGAATTCCTGGGCCTTAATCTTGGATGATGTACAATCAGGGGTGGAATTCTAGCAGGAGCTCCTTTGCATATTAGGCCACACCCTCTTGATGTAGCCAATCCTCCAAGAGCTGACAAGGCTCCTTTTTGTAAGCTCTTAGAGCAGAGGTGTCAAACTTCGACCTGGGAGCCAAATCAGGCCCCCAGAGGGCTCCTATCAGGCCCCTGAACAACTTACTGTTGTCTGCTTCCTTCTCCCTCTCCCTTGCTTCCTTCTGCATCATAGCTTGCTTTGCTAGGCTTGCTCAATCGCACAGGAACTACAGTGCAAAATCTCTATTTTGTTCATTGGCTGAGGCTTCTCCCATGGGAAAGAGGGAGAGCTTGTTTTGCCAGGCTCTCTCAATCGCACAGGGGCTACAGTGCAAAACCTCTATTTTCTCCATTGGCTGAGGCTTCTCCCGTGGGAAAGAGGGAGAGCTTGTTTTGCCAGGCTCTCTCAATCGCACAGGGGCTACAGTGCAAAACCTCTATTTTCTCCATTGGCTGAGGCTTCTCCCAAGGGAAAGAGGGAGAGCTTGCTTTGCCAGGCTCTCAATGGCACAGCAGAGCTACTGAACCAAGCCCATCTATTGGCTGAGACTCCTCCCCCCCCCCCCCCCGGTCCTCTACAAAAAGGAAGGAAAGAGCCAGAGCTTCCTTTGCCCAGTTCCCTGGATCCCATGGGAGAGATACAAAGAAAGCACCTTTAAGACCAACGAGTGCTAATATTTTAATAATGTTTTAAGGTTTTTTAAAAATAATCTTTAATTGTGTTTGTGTCCTTTATAAAGTTTATATCTCTGCTACCTGGCATTACATTTTATGACACACGTGGCCTGGCCCGACAAGGTCTCATTTGTGTCAGATCTGGCCCTCATAACAAATGAGATCAACACCCCCGTCTTAGAGGATTGGCCACATCGGGGGTGTGGCCTAATATGCAAATAAGCTCCCGCTAGAATTCCACCCCTGTCTACAGTTAACGTTTGCTGTTAGTGCTTGACTGCAGCACTGGCCAAGGGGGTGTCTCACGCCTATCAGGAGAACAAAGTCTGAGTCCAGTGGGTGCCCTGGAAAATTTAAACCCAGAATTAAGCTTGGTTGGTCTTCAAGGTGTCCCTAGGGCTCCGACCATCTGGATGCGCTGAATTGGGTGACCGCCCCCCATGTGACTTGGCGACATTATCAGTGTGGGGGTGGGGCCTTGCCTTGGGTGCCAGGCAGCCTGGGGCCGGCCCTGCTAATGTCTCGTACCTGGATATAAATTATTAATTGCTGCATTCCTTTGTAGGCAGAAGTCTCATTGGGGGAGGGGGATCCTTTGTAATCTGCCTGAAAAGAACCCTGCACGGTTGACCTACTTAACTTAATAGCATGTTGTCTCTGCTTCCAGACACTTTGACAAGGACAAGTCTGGTCGGCTGAATCACCAGGAGTTTAAATCCTGCCTGCGCTCTCTAGGCTACGATTTGCCCATGGTGGAGGAAGGAGAGCCGGATCCGGAGTTTGAAGCGATTCTCGACACGGTCGATCCCAACCGGTACGTGGCTACGAAGCAGGCTTTGAATTGGGATGGGGGGCCCCAGAGCCACAGGAGCACCGGCACTCTGAGAATCCCACTTCACGGGAATCTTAGCCCTCTCCCTTGCAGAAAGGCTTATGGGTGGGGAAGATAAAAACAGAAGAGAAGCCATGATGGATCAGGCCAGTGTGCATCCAGTCCAACCCACTGTGTCACACAGTGGCCAAAAAACTCAGGTGCCATCAGGAGATCCATCAGTGAGGCCAGAACACCAGAAGCCCTTCCACCGTGGCCCCCCAGCACCAAGAATGCAGAGCATCATTGCCCTAGACAGAGAGTTCCAACGATAAGCTGTGGCAAATAGCCACTGATGGACCTCTGCTCCATATGCTTTTCCAATCCCCTCTTGAAGCTGGCTATGCTTGTAGCCACCGCCACCTCCTGTGATGTTGACAGAATTCTATTAATCTTTATATTGTGAGCTAAAGGCATGGTACTCAAGGTCTTCCCTTAGTATAATTAGAAGTATATTGTACAAAATGTGCCGTGCCTCCACTTTTCTTGCACAAAGTGGTCCTTGAAGCTGAGTAAATGGTTCCTCTGTGACCTTATTACTGTCTCGGCTGGATTCTTTGTCAGTTTTGGTTAGATGTTTCGTCCTTGCCTAGCTTGACTGAACTTGCAGGGAGGAAGAACTTCCGTTTCCCAGCTTGTGTTTCTCTCTACAGGGACGGACACGTCTCTCTGCAAGAATACATGGCGTTCATGATCAGCAGGGAGACGGAGAATGTGAAATCCAGTGAAGAAATCGAAAGTGCTTTCCGTGCCCTCAGCTCCGAGGGCAAACCTTACGTGACGAAGGAGGAGCTGTACCAAGTGAGTGCTTACTGGGAGCTGGGCCTTTTCTGCTCTGGGGGAAGCAGAGCACTGCTACTGTAACCCAAGTCACTAAACAAGCTGTTCACAAAGGGCAGACTGACAGGTTGTAATCTTGCTCTAGCTGTTCATATGACCGTGTAGGTTAATCCAGGTGGGTAGCCGTGTGCATGAACACAAAAGCTTATACCCAGAATTAAACTTTGTTGGTCACACTGTGGATTGGGAGCCACATGTGGCTCTTTTACACATATTGTGTGGCTCTTGAAGTCCCCCACCCCATTGGTCAGCTTGGAGAAACCATTTCTCTCTTTAAATCACTGCTCCAAGCCAAGCCACCTGGTAGCTTGGAAAATGCATTTAAAGTTAAAGTTGCTTTCTTTCCACCTCTTCCTCACATTATTTTCCTTCCTTCCTTCCTTCCTTGTCTCGTGGCTCTCAAACATCTGATGTTTATGTGTGTCGCACATTAAGCAAGTTTGGCCAACCCTGTACTAAACTCACGTTTGGGTTAATGATTAGCTTGTTTTAAATCAACTGCAAGCAGAAGTGTCCTATACTGAACCAGACCCATGGTCCATCCAAATCAGTCTTGTCTACTCAGACTGGCAGGGGCTCTCCGGGATCTCAGGCAGAGGTCTTTCCCATCACCTCCTGCCAGTTCCTTGAACTGGAGATGCGTGGGATTCTACCCGGGACCTTCTACACGCTAAGCAGATGTGCTGCCACTGAGCCATAGCCCCTCTCCACCTAGCGGATGAAGGGCGTGCAGATTATGCCCCAGCATTGGTGGGCCTTCTGCTCACACCACACTGCCGGCTCTGGGTCTCATGCTTTGTGTATATTGTCAGCTATACACGGTCCCCTTTTTATTTCTCTGGTGTTACTTCTCTGATAACCGGATATTTGCCTGGCTTCCTTGGCAAAGCCAGGGAAGCCATGCTTGGCAGCAGTGAAGCTGGGGCAAGGTAGTGGCGGGGTCATAGCTAGTGAGACCTAAGCTAAAGCCAGTTCCCCTCCAGAGAACAAGTTTGGTGTAAGTGGTTAAGTGTGCGGACTCTTATCTGGGAGAACCGGGTTTGATTCCCTCCTCCTCCACTTGCACCTGCTGGAATGGCCTTGGGTCAGCCAGAGCTCTCTTATGTGGGAGAACCGGGTTTGATTCCCCCCTTCTCCACTTGCAGCTGCTGGAATGGCCTTGGGTCAGCCAGAGCTCTGGCAGAGGTTGTCCTTGAAAGGGCAGCTGATGTGAGAGCCCTCCCAGCCCCACCCACCTCACAGGGTGTCTGTCGTGGGGGGAGAAGATTGTTAAGCTGCTCTGAGTCTCCGATTCAGAGAGAAGGGGGGGGGGTATAAATCTGTAGTCGCCTTCTTCCCATCACTTCTTTCCATGACCAACAGCTGCTGTCTCCCCCACCTATTCAGTTCTCACCAGTTCTCTCTCTCGCCTCTCAGAACCTGACCCGGGAACAGGCGGACTACTGCATCTCTCACATGAAGCCCTACATGGACAGCAAAGGGAGAGAGCTTCCCTCTGCCTACGACTACATTGAATTTACCCGCTCGCTCTTCGTGAATTGATCATCCAGCACTAGCACTACGGGATCCCCCCAATGCACTTGTGTCTGCTGCCTCCCTGCTCCCTGCATGTGTCCATCGTTGTGCTCTAAAGTAATCAATGTGACTCTCTGATGTAACCTTAAACTGCTTCGCTTAAACTCTTCTTAGTACCAAGAGCCAAACCTGTTGCTGTGTATGCTTCAATAAAAGTTACTGGTCCAAGTGAAACTCGGCTCTGGCTGCTTCCTGATGCCCTAAACCGTTTGCTGCCCTTGAAAAGAGAGAGAGCCAGTGTGGTGTAGTGGTTAAGTGCATGGACTCTTATCTAGGAGAACCGCGTTTGATTCCCCACTCCTCCACTTGCACCTGCTGAAATGGCCTTGGGTCAGCCAGAGCTCTCGCAGAGTTGTTCTTGAAAGGGCAGCTGCTGTAAGAGCTCTCTCAGCCCCACCCACCTCACAGGGTGTCTGTTGTGGGGGGGAGGTAAAGGAGACTGAGACTGTAACCGCTCTGAGACTGAGATTCAGAGTACAGGGTGGGATATAAATCCAATATCTTTTTAAAAAAATGTATCCCCCCTCTCCAAAATCTCAGCTGGTGCTCATTTCTCTTCTCAGCAACGTATGTAGCCTGAACGTACGTAGTACCTTGCACAGACTTTTATTGGTGTCCTTGTTAATCTGTGATCTCATTTGCTAACTGGTCAAGGTGGTTCAGTTCTCGTGGTCCTACTTCGGTGAAGTCTGAACTTAACTGCCATATTTTCACCGTACCGCTGCCATCTCCCGTGGCGAGAAGCTGGGCCTGTCTGCTGTTGAACTCTAAACAGTAGACAGGGGTGTGGTCCAAGGTCTGCTGGATAGAGAAGGAGGGCTTCTGAGAGCTTTTCCCAAAGTCGAACAGCTGCACTTCCCCTTTGAAGCAAAGGAAATTAACATGTTACACCAGCTCATGGCACAAAAAGCAGCAACTGTTTTGCTGAGGTACACTTTTAGTAATGTGCATTCTCAATCATCGCAGCACAAAATTTTGAGATCTTCAACAGACAATGAGAGAGGAAAATGGAAGAGTGATTAGAGTTTAAAATAGTCCGGGGTTCTGATCAGCTGGACAGCTGTTGCCACTGGATGCAATCCAAGTGACATTTGCAATGCCCTAATTCTCAATGACAGCAGCTACACACAAGCATTTAGACAGCGAGATCCCGACCCCACCCGCACCGGGAGGGTGGCCACAGGCCTTCTCCAGGGTTTGCTAGATTGTTAGCCGTCAGCACCACCTGGTCAGCGCCTAAAACAAAATTCACAATGCTGTGTTTGATGCAAACCCCCCCAAACTGGGCAGCCGCACACAATTCCAGAGATCAAGCTATGCTGTCTTCCAGTCACAGGATTGTAGGCAGGGCTTTTTTTGAGCAGGAATGCACGGTAACGCGGTTCCAGCTGGCTTGGTGTCAGGGGGTGTGGCCTAATATGCAAAGGAGTCCCTGCTGGGCTTTTTCTACAAAAAAACCCTATGTGGAATGGGGGTCAGGGGGTGTGGCCTAATAGGCAAATGAGTTCCTACTGGGCCTTTTCTATTTATTCCATACGGAATAAATGCATTGCTTTGTGTCCAGTGCCTCACATAAATTCACTAGGTAGCAATTAATTCCATGGGGCTTTTTTCTACAATGACTCTTATTTTTTCACGCTCCACACATTCCTGTTTTAAAAAAAACTTTCATTTGGGTGCTATTTGTTTTAGTCATGGTTCCAAGTTAGAGCACAACATTTCTTTTAGAATCAACTTTTAAGATCTCTGCTTGAGATATGTCGACCGTTCTTTGGCTTGAATCTGATTTTAGTGTTATCTTGTATCTTGAACATACGAACATATGAAGCTGCCTTATACTGAATCAGACCCTCAGTCCATCAAAGTCAGTCTTGTCTTCTCAAACTGGCAGCAGCTCTCCAGGGTCTCAAGCTGAGGCTTTTCACACCTATTTGCCTGGACCCTTTTTTGGAGATGCCAGGGATTGAACCTGGGACCTTCTGCTTCCCAAGCAGATGCTCTACCACTGAGCCACAATCCCTCTTGATGCAACCTCCAATTTAAGTTTCCTCCCTGCACAAATTTCTTTTGAAAACTAGTATATACACCGAATGTTCCCTCTAAGCTGAGTAAGGGTGAGCCAGCTCACGGGTTTTTTAGCCTCCAGCTCACACATTTTTATCTTTGCTCAGGAAAAATGGCCCCAGAGCAAGCTAATTTATGCAGTAGCTCACAACTTTAATGCCAGTAGCTCACAAAGCAGAATTTTTGCTCACAAGACTCCACAGTTTAGAGGGAGTATTGAACATTGTACACACCTACCTTCACCGGTAGCAGCTGCAAAAACCAAAGGGCGTACCGGAGACCACCTCACACTGAAAATATATTTCTTCGATAATTGAAGAGATAAAAGTGGTTGAGCTTGTAACATCGAATGCAAATGGATGTGGCCATCAGTTCCTCCACTCAAAAACAGATTCCTGGAAAAGCAAATGTTAACTCAGGAGACGGGAAACTTCAGTCCAGGGTAACCTCTTTGCAGAGAGTTTTAAAGCAACTGCTGCCTTATCTAAGTAAGCCATGTTGATGTGAAGCAACAGAACAAACTTTTGAGTCCATGGCACCTTTTAAGGCCAACAAAGCTTAATTCTGGATGCATGCATATAAAAACTTATACCCAAAATTAAACTTTGTTGGTCTTACCACTGGAATCAAACTTTGTTCCACTGTCAAAAGTAAGGTGATTGATTCCCTTGTCTGCTTTAAGAGTTCTAAAACATCTTTGAATCAAAACCTTTTGCAGACATACAGCCAGAACGTACTTAAATGTGGACCACAGCATTGAGAAAAGAACCTTGAGAACATAAGATGATATTGGATTTATATTCCGCCCTATAGAGTCTCAGAGTGATCACAATCTCCTTTCCCTTCCTCCCCCACAACAGACACCCTTTGAGGTGGGTGGGGCTGAGAGGACTCTCACAGCAGCTGCCCTTTCAAGGACAACCTCTGCCAGAGCTACAGCTGACCCGAGGCCATTCCAGCAGCTGCAAGTGGAGGAGTGGGGAATCAAACCCGGTTCTCTCAGATAAGAGTCCACACACTTAGCTACTACACCAAACTGGCTCTCAAGAGAAACCCTTCCAAAAGGCCTCCCACTGTTGCCCCCCCAAGCACCAAGAATACAGAGCATCACTGCCCCAGACGAAGTGTTCCACCTGTACCTTGTGGCTAACAGACACCAATGGCTGTTAAACCTTAAAGCAAAAGGTCCTTGCTGCCTTAATAGCTTTAGCTTACGCTGGTCAAGCATGTACTTAGCTAGCAGCTGGTCTCATAGTAAGCAGAGGTACAGATTCACGAATCCCCTTGATAAACTGTTCAACTACTTGCCAGCTTGCTACGGTTTTTGCTGGGCTCATTGCCTAAACTGCTGCCTCGCTCGCTAGCTGAGGTTCAGGTTGAAGCGACGCACTTCGACTTGCCTGTGGAAAGGGGAGCAGCTCACAGAATAGACTGGTCCTCCGTGGGGGGAGAAGACAAACTGGGCCGGGGCCTTCAGCGAGAAGGAGCTGCCTCTCTGGAGGACAGCAACAGTCTCGACGGCCGTGGAGCACTTCAGCACGCAGCCGCCTTCCGTGCCTGCGACAAAGACGCTGGGCTCAAAGTAGGAGAAGGAGAGGGAGGTCACGCCCACGGCCACGTCTCCTCGGGAATGCTGGGAGCAGGAAGGAAGACAGGGTGAGGCTCAGAGGCTGAGGAAAACCTTTCAACACACTTTGAAGAAACAGAAGAGAGTGGATTTATATCCCACCTTCCACCACCTGAAGGAGTCTCAGAGCAGCTTACAATCTCCATTCCCTTCCCATGCCCACAACCAACATCCTGTGAGATAGGTGGGACTGAGAGAGCCCTGACAGAAATTGCTCTTGAGAGAACAGCTCAGAGAGACGCCAAATCCCTAGGTTCCTTCAAATAAAGAGGCCCTCCATATTTTCAGATAAGCATTTAATAGAAGGTCATACTAGGTGTTCACAACATTGGGTCAGTGTTGAAACTGACTTGGTTCAAAATGGCAAAGGTTATGTAGTTCAGTACAAAGCAGTTAAAAGTGCTCCTCAGGCAGTTCAAACTTCATTGGTTATAAACCATGTTCCCACTAAGCCGCAGAGTCTTGTGAGCAAAAATTCTACTTTGCGAGTTACTGGCATTAAAAGTTCTGAGCTACTGTATAAATTACTGTGCTCTGGGGCCATCCTTCCTGACAAAAATGTGTGAGCTGGAGGCTAAAACTCTGTAAGCTAGCTCACAGCAACTCAGCTTAGAGGGAACACTGGTTACAAATCATGTCTCACACTCACCATTACTACAAAGCACAAGCAATACATGAAAACATTCTAAGGTGGGAGACAGAGCCTTGGGGTTGTGACTTCCCACTCACAGAAGACACAGCAATTTAGCTTTCGTTTCTCTAGCTACATTCTACACACACAGTCCATCAGGTACATATACCAGGCATAGCCAGGAAATAAGGGACTTGACAAGAGAGTTATGACTGACCCAAGATCACTCCAGCAGTTGCACATGGAGGAGTGGGGAATCAAACCCAGTTCTCCCAGATAAGAGTTTGCGCGCTTAACCACTACACTAAACTGGCTAAGAAAGCACAAGGGTAATTCTCCTGTGGAAAGAGAACACCTTTAAAAATATTTCCAAAGTGCAGGCTGGGGGGCAATGGAAACTCCACTGATATGGGATTTCTGTTGAAGAGCAACTTTCTCCTTTCACCCTCCTGTGCCAGCCCCAGATGCCCCTGAAAGACTATTTCTGGCAGACGGGACCCACAGGAATAGCATGGAGGGGGAATGGGCGGAACTGCCCCTCTTTTCCATTTGCGGAAATCCTCCCCTGGATCCAGGCCCCACTATGGGTCGGACATTCCCCAACTGTGGAGCAAGGCACACAGAGCAGGTGACTCTTGCCAGCAGTGTTCCCTCTAAGCTGAGTTAACGTGCGCTAGCTCACAGATCTTCAGCGTGGTCTCTATGCAGTCCCAAACATGGGTCTTGCCGCTGGCAGTGGATCCCTCCCTCAGAGTCTCCAATAACTCACTCTGAGCGTCTTTTGGCGTACTTCACGCACAGATTTTTAGCCTCCGGTTCACACCTTTCAGAAAGGAAAGTTCAGAAAGGATGGCCTCAGAGCACAATAATAGATGCAGCAGCTCACAACTTAAATGCTGGTAGCTCACAAAGTAGAATTTTTGCTCACAAGACTCTGCAGCGTAGAGTCTTGTGAGCTCTGCCAGCACAGGTTATTTCTGCTTCCCAAGGACAGGCTTTTTCACCTGCGTGTCCATTTCCATCACAGGCGGCTGCAGTCTGGACAAATTAACCCTCTCTGTCCCTTGGCTTAGCTAGTTTAAGAACATAAGAGAAGCCACGTTGGATCAGGCCAATGACCCATCCAGTCCAACATTGTGTCACACATAAGAACATCAGAGGAGCCATGTTGGGTCAGGCCAATGGCCCATCCAGTCCAACACCCTGTGTCACACATAAGAACATCAGAGGAGCCATGTTGGGTCAGGCCAATGGCCCATCCAGTCCAACACCCTGTGTCACACATAAGAGGAGCCATACTGGGTCAGGCCAATGGCCCATCCAGTCCAACACTCTGTGTCACACATAAGAACATCAGAGGAGCCATGCTGGGTCAGGCCAGTGGCCCATCCAGTCCAACATTCTGTGTCACACGTAAGAACATAAGAGAAGCCATGTTGGGTCAGGCCAATGGCCCATCCAGTCCAACACTCTGTGTCACACATAAGAACATCGGAGGAGCCATGTTGGGTCAGGCCAATGGCCCATCCAGTCCAACACTCTGTGTCACACATAAGAACATCGGAGGAGCCATGTTGGGTCAGGCCAATGGCCCATCCAGTCCAACACTCTGTGTCACACATAAGAACATAAGAGGAGCCATGTTGGGTCAGGCCAATGGCCCATCCAGTCCAACACTCTGTGTCACACATAAGAACATAAGAGGAGCCATGTTGGGTCAGGCCAATGGCCCATCCAGTCCAACACTCTGTGTCACACATAAGAACATAAGAGAAGCCATGTTGGGTCAGGCCAATGGCCCATCCAGTCCAACAGTCTGTGTCACACAGTGGCCAATATATGTGTCTGTGTGTATATATACATACACACACACAAACACACATACATACACACACGCACATACACACAGTTTGGGTAGTAAGGAAGCAGAACCCATTGAACAGCTGGGAGCATGTAGTGGCTGCTGACCTGAGGAGGACAGGAAATGTGAGGGGAAGCCATGCGGTTTAGATTCTCTGCTCTTCTCCAAGAGGCAGAAGCCCTGAGGCCTTTCGGACTAGATGCCCGTTTGGCCAGCCCTTTGTGTCGCAGAGCCCACAGCTCTCTCACCTTCTTCAGTTTAGTGCTCCGGGGGATTTGCTGTGACACCAAGGCGAAGCCATCGGTGATCTTCAGCAGGCCGTCTCTCTCCTCCTGCCACACCAGGATCTTCCCATCGGTGGACACGCTCAGGACGTGGAAGGGGTGGCCATGCTTGGTGTGCTGCAGCCAGCCAACCTAGCAACCAGAGTGAGAGGTCAAAGGCTAAAGACCGTGCCAGGCAAAAAGCCACCGGTGCTCTGAGCAAGCAAGACCCTGGCCAGAAGCCCTGCTTCTGAAGAAAGGCCTTAGTAGCCCTGCCCACCCAGCTTCAGAGGCGGGACCTTCCCAAGCTGAATCTCCCCCTGCCCTGGGAAGGGCCAAGCAGACATTCCTGCAGAAAGCTGTCTGGATGGTGGCCCAAGGAGGGAGCCAGCAGACTGACTCTTGGGGGCTCTTGCAAGCCCAGCCCACCAGGCCAAGGGCAGAACTGGGCAGGGCACAGGCTCAGTCCCCCAGTGGCCACATAAACAAGGAAAGGAGCCACCCCTGGTCTATGGTATTCCTTTCATCGTTCATTTATACTCTTGGCACTGCCGGGGAAAGAAGCCGGGCAAAGATGGCTTTGCTGTTGTTCAGCCACATAGCCGAGTCCCACTCTTTGCGACCCCAGGGACCAAGTCACGCCAGGCCCTCCTGCCTTCCGCCATCCTCCAAAGTCTGCTCAAACTAAAGATGGCTAGGTTTATCTCATTGCTTAACTTGTCAAGATCATTTCTGCAGCCATGAGGGTGTGAAACGTTTTTTAGCAACAAAATTCCCAGGAGGCTGAAGTTGGCACGCGGTGCGATTGCGGAAGATGCCGCTCTGGCTGAAAGGACTGTTGGTTTGTGTCGCCAAACCCAACATCTACTAGGCAGGTCTCCTCTACGCTTTTAGGACAATCTTGCCTTCCCTGCTTTCACGTCAGATAGCATACAAACGGTACTAAAATGCCTGGATTACTGCTGCATTCAAATTAAGCAAGGAGTCGGGCCGATTCGTAGGCCTACCCTGTGGCCAGTGCGCTACATATGAACATATGAAGCTGCCTTATACTTAATCAGACCTTTGGTCCATCAAAGTCAGTACTGTCTTCTCAGACTGGCAGCGGCTCTCCAGGGTCTCAAGCTGAGGTCTTTCACGCCTATTTGCCTGGACCCTTTTTTGGAGATTCCGGGGATTGAACCTGGGACCTTCTGCTTCCCAAGCAGATGCTCTAGCACTGAGCCACTGCCCCTCCTCAGAACATATGAAGCTGCCTTATACTGAATCAGACCTTTGGTCCATCAAAGTCAGTATTGTCTTCTCAGACTGGCAGCGGCTCTCCAGGGTCTCAAGCTGAGGTTTTTCACGCCTATTTACCTGGACCCTTTTTTGGAGATGCCAGGGATTGAACCTGGGGCCTTCTGCTTCCCAAGCAGATGCTCTACCACTGAGCTACACCGAGGCAGCCTCCAGCAGGGCAGAACGCTTCTGATTAAGGCCCCATGAGTCAAAAGGGCAGGGTGTGCTCAGCTGTAAGAGGCTATCTTGCCTTCCCTGGGGGGGGGTAAAGGCCACCCTCTGGCAAAGTCAGTCCCTCCCCAGGAGCATTTGCGTACTCAAGAACCAGAAGAGAGCAGGGAAATGGCCTCCGAAAGCCCCCCCTCCTCCTGCACCTGATAAACTGGATCGGTGTGGGTGTTGTCGGTCATGCCTGTCCTCCAGACCAAGGGGTCTTCCAGCCTGCTGGTGTCCCACACCAGGACCTCCCCACTGAAAAGGCCTCCTGGAAGGGACAAAAGACATACCCGTCGGGCGATGCAAAAGCCTCCAGCGTTCAGAAGGCGAAATCGTACTGCACGCCCACTACCGGCTATTCTTTACCTCGCTGGTCTGAAAATGCTGAAACACATCCCTCTGCAAGAAAGGAAGACGAAAGTTCCCTCCCTTCGGTTGCCCACCACAGCTGAGGAGGAGTTCAAACACCAAGTTTTGTCCCGCCCATCCCTCCAAACTCAAAGGACCCAAAAGGGAAGGCATGCCCTTCAGCTGAACATTCTTCAACCAGGATATCACACAGCTTTCTTTTTAAAACAAAACTTAAAATAAATGAAGTTGCCAGCCCTCTGGACCAATGTTCCCTCTAAGCTGCAGAGTCTTGGGAGCGAAAATTCTACTTTGCGAGCAGCTGGCATTTAAAGTTGTGAGCTCCTGCATACATTATTGTGCTCTGGGATGATCCTTCCTGAGCTAAGACAGAAATGTGTGAGCTGGAGGCTAAGAGTCTCTGAGCTAGCTCACGTCAGCTCAGCTTAAAGGGAACACTGCTCGGGACTGGAGGGGAAGGCTGAGTGTGTGTTTTTGCAGCTCCTTCATGCCAGCCATCCTTCTTCATGACCCCAGTCCTGCTCCTCCAGCCCTGTAGGTCAGGGGTGGCCAACGGTAGCTCTCCAGATGTTTTTGCCTACAACTCCCATCAGCCCCAGCCAGCATGGCCAATGGCTGGGACTGATGGGAGTTGTAGGCAAAAAAACATCTGGAGAGCTACCGTTGGCCACCCCCCGCTGTAGGTTATTTCCTCAAGAATCCTCCCCCACTTAACAATCATAGTCCACCCCTTCAAATGCCTAATGCCGCAGGATCCTGGTTTCTGCTGTAGCAGCAGGGGTGGGATTCTAGCAGGAGCTCCTCTGCATATTAGGCCACATCCCCATGATGGAGCCAATCCTCCATGAGCTTCCAAGGCTCCTTTTTGTAAGCTCTCCGAGGATTGGCTCCATCAGGAGTGTGTGGCCTAATATGCAAAGGAGCTCCTGCTGGAATTCCACCCCTGTGTAGCAGTGAAGGAGGGGGTGCACCAGAGAAAAAGGGGCAAATCCGGTTACAGGCAACCCGGTGGGAATGCACGAAGGAGGAGAAAGAGGATCGTCTACCGGCTACCAGCGAAGGCTGCTGCGGATGGAAGGCCAGGCACATCACAGAGCTGGGGATTTCCACCACGAGGTCAGGCCGATTGGGGTTCAGCCCTCGACGGTCCAGATTCCAGGTGCAGACGTACGATTTCTCTGTGCTCCAGTCCCCGTCTTCCATTCTGGAAGAAAGGAGCAGGGGAGGGGGGACAGAAAAGGGTTGCCCACAGCTGGACTGGACAACTTCTGGGCTAGCTGGAGGGGACAGTCAAAAGGAGATCTTGCTTCTCCGGCAATCTAGGCGCGAACATTTTCCTTCCTTGCCTGCCTCCGTTTAGGAAGCACATAACTGGGCAGTTACAGCTGGGATATTAAGGAGAGAACCTCCTCCTATGGGGGCGGCAGGGAGGGAATGATTTATTCCCCCTTCCCCGCACCCTTTGAACTGAGTCCCACAGGTTTTAGCAGGACTTATTCCCAAATACGACTTTCTTGTCATTCAAGGGCTTTATCAGTTTGGGGTTTTTTGACTACTTCTAGGGGGGTGGGTTGCATAACTGTAAAGTGAATGAAAACAAAATACCAAAATTAGCCTCTCTTTCCAACAATATGACAGAAATTCTCTTATAAATATAAGAGATTTATAAGATTCTCTTATAAATATAAAGCTTTTGCAGATGATATAGTGTTCATAATGGAGAATCCGGTTCAAGTGTCACCACTGCTGTTAGCTAAGATAAAAGAGTACGGAGAACTAGCAGGATTATACATAAATAAGGAGAAATCGAAATTCCTCTGTAAAAACATGCAACCAAATAAAACAAAAGAACTACAAAAGGTGACAGGTTGTGAAGTCACAACCAAAGTTAGGTACCTTGGAATAGAGATAACAATGAAGAACATTGATTTATACAAAAACAATTATGAAAAACTGTGGTGTAAGATGGACAAAGATTTGATGAAATGGAATAAACTCAACTTGTCCTTACTGGGCAGGATAGCTGCAATCAAAATGAATATTTTGCCAAGGATAATGTATTTGTTTCAAACCATCCCGATTGTAAAAGAAGCAAAACAATTCAACAAATGGCAAAGGAAAATCTCTGATTTCATTTGGGCCGGAAAGAAACCAAGGATTAAGATGAAGATCTTAACGGATGCCAAAGAGAGAGGAGGTTTTCAACTTCCCGATCTAAGACTATATCACGATGCAGTTTGTTTGACATGGATAAAAGATTGGATAATGCTGTTAGACAAAAAACCTCTGTGGTTAGAAGCTCACGGAAATAGATTCGGCTGGCATGCATACATGTACTATGGGAAGAATAAAATGGATGGTTTTTTCTCTCACCACTATGTCAGAAATACATTACTAAATACTTGGATAAAATACAAGAAATACGGGGACGAGAGAAAACCATTATGGATAGTGCCAGCAGAAGTAATAAAAATAACAGCCGATTCTGAAGAAAAAAGAGAAATGTCATATAACCAACTGCTTAAGATTCAAGGAGACAAAATTGAATTAAAAACCTCAGAAGAGCTAAATAACAATTATGACTGGTTTCAAATGCAACAAATTAAAAGTTTGATGGAAAATGACATAAAATCAGAGGGGATTAGACGAGAACAAACAGAACTGGAAAGAGTCCTGTTAGGTGACAATGAAAAATTGATATCAAAAGTATATAAGTTATTATTGAAATGGTCTACAGAAGAAGAAGTAGTAAAGTCTCAAATGGTCAAATGGGCAATTAATGTGAATAGAGAAATACAAATGGAAACATGGGAGCACCTCTGGAAGAACTCAATGAAGATATCAACTTGTCAAAGCATTAAGGAGAACTGTTTTAAAATGATGTATAGGTGGTATATGACTCCGAAAAAATTGGCTAAGATAAGTAAGAAAATGTCGGATAGATGTTGGAAATGTAAAAAACATAAAGGTTCTTTCTTCCATATGTGGTGGACATGTGAAAGAGCGAAAGAATTCTGGAAGATGATACAACAAGAAATCACCAAAATTTTGGGCTATGATTTTAAGAAAATTGCAGAGACGTTTTTACTTGGATTACAATTAGAAAAATACCCAAAAGAAGACAGGACTTTAATTTGGTACCTGTTATCAGCTGCTAGGACTTTGTACGCGCAGCTTTGGAAGCAAGAAAAAATACCAGAGAAATGGGAATGGACCATGAAAGTTTTATCGTGGTGTGAAATGGACAAATTAACCAGAACACTAAGAGACTATGATTTAGAGATATTCAAAAGGGAGTGGAGAAAATTTAAAGGATATATGGAGAAAACTTGGAAAGTAAAGAAATATTGGACATTTTTTTAGTTGTAAGAATATATATATGGAACTTTGAGCAGTCAGAAGTGCCTTTAGTATGGATTTGAACTTATAACCTCGGGGAAGTCAACATTGGAGGGAGGGGGGATGGAAATGTCATATGGGTTAATGTGAAAAAAGAAAAAATTAAGGAATAGATAAGCTTTGTAACCATATGCTACCAATAAATTGTTTAAAACCAAAACGAAACATGCATTAAGCTCTTGGTAATATATGCCAACAGATTTAAATTTAACCAATTAACCTTTCAGAATTTCTATGGGGAGCAGGCAGCCTGAGGATGAAGTGAAGGCGCCTACTGTAAAGAGTTGAGACCAAAGGCAGCCCAGCAGACGCTTTGGGGGCGTTCATGCAAATGAAGCTGCTGAATGCTGAGTCAGCTCCTCCGTCCATCCCATTTGACATTGCCTACACTGGCTGGCAGACACCTCCAGGGCCTCAGCCGGAGAGGAATCTTCAGCAGCCAGCCCTGCTATCCAGCATCCTTTAGTTGCAGGTGCCAGGAACTGGGCCTGGGAACTTCTGCACATGGCAGGATCTCTTCCCCCGAGCCCCAGCCTCTGCCCGCTTGGGTCCACTCACCTTCCGTACGAACACGCAATGACTGCCCCGGTGGCATTCCAGGAAACACTGGTGACTTGCAGCCTCTGTTCGTGAGCCTCGGGGTATGTCAGGCTGTGCAGGCAAGAGACCTGCAAGAAACAAAACAAGGAGGCTGCTACATGGATCGAGCCAGAGAAATGAACAAATAATGACCCTGAACAGGTCAACGTGGTCATGGGAAAAGAGGGAGTCACCAAACCTGGCCAGCCCACTAATACAGGGGTGTCAAACATGCAGGCCCCCTCGTGGGCTCCTATCAGGCC